>NC_092335.1:374073750-374422500 GCF_046630445.1 Rutidosis leptorrhynchoides | reverse complement strand
CCGTTGATAAGACATCGTGTTGTAACGTCGTCAAAGGGACGAGGGTTACGTAATGTCCAACAGTCCCGTAACAATCTAAAAACCTCATTTCTTACCCCAATTACCGACTCCGTCACTTGTGGGAACGTTTTGTTTAATAGTTGTAGCCCGATGTTCTTGTTCTCACTTTGGTGAGAAGCGAACATTACTAATCCGTAAGCATAACATGCTTCTTTATGTTGCATGTTAGCCGCTTTTTCTAAATCACGAAGTCCAATATTCAGATATATTGAGTCAAAATAATTTCTTAACCCATTGCGTAAAATAGCATTTGGGTTCCCCGCAATATATGCGTCAAAGTAAACACATCGTAACTTATGGATTTCCCAATGTGATATCCCCCATCTTTCGAACGAAAGCCTTTTATAAACCAAGGCATTCTTGGAACGTTCTTCGAATGTCTTACAAACTGATCTCGCCTTAAATAGTTGTGCCGAAGAATTCTGACCGACTCTAGACAAGATTTCATCAATCATGTCTCCGGGTAGGTCTCTTAAAATATTGGGTTGTCTATCCATTTTGTGTTTTTATACTGTAAAATAGACAAGAGTTAGATTCATAAAAAAAATACATATTAATACAAGCAATTTTTACATATATCATAAAGCATAAGCACACTATATTACATATATTACACCACACGAATACAACTATCTTATTCCGACTCGCTTGTTTCTTTTTCTTCGGTTTTGGTTCGTTTTGCCAAGTTTCTAGGGATATATGATGTTCCCCTAATACGAGCCGTCGTTTTCCACATTGGTTTAGAAAAACCTGGTGGTTTAGAGGTTCCCGGGTCATTGTTACAACTTAAGGACTTCGGGGGGTTGATGATACATATAAAGTTCATCGGAGTTGTTCTAGAGGTAGACATCTATCACATAATATCAAACGCGTTAAGAGATTAATATATCACATAATATTCACATGTTAAAAATATATAGTTTCAAACAAAATTTGTTAAGCAATCATTTTTCAAGTAAACACGGTCGAAGTCTAGACTCACTAATGCATCCTAACAAACTCGATAAGACACACTAATGCAAAATTCTGGTTCTCTAAGACCAACGCTCGGATACCAACTGAAATGTCCCGTTCTTATTGATTAAAAAAGTTCCATATTAATTGATTTCGTTGCGAGGTTTTGACCTCTATATGAGACGTTTTTCAAAGACTGCATTCATTTTTAAAACAAACCATAACCTTTATTTCATAGATAAAGGTTTTAAAAAGCTTTACGTAGATTATCAAATAATGATAATCTAAAATATCCTGTTTACACACGACCATTACATAATGGTTTACAATACAAATACGTTACAACAAAATAAGTTTCTTGAATGCAGTTTTTACACAATATCATACAAGCATGGACTCCAAATCTTGTCCTTATTTAAGTATGCGACAGCGGAAGCTCTTAATAATCACCTGAGAATAAACATGCTTAAAACGTTAACAAAAATGTGGGTGAGTTATAGGTTTAACCTATATATATCAAATCATAATAATAGACCATAAGATTTCATATTTCAATACACATCCCATACATAGAGATAAAAATCATTCATATGGTGAACACCTGGTAACCGAAATTAACAAGATGCATATATAAGAATATCCCCATCATTCCGGGACACCCTTCGGATATGATATAAATTTCGAAGTACTAAAGCATCCAGTACTTTGGATGGAGTTTGTTAGGCCCAATAGATCTATCTTTAGGATTCGCGTCAATTAGGGTGTCTATTCCCTAATTCTTAGATTACCAGACTTAATAAAAAGGGGCATATTCGATTTCGATAATTCAACCATAGAATGTAGTTTCACGTACTTGTGTCTATTTTATAAATCATTTATAAAACCTGCATGTATTCTCATCTCAAAAATATTAGATTTTAAAAGTGGGACTATAACTCACTTTCACAGATTTTTACTTCGTCGGGAAGTAAGACTTGGCCACTGGTTGATTCATGAACCTATAACAATATATACATATATATCAAAGTATGTTCAAAATATATTTACAACACTTTTAATATATTTTGATGTTTTAAGTTCATTAAGTCAGCTGTCCTCGTTAGTAACCTGCAACTAGTTGTCCACAGTTAGATGTACAGAAATAAATCGATAAATATTATCTTGAATCAATCCACGACCCAGTGTATACGTATCTTAGTATTGATCACAACTCAAACTATATATATTTTGGAATCAACCTCAACCCTGTATAGCTAACTCCAACATTCACATATAGAGTGTCTATGGTTGTTCCGAAATATATATAGATGTGTCGACATGATAGGTCAAAACATTGTATACGTGTCTATGGTATCTCAAGATTACATAATATACAATACAAGTTGATTAAGTTATGGTTGGAATAGATTTGTTACCAATTTTCACGTAGCTAAAATGAGAAAAATTATCCAATCTTGTTTTACCCATAACTTCTTCATTTTAAATCCGTTTTGAGTGAATCAAATTGCTATGGTTTCATATTGAACTCTATTTTATGAATCTAAACAGAAAAAGTATAGGTTTATAGTCGGAAAAAATAAGTTACAAGTCATTTTTGTAAAGGTAGTCATTTCAGTCGAAAGAACGACGTCTAGATGACCATTTTAGAAAACATACTTCCACTTTGAGTTTAACCATAATTTTTGGATATAGTTTCATGTTCATAATAAAAATCATTTTCTCAGAATAACAACTTTTAAATCAAAGTTTATCATAGTTTTTAATTAACTAACCCAAAACAGCCCGCGGTGTTACTACGACGGCGTAAATCCGGTTTTACGGTGTTTTTCGTGTTTTCAGGTTTTAAATCATTAAGTTAGCATATCATATAGATATAGAACATGTGTTTAGTTGATTTTAAAAGTCAAGTTAGAGGGATTAACTTTTGTTTGCGAACAAGTTTAGGATTAACTAAACTATGTTCTAGTGATTACAAGTTTAAACCTTCGAATAAGATAGCTTTATATGTATGAATCGAATGATGTTATGAACATCATTACTACCTTAAGTTCCTTGGATAAACCTACTGGAAAAGAGAAAAATGGATCTAGCTTCAACGGATCCTTGGATGGCTCGAAGTTCTTGAAGTAGAATCATGACACGAAAACAAGTTCAAGTAAGATCATCACTTGAAATAAGATTGTTATAGTTATAGAAATTGAACCAAAGTTTGAATATCATTATTACCTTGTATTAGAATAATAACCTACTGTAAGAAACAAAGATTTCTTGAGGTTGGATGATCACCTTACAAGATTGGAAGTGAGCTAGCAAACTTGAAAGTATTCTTGATTTTATGTAACTAGAACTTGTAGAATATATGAAGAACACTTAGATCTTGAAGATAGAACTTGAGAGAGATCAATTAGATGAAGAAAATTGAAGGATGAAAGTGTTTGTAGGTGTTTTTGGTCATTGGTGTATGGATTAGATATAAAGGATATGTAATTTTGTTTTCATGTAAATAAGTCATGAATGATTACTCATATTTTTGTAATTTTATGAGATATTTCATGCTAGTTGCCAAATGATGGTTCCCACATGTGTTAGGTGACTCACATGGGCTGCTAAGAGCTGATCATTGGAGTGTATATACCAATAGTACATACATCTAAAAGCTGTGTATTGTACGAGTACGAATACGGGTGTATACGAGTAGAATTGTTGATGAAACTGAACGAGGATGTAATTGTAAGCATTTTTGTTAAGTAGAAGTATTTTGATAAGTGTATTGAAGTCTTTCAAAAGTGTATAAATACATATTAAAACACTACATGTATATACATTTTAACTGAGTCGTTAAGTCATCGTTAGTCGTTACATGTAAGTGTTGTTTTGAAACCTTTAGGTTAACGATCTTGTTAAATGTTGTTAACCCAATGTTTATAAAATCAAATTAGATTTTAAATTATTATATTATCATGATATTATCATGTATGAATATCTCTTAATATGATATATATACATTAAATGTCTTTACAACGATAATCGTTACATATATGTCTCGTTTAAAAATCATTAAGTTAGTAGTCTTGTTTTTACATATGTAGTTCATTGTTAATATACTTAATGATATGTTTACTTATCATAGTATCATGTTAACTATATATATATCCATATATATGTCATCATATAGTTTTTACAAGTTTTAACGTTCGTGAATCACCGGTCAACTTGGGTGGTCAATTGTCTATATGAAACATATTTCAATTAATCAAGTCTTAACAAGTTTGATTGCTTAACATGTTGGAAACATTTAATCATGTAAATATCAATCTCAATTAATATATATAAACATGGAAAAGTTCGGGTCACTACAGATATAGAGTTTGAAATTGGAGAGATGGTCATGCTTAAAGTTGCACCTTGGAAAGGCGTTGTTTGATTTGGTAAATGAGAGAAATTAAATCCCAGGTATATTGGACCATTCAAGATTATTGATCGTGTCGGACCAGTAGCTTACCGACTTGAATTACCTCAACAACTCGTGGCTGTACATAACACTTTCCACGTCTCGAACTTGAAGAAATGTTTTGCTAAAGAAGATCTCACTATTCCGTTGGACAAAATCTAAATCAACGAAAAACTTCAATTCATCGAAGAACCCGTCGAAATAATGGATCGTGAGGTTAAAAGACTTAAACAAAACAAGATACCAATTGTTAAGGTTCGATGGAATGCTCGTAGAGGACCCGAGTTCACCTGGGAATGAGAAGATCAGATGAAGAAGAAATACCCGCACTTATTTCCAGAAGATACGTCAACACCTTCAACTGCTTAAAATTTGGGGACGAAATTTATTTAACGGGTAGGTACTGTAGTGACCCGAACTTTTCCATGTTTATATATATTAAATAAAATTGTTATTTACATGATTAAGTGTTTTCAACATGTTAAGAAATCAAACTTGTTAAGGCTTGATTAATTGAAATAGGTTTCATATAGACAATTGACCACCCAAGTTGACCGGTGATTCACGAACGTTAAAACTTGTAAAAACTATATGATGACATATATATGATTATATATATATAATTAACATGATATTATGATAAGTAAGTATCTCATTAGATATTTTAACAATGAGTTATATACATAAAACTGAGTTTATTGAATTAAGAAACTCGAAACGATATATATAACGATTATCGTTATAACAACGTCTTACTAAATACATATGAATCATATTAAGATATTGATACACTATGTTTAATCATGATAAATGATAAGTAAACATGTCATTAAGTGTATTAACAATGAACTACATATGTAAAAACAAGACTACTAACTTAATGATTTCGAAACGAGTCATATATGTAACGATTATCGTTGTAACAACATTTAACTGTATATATATCATACTAAGATATATTAATATATCATAATATCATGATAATGTAATAATTTAACATCTCTTTAGATATAATAAACAATGGGTTAACAACATTAAACAAGATCATTAACCTAAAGGTTTCAAAACAACATTTACATGTAACGACTAATGATGACTTAACGACTCAGTTAAAATGTATATACATGTAGTGTTTTAATATGTATTCATACACTTTTGAAAGACTTCAAGACACTTATCAAAATAATTCTACTTAACAAAAATGCTTAAAATTACATCCTCGTTCAGTTTCATCAACAATTCTACTCGTATGCACTCGTATTCGTACTTGTACAATACACAGCTTTTAGATGTATGTACTATTGGTATATACATCCAATGATCAGCTCTTAGCAGCCCATGTGAGTCACCTAACATATGTGGGAACTATCATTTGGCAACTAGCATGAAATATATCTCATAAAATTACAAAAACATTAGTAATCATTCATGACTTATTTACAAGTAAACAAAATTACACATCCTTTATATCTAATCCATATACCAACGACCAGAAACACCTACAAACACTTTCATTCTTCAATTTTATTCATCTAATTGATATCTCTCAAGTTCTATCTTCAAGTTCTAAGTGTTCTTCATCCGGTTCCGATTCTTCTTCCGGTTTCGATTCTTCTTCCGGTTCTGACTCTTCTTCCGGTTCCTCTTCGGCAACTTGTGAATCAGTCCACGAATCATTCCAATTTACATTTGACTCTTCATTATTATTAGGTGAGTCAATGGGACTTGTTCTAGAGGTAGACATCTATCACATAATATCAAACGCGTTAAGAGATTAATATATCACATAATATTCACATGTTAAAAATATATAGTTTTCAACAAAATTTGTTAAGCAATCATTTTTCAAGTAAACACGGTCGAAGTCTAGACTCACCAATGCATCCTAACAAAATCGATAAGACACACTAATGCAAAATTCTGGTTCTCTAAGACCAACGCTCGGATACCAACTGAAATGTCCCGTTCTTATTGATTAAAAACGTTCCATATTAATTGATTTCGTTGCGAGGTTTTGACCTCTATATGAGACGTTTTTCAAAGACTGCATTCATTTTTAAAACAAACCATAACCTTTATTTCATAGATAAAGGTTTTAAAAAACTTTACGTAGATTATCAAATAATGATAATCTAAAATATCCTGTTTACACACGACCATTACATAATGGTTTACAATACAAATATGTTACAACAAAATAAGTTTCTTGAATGCAGTTTTTACACAATATCATACAAGCATGGACTCCAAATCTCGTCCTTATTTAAGTATGCGACAACGGAAGCTCTTAATAATCACCTGAGAATAAACATGCTTAAAACGTCAACAAAAATGTTGGTGAGTTATAGGTTTAACCTATATATATCAAATCATAATAATAGACTACAAGATTTCATATTTCAATACACATCCCATACATAGAGATAAAAATCATTCATATGGTGAACACCTGGTAACCAAAATTAACAAGATGCATATATAAGAATATCCCAATCATTCCGGGACACCCTTCGGATATGATATAAATTTCGAAGTACTAAAGCATCCGGTACTTTGGATGGGGTTTGTTAGGCCCAATAGATCTATCTTTAGGATTCGCGTCAATTAGGGTGTCTGTTCCATAATTCTTAGATTACCAAACTTAATAAAAAGGGCATATTCGATTTCGATAATTCAACCATAGAATGTAGTTTCACGTACTTGTGTCTATTTTGTAAATCATTTATAAAACCTGCATGTATTCTCATCTCAAAAATATTAGATTTTAAAAGTGGGACTATAACTCACTTTCACAGATTTTTACTTCGTCGGGAAGTAAGACTTGGCCACTGGTTGATTCACGAACCTATAACAATATATACATATATATCAAAGTATGTTCAAAATATATTTACAACACTTTTAATATATTTTGATGTTTTAAGTTCATTAAGTCAGCTGTCCTCGTTAGTAACCTACAACTACTTGTCCACAGTTTGATGTACAGAAATGAATCGATAAATATTATCTTGAATCAATCCACGACCCAGTGTATACGTATCTCAGTATTGATCACAACTCAAACTATATATATTTTGGAATCAACCTCAACCCTGTATAGCTAACTCCAACATTCACATATAGAGTGTCTATGGTTGTTCCGAAATATATATAGATTTGTCGACATGATAGGTCGAAACATTGTATACGTGTCTATGGTATCTCAAGATTACATAATATACAATACAAGTTGATTAAGTTATGGTTGGAATTTGTTACCAATTTTCACGTAGCTAAAATGAGAAAAATTATCCAATCTTGTTTTACCCATAACTTCTTCATTTTAAATCCGTTTTGAGTGAATAAAATTGCTATGGTTTCATATTGAACTCTATTTTATGAATCTAAACAGAAAAAGTATAGGTTTATAGTCGGAAAAATTAGTTACAAGTCGTTTTTGTAAAGGTAGTCATTTCAGTCGAAAGAACGACGTCTAGATGACCATTTTAGAAAACATACTTCCACTTTGAGTTTAACCATAATTTTTGGATATAGTTTCATGTTCATAATAAAAATAATTTTCTCAGAATAACAACTTTTAAATCAAAGTTTATCATAGTTTTTAATTAACTAACCCAAAACAGCCCGCGGTGTTACTACGACGGCGTAAATCCGGTTTTACGGTGTTTTTCGTGTTTTCAGGTTTTAAATCATTAAGTTAGCATATCATATAGATATGGAACATGTGTTTAGTTGATTTTAAAAGTCAAGTTAGAAGGATTAACTTTTGTTTGCGAACAAGTTTAGGATTAACTAAACTATGTTCTAGTGATTACAAGTTTAAAACTTCGAATAAGATAGCTTTATATGTATGAATCGAATAATGTTATGAACATCATTACTACCTTAAGTTCCTTGGATAAACCTACTGGAAAAGAGAAAAATGGATCTAGCTTCAACGAATCCTTGGATGGCTCGAAGTTCTTGAAGCAGAATCATGACACGAAAACAAGTTCAAGTAAGATCATCACTTGAAATAAAATTGTTATAGTTATAGAAATTGAACCAAAGTTTGAATATGATTATTACCTTGTATTAGAATAATAACCTACTGTAAGAAACAAAGATTTCTTGAGGTTGGATGATCACCTTACAAGATTGGAAGTGAGCTAGTAAACTTGAAAGTATTCTTGATTTTATGTAACTAGAACTTATAGAATATATGAAGAACACTTAGAACTTGAAGATAGAACTTGAGAGAGATCAATTAGATGAAGAAAATTGAAGGATGAAAGTGTTTGTATGTGTTTTTGGTCGTTGGTGTATGGATTAGATATAAAGGATATGTAATTTTGTTTTCATGTAAATAAGTCATGAATGATTACTCATATTTTTGTAATTTTATGAGATATTTCATGCTAGTTGCCAAATCATGGTTCCCACATGTGTTAGGTGACTCACATGGGCTTCTAAGAGCTGATCATTGGAGTGTATATACCAATAGTACATACATCTAAAAGCTGTGTATTGTACGAGTACGAATACGGGTGTATACGAGTAGAATTGTTGATGAAACTGAACGAGGATGTAATTGTAAGCATTTTTGTTAAGTAGAAGTATTTTGATAAGTGTATTGAAGTCTTTCAAAAGTGTATAAATACATATTAAAACACTACATGTATATACATTTTAACTGAGTCGTTAAGTCATCGTTAGTCGTTACATGTAAGTGTTGTTTTGAAACCTTTAGGTTAACGATCTTGTTAAATGTTGTTAACCCAATGTTTATAATATCAAATTAGATTTTAAATTATTATATTATCATGATATTATCATGTATGAATATCTCTTAATATGATATATATACATTAAATGTCTTTACAACGATAATCGTTACATATATGTCTCGTTTAAAAATCATTAAGTTAGTAGTCTTGTTTTTACATATGTAGTTCATTGTTAATATACTTAATGATATGTTTACTTATCATAGTATCATGTTAACTATATATATATCCATATATATGTCATCATATAGTTTTTACAAGTTTTAACGTTCGTGAATCACCGGTCAACTTGGGTGGTCAATTGTCTATATGAAACATATTTCAATTAATCAAGTCTTAACAAGTTTGATTGCTTAACATGTTGGAAACATTTAATCATGTAAATATCAATCTCAATTAATATATATAAACATGGAAAAGTTCGGGTCACTACAGATATAGAGTTTGAAATTGGAGAGATGGTCATGCTTAAAGTTGCACCTTGGAAAGGTGTTGTTCGATTTGGTAAACTAGAGAAATTAAATCCCAGGTATATTGGACCATTCAAGATTATTGATCGTGTCGGACCAGTAGCTTACCGACTTGAATTACCTCAACAACTCGTGGCTGTACATAACACTTTCCACGTCTCAAATTTGAAGAAATGTTTTGCTAAAGAAGATCTCACTATTCCGTTGGACAAAATCTAAATCAACGAAAAACTTCAATTCATCGAAGAACCCGTCGAAATAATGGATCGTGAGGTTAAAAGACTTAAACAAAACAAGATACCAATTGTTAAGGTTCGATGGAATGCTCGTAGAGGACCCGAGTTCACCTGGGAATGAGAAGATCAGATGAAGAAGAAATACCCGCACTTATTTCCAGAAGATACGTCAACACCTTCAACTGCTTAAAATTTGGGGACGAAATTTATTTAACGGGTAGGTACTGTAGTGACCCGAACTTTTCCATGTTTATATATATTAAATAAAATTTTTATTTACATGATTAAGTGTTTTCAACATGTTAAGAAATCAAACTTGTTAAGTCTTGATTAATTGAAATAGGTTTCATATAGACAATTGACCACCCAAGTTGACCGGTGATTCACGAACGTTAAAACTTGTAAAAACTATATGATGACATATATATGATTATATATATATAATTAACATGATATTATGATAAGTAAGTATCTCATTAGATATTTTAACAATGAGTTATATACATAAAACTGAGTTTATTGAATTAAGAAACTCGAAACGATATATATAACGATTATCGTTATAACAACGTCTTACTAAATACATATGAATCATATTAAGATATTGATACACTATGTTTAATCATGATAAATGATAAGTAAACATGTCATTAAGTGTATTAACAATGAACTACATATGTAAAAACAAGACTACTAACTTAATGATTTCGAAACGAGTCATATATGTAACGATTATCGTTGTAACAACATTTAACTGTATATATATCATACTAAGATATATTAATATATCATAATATCATGATAATGTAATAATTTAACATCTCTTTAGATATACTAAACAATGGGTTAACAACATTAAACAAGATCGTTAACCTAAAGGTTTCAAAACAACATTTACATGTAACGACTAACGTTGACTTAACGACTCAGTTAAAATGTATATACATGTAGTGTTTTAATATGTATTCATACACTTTTGAGAGACTTCAAGACACTTATCAAAATACTTCTACTTAACAAAAATGCTTAAAATTACATCCTCGTTCAGTTTCATCAACAATTCTACTCGTATGCACTCGTATTCGTACTTGTACAATACACAGCTTTTAGATGTATGTACTATTGGTATATACATCCAATGATCAGCTCTTAGCAGCCCATGTAAGTCACCTAACACATGTGGGAACTATCATTTGGCAACTAGCATGAAATATATCTCATAAAATTACAAAAACATTAGTAATCATTCATGACTTATTTACAAGTAAACAAAATTACACATCCTTTATATCTAATCCATATACCAACGACCAGAAACACCTACAAACACTTTAATTCTTCAATTTTATTCATCTAATTGATCTCTCTCAAGTTCTATCTTCAAGTTCTAAGTGTTCTTCATAAATTCTATAAGTTCTAGTTTCATAAAATCAAGAATACTTCCAAGTTTGCTAGCTTACTTCCAATCTTATAAAGTGATCATCCAATCTCAATAAATCTTTCTTATTTACAGTAAGATATCTTTCTAATACAAGGTAATACTCGTATTCAAACTTTGATTCAATTTCTATAACTATAACAATCTTATTTCGAGTGGAAATCTTACTTGAACTTGTTTTCGTGTCATGATTCTGCTTCAAGAACTTTCAAGCCATCCAAGGATCCTTTGAAGCTAGATCTATTTTTTTCATTTCCAGTAGGTTTACCTACTAAAATTAAGGTAGTAATGATGTTCATAACATCATTCGATTCATATATATAAAACTACCTTATTCGAAGGTTTAAACTTGTAATCACTAGAACATAGTTTAGTTAATTCTAAACTTGTTCGCAAATAAAAGTTAATCCTTCTAAATTGACTTTTAAAATCAACTACACACATGTTGTATATCTATATAATATGCTAACTTAATTATTTAAAACCTGAAAACACAAAAAATACCGTAAAACCGGATATACGCTGTCGTAGTAACACCGCGGGCTGTTTTGGGTTAGTTAATTAAAAACTATGATAAACTTTGATTTAAAAGTTGTTCTTCTGGGAAAATGATTTTTCTTATAAACATGAAACTATATCCAAAAATCATGGTTAAACTCAAAGTGGAAGTATGTTTTCCAAAATGGTCATCTAGACGTCGTTCTTTCGACTGAAATAACTACCTTTACAAAAACGACTTGTAACATGTATTTCTGACTAAAAACCTATATTTTTTATGTTTAGATTCATAAAATAGAGTTCAATATGAAACCATAACAATTTGATTCACTCAAAACGGATTTAAAACGAAGAAGTTATGGGTAAAACAAGATTGGATATTTTTTTGATTGTTGTAGCTATGGGAAATATTGTACCAATTCTATACAAATCATATCCTAGCTAACTTATATTATATTATACATGTATTCTAATATATTATGTAATCTTGGGATACCATAGACACGTATGCAAATGTTTTGACATATCATATCGACCCATGTATATATATTATTTGGAACAACCATAGACACTCTATATGCAGTAATGTTGGAGTTAGCTATACAGGGTTGAGGTTGATTCCAAAAATATATATACTTTGAGTTGTGATCTAGCCTGAGACGTGTATACACTGGGTCGTGGATTGATCCAAGATAATATATATCGATTTATTTCTGTACATCTAATTGTGGACAACTAGTTGTAGGTTACTAACGAGGACAGCTGACTTAATAAACTTAAAACATTAAAACGTATTAAAAATGTTGTAAATATATTTTTAACATACTTTGATATATATGTACATATTTGTTATAGGTTCGTGAATCGACCAGTGGCCAAGTCTTACTTCCCGACGAAGTAAAAATCTGTGAAAGTGAGTTATAGTCCCACTTTTAAAATCTAATATTTTGGGATGAGAATACATGCAAATTTTATAAATGTTTTACGAAATAGACACAAGTAAATGAAACTACGTTATATGGGTAAATGATCGAAGCCAAATATGCCCCTTTTTAGCTTGGTAGCCTAAGAATTTGGGAACAGACCCCCATATTGACGCGAATCCTAAAGATAGATCTATTGGGCCCAACAAGCCCCATTCTGGAATTTGGAATGCTTTAGTGCTTCGAAATTATCATGTCCAATGGGTGTCTCGGAATGATGGGGATATTCTATATGCATCTTGTTAATATCGGTTACCAGGTGTTCACCATATGAATGAATTTTATCTCTATGTATGGGATGTATATTGAAATATGAAATCTTGTGTTCTATTATTATGATTTGATAATATATAGGTTAAACCTATAACTCACCAACATTTTTGTTGACGTTTTAAGCATGCTTATTCTCAGGTGATTATTAAGAGCTTCCGCTGTTGCATACTAAAATAAGGACAAGATTTGGAGTCCATGCTTGTATGATATTGTGTAAAAACTGCATTCAAGAAACTTATTTTTGATGTAATATATTCTTAATGTAAACCATTATGTAATGGTCGTGTGTAAACGGTATATTTTAGATTATCATTATTTGATAATCTATGTTATGCTTTTTAAACCTTTATCGATAAAATAAAGGTTATGGTTGTTTTAAAAATGAATGCAGTCTTTGAAAAATGTCTCATATAGAGGTCAAAACCTCGCGACGAAATCAATTAATATGGAACGTTTATAATCAATATGAACGGGACATTTCACTTGATACTGGAGCAACTGATCATATTACACCTATGTCAAAATGTCTTAGTAATTCTAAATCTTTGTTCTGGAAACCAAAGATTAAATTACCAAATGGAGATTCATTTGTTATATCTCATATTAGGACTGTTAAGCTTGATAATGGAATGGGATTAAAAGATGTATTGGTAGTGCCTGATTTCAAATTTAGTCTTCTTTAAGTACCAAAATTGACTAAGGACAAATCTTGTGCTGTTATTTTCTTCTCACAATTTTGTGTAATTCAGGACTTGATGACAAGGAAAGTCATGGGACTGGGTAAAAGAAAGAATGATCTCTACTATCTGGTTAATGTGCCTCTTCATCAAGTTGACAAAAGGCTAACCAACTTGATAGCAGAGTCTTTCAATGATAGCAGTTTATTTTCAATAATAAAAGGAGCTTCTGTAAACTTTAGTGCTCTTGTTAACTCTTACAGTTTATGGCATCAAAGGTTAGGTCATGTGTCTAAGTCAAAGCTTAAACATATACCTTGTGTTTCAGATTCTATTAATGAACATAGTATGGATCTTTGTTTGACTTGTCCTATGGCAAAATTTTTCAAACTTCCTTATCAATATAGTACATCTCAATGCAAAGAAGCATTTGGTCTTGTACATATAGATATATGGGGGCCATATAAAGTTCTTGCTGAAGGAAAATATAGATACTTTCTAACCATTGTTGATGACTATAGTAGAGCAACATGGATATACCTTTTAGCTCACAAAAGTGAATGCTTTTTTGTGTTTAAATCCTTTATGAAATTTGTAAAAACACAATTTCATGCTCATATAAAAGTTGTGAGATCAGATAATGCACTAGAATTTGTAAAAGGTCAACTTGGTGAATATTTGGCAAAGAAAGGTGTGGTACATCAAACCTCATGCCCTGACAGGCCACATCAAAATGGCAGGGTAGAAAGGAAACATAGGCACATTTTAGATACTGCTAGAGCTTTGAGACTTCATGCTAATCTACCTTTGAAATTTTGGGGAGATTGTGTTACCACTGCAACCTATTTGATAAATAGGTTTCCTGCTCCTTTATTAAACAATAAACTCTCTATGAGATGTTATTGCACAAATCTCCCACATATGATCACTTAAAGGTTTTTGGGTGTTTAGCAATGGCAAGTAATCCAACAAGAAGTACATATAAGCTTGGTGAAAGAGGGGTTCCATGTGTTTTTTTAGGGTATCCTGCACACCAAAAAGGTTACAAGCTTTATAATTTGCAAAATCATACTACATTTATCTCGAGAGATGTGCTTTTCTATGAAGATAAATTTCCTTTTTCAAATAATAACTGCAAATCATATTCATCTCCTTCCTATAATATGTTTTCAACACACCCATCTGTCTTTGATGATCCCACCACCAACACCACAGATACCTCTCAATCTGCCAATACTGAAACAATCTCTCAAGTTCCATTAAGAAGATTACAGAGACATGTTATTCCTTCCACATGGGATAATGATTATATTATGCAACATGTGCCTGTTGCAAATCAAGTTTCTTCTCCTAACTTGGATCTACAATTCAAATCTTACATCACTGCTTTAATGGCTAATGCTGATCCAGCACACTTTTATGAAGCTATTAATGACCCATGGTGGAGGTCAGCCATGGATGCAGAATTAGCTGCTTTAGAGGCTAATAATACATGGGAAATTACAACTCTGCCAGAAGGTAAGAAAGCTATAAGCTGTCACTGGATATTCAAAACCAAACTCAAAGCAGATGGTTCAATTGAAAGAAAAAAGGCAAGGCTTGTTGTTGATGGAAATAGGCAAATGAAAGGAGTTGATTATGCAGAAAATTTTGCCCCTGCTGCCACGATGGTGACTATAAGGTCTTTATTAGCTGTAGCTGCAATGTATAATTGGGAATTATGTCAAATGGATGTCTCAAATGCATTTCTGCATGGTGATCTTTTACAAGAGGTTTACATGAAATTGCCATTGGGATATAATGGTAAGGGAGATCCTATCTCAAATGTCAAACAAAATCAAAGTGATCAAGTTTGCAGGCTAAAGAAATCACTGTATGGGCTCAAACAGGCACCTAGACAGTGGTTTACTAAGTTGTCAACTGCCCTATTATCTTTTGGATTTGAACAATCAAAAGCTGATTATTCATTATTCACTAAAAAGGATAATGCACAATTCACAGCAGTCTTGGTCTATGTTAATGACTTGTTGATTACTGGAAATAGTGCAAGTCATATTGCCAATCTGAAAAGTCAATTGCAGTCAACATTTCATATGAAAGATCTAGGAATGGTGAGCTATTACTTGGGTTTAGAAGTATCTAAAACCACTCAAGGGATTTTTGTTTCTCAAAAGAAGTATGCTATGGATTTGTTAAGGGAAGCAGGTGTTATAAATCTCAAACCATATAAATCGCCTTTAGATCAAAATGTAAAACTCAATGCTGATCTTGGAACACCTTTATCAGATCCAGAAGTATACAGGAGGTTAATTGGGAATCTGATCTACTTAACCATTACTAGGCCTGATATATGTTATAGTGTTCAGCTATTAAGTCAATTTATGCAGAATCCCACTTCAGTTCATATGCAGTCTATTAAACATGTACTCAGGTATATTCTTAATGTAGCAGATCAAGGGATTTTATTGGCTAAGTCTTCTGCATTTCAACTAAAGGCATACTGTGATTCAGATTGGGCAAGTTGTCCAATTACTAGAAGGTCTACTACTGGTTATTGTGTTCTTTTAGGAGATTCTCCAATCTCATGGAAGTCAAAGAAGCAAGCTGATGTGCCACGCTTTTCTGCAGAAGCAGAATACCGAGCTATGGATATTTCATGTTGTGAAGTTACTTGGCTTATTGAATTACTCAAAGATCTGGGATTGAAAGACTTAGGTCCTATTGAACTTCATTGTGATAATCAAGCAGCAAATCATATAGCTGCTAATCCTGTTTTTCATGCTCGTACAAAACATATTGAGGTGGATTGTCATTTTGTTCGTGATCAATTAAAGTCTGGATCCATACAAACTAAATATGTTCCAACAAAAAAGCAATTGCCTGATGTGTTCACCAAGATTGTATCTGTTGAACAGCATAATACTCTACTGCACAATTTAGGAGTTTCAAGATTATCTAACTCCAAACTTGAGGGGGAGTGTACAAGTCACCAAAGTCAACGGAAGTAAAGATATCAAGTGCAGGGATCTGTTTTGTAAATAATGTTTTCTTTAGAAGTTCAGGTAGCTTTTGTAATTTTGGAAACTTATTCTGTTAGACCTGTTTTGTAAATAGGGCACTTTTTCAGCTTTAGTGACACTTTTTTCTTCAATTCTTTAATCTTCGTGCTTCGACTTCACATTTATTTATTTAAACAATTACAACTTAAAAATAGAATAATTACAACTAAAAACTTTACATATTTGGATGATATTGCGACTAAATATATGTTCGTTTGGAGCAATATCAGAACCACTTGAGTATACGCATTATGGTCTGTTAGAGGTAGGGAAAGAATAACCACGTAGCACAGATACTGTACAAGGAGGGCCTTGATTGCATAATTGATAACCCGAAAATTTGTTATACATATAGACACCCTGGACACTTAAGGAAAAAGTTCTCAAATAGGAAAAACTTTGGACTTACTTGAGGTAGAGCAATCGTTATCTAAGCTATGGAGACTCACATGGATCCTGATTTTAGTTAGGGTACATTTCGTCACAACGTTTTATTGTCTCAAAGTTGTTTAATACTAGAACGATAGAAACCTTATATCTAAGAACCTTAGTGTTATATGAAAGGACCCGTTCATATACATTATAAACGATTCACAATAGTTGATTACATTGCGAGGTATTTGACCTCTATATGATACATTTTACAAACATTGCATTCATTTTTAAAAGACAATCTTTCTTTACATCAAAAATTGATAGGCATGCATACCATTTCATAATATCCACTATCCAACTATAAATTGATTTAATAATAATCTTTGATGAACTCAATGACTCGAATGCAACGTTCTTCGAAATATGCTATGAAAGACTCCAAGTAATATCTTTAAAATGAGCAAATGCACAGCGGAAGATTTCTTTAACACCTGAGAATAAACATGCTTTAAAGTGTCAACCAAAAGGTTGGTGTGTTCATTAGTTTATCAAAATCATTTATTTCCATCATTTTAATAGACCACAAGAATTTCATTTCCAGTTCTCATAAATATACGTCCCATGCATAGAGACAAAAATAATCATTCATATGGTGAACACCTGGTAACCGACATTAACTAGATACATATAAGAGTATCCCCTATCATTCCGGGATCCTCCTTCGGACATGATATAAATTTCGAAGTACTAAAGCATCTGGTACTTTGGATGGGGTTTGTTAGGCCCAAAAGATCTATCTTTAGGATTCGCGTCAATTAGGGTGTCTGTTCCCTAATTCTTAGATTACCAGACTAAAAAAGGGGCATATTCGGTTTAATAATTCAACCATAGAATGTAGTTTCGACTACTTGTGTCTATTTCGTAAAACAGTTATAAAAGCAGCGCATGTATTCTCAGTCCCAAAAATATATATTGCAAAAGCATTTAAAAAAGGAATAATGAAACTCACCATACTGTATTTCGTAGTAAAAATACATATAACGTCATTGAACAAGTGCAAGGTTGGCCTCGGATTCACGAACCTAAATTAATTATATATATTTATGTGTTGGTCAATATTTGTCTAACAAATTAGGTCAAGTCATAGTGTACCACAATCCTAATGCTCGAGACTAATATGCAAAAGTCAACAAAAGTAAATTTGATTCAAAATAATTTCCAAAAATCTATACATGATTAATATATAGTTTAAATATCGTTGTTTTATATTTTTAAATATTTTTAAAAGATTTATTAGAGTAAATAATATAATTTATTTATTAATAAATAAAATTTTATATTAAATTTATATAATAAAATATACTTTTATATATATTAAGTAATAAAATTTATAGGGTTCATTTAATATCATAAAGATAATATGATATGTATTATTAAAGTAAGTTATTACACGTAGTAAAATATGTTTGTATCACATATTTATTTGATAAAATAATATCTATAATGATAGTAAGTAAAAGTTGTATTATTTTGTAATAATAATTATTATTATAAAAATATCAATATTTATAATTACTAAGATGACATTAGATAAAATGATAATTCTAATTATGATAACTTTAATATTTACGATAATTTTTAATATTATCTTTAAAATAATAATTCTATTTAAAATAATAATAATAATGATATTTTATAGTAACAATGACATTTCTATTAAAATGATAATTTTTGTTAAAATGATAGTTTTAATACTAACGATACTTTTAATAATAATAGTAATGATAAAAATAATAAGAACGATAATTTTATCTAAATCAATATCTTATAATATTTTAATTTCATCATGATACTCTTACCCATTATTTCCTAATCGTTTCGTTTAATAGCTTTTAATCGTATTTTATATCGTGTTCATAATAATGATAATAATAGTAATCAAAATAATTAGGTGTTACAAATATTTGTTTTAATTACACTAATATTAATAATGATAGTTACTATAATATTATTAACGATAATACTAATAATTATCTTAATGATAATATAGTAATAATAATAATAACAATAACAATAACCATTTTTAAATAATGATATATATACTAATAATGATAATAATAATAATAATAATAATAATAATAATACCAATAATAATAATAATAATAATAATAATAATAATAATAATAATAATAATAATAATAATAATAATAATAATAATAATAATAATAATAATAATTGGATAATAATAATAATACTAATTATAACTTTAACGATAATAACGATAGTAATAATAAAAAAATAACAATTTTTAATGATAAATCCCTTTTATTGATAAAGATAATAATAATGATAATAATAAGATAAAACTAGAACGACGATAAAAACGACGATAATAATAATTATTTTTAATAAAAATATAAAAAATTCAATTGATTATAACTTCTAATCCGTTCATCGAAACCATTCGATATCTAAAGGAAAAGTTCTTAATTTTTCGCTAGCTTTCCAAGGACATGCATATCTTATACCTTATCTCAACCGCAAGTGTAACTAATTCAACATTCAATCTAACCTGTCTAAGGGCAATATCAAAAGTACAAGCATGCATAATCCTAAATACTTGAGCAATAGTCAGGGATACACTATTAGTATATAAAAGTTAAATTATGAGTACTCACGTATCAATATTGAGATTCAATATTGCAGGAAAGGTACGTAGACGCAACGGAAATGATAAACACTATATTGACCTCACGAGCATACCCATGAACCATACTCAATCACCTCCATAGCTATAACCCATAATTTCCTTAATCCTATCCCACTCGAAAAACAATTTCGAAATCACTCGGACAGCACTCCGTCGTAATATTTTATGTATACTAATAATATCTTGAAATAATACGGAGTAAATATATATATATATGTAAATCGATTGAGAGAGTTTAGAGAAAAATATTTTCAAGTTTCTATGAAATAATGAAACCTATTGAATTCTATTTATAATAGATTTTTGAATTATTAAAGTGAATTATTAAAATATGAATTATTAAAGTGAATTATTAAAGTATGAATTATTAAAGTGAATTATTAAAATGAATTATTAAAGTATGAATTATTAAAGTGAATTATTAAAGTATGAATTATTATAGTGAATTATTAAAGTTAAAGTAAAGTAAAAATAAAGTAAATGTAAAGTTTAAGTATAGTAAAAGTATAAAACTATGTACGTATAATACGCGTATAAATATATATAATATTAATTTAAATCGTTATATATATAAAATAAAATATAAATATCGTTATTTTTATCATACTAGTTAAGTAATGAGTTGTCAAAAGTGGTTCTAGATATTTATAAAAGTTATATACGTTTTAATAATAAAGTTCTTTTTAAACTGAAAACGTTTTTGTACGTTTGAAACTAAATAGATCAATCGAGTCTTTATGAGATTCAATTTTCCACTATCCTTTGTCTAGTTCTCAATGATTGACAATTTGTTCTTATTTATAAATCACTTTACCATTTTCCGAATATTGTTAAAATGGAAAGATTTCTCAAATCAACGTGGGCCTTTCAACAGAGACTTGTAATCATAATTCAATATATCTGATAATTCAATCATTTGATCTTATCTTCTAATTCCATTGATAAACATTTTGAAACAGATACAATCATATAAAGTATTTAATCTAATATTTTGTTTAAGTTTCAAGTTATAATATATATACACATATACATATATAATCATATTCGTTTAATGGTTCGTGAATCGTTGGAACTTGGTCGAGGTTGAATGAATGTATGAACATAGTTTAAAATTCTTCAAATTTAACTTAACAAATATTGCTTATCGTGTCGGAAACATATAAAGATTAAAGTTTAAATTTGGTTGGAAATTTCCGGGTTGTCACAGTACCTACCCGTTAAAGAAATTTCGTCCTGAAATTTGAGTGGAAAGGTCGTGAATGATAATAAGTATGTTTTCATGATGCATACGGGCTAAAAATTAGAGTTTTATCATCAGCGAATAATTTGGATAAACAATTCATTTATATGAAGAGTACGAATGAAGCTAACATAGAAGAGTGAAATGAGTAAGTGTAGATTCATCTTATCATTTGACGTAGATATGATTGATTCCCAGATTTCAAGGGATTTGAAGAAAATCTTCTTAATAAGATTTGACTCTCCAGTAATCAAGGGAATTAGGATCCGCTTTAAATGCGATCGTCCATTTTAATTGTTCTGTCGGAGATTTTCTTATAAATTCACCTCCTTCGTTTCCTTAAAACTCACACCTTCTGTTGATGCATTTTATGCAAGTCCCTAGACATCTACCCACGTCCATTGCAGGTACAACAGTTTATAGGCCACCATGATTGCTCGTTATTATCCTATCCGTGTTTGTATGTGGTTACAGGAACTGCAGGAACGAGATTTAGATGTTTGACTATGTTAGACTTAGTTAGACGTACGAGTGAAGCCTCGCTAGTATGGCTGACAGGCTCATACGCACGGTTGATGCTGAGCTAAGTCACAATTACAACCTAAATGAGAAGACACGAGTGAGTGATCACCAGTACGGCTGATGAAGCCAACTCGTACGTGTGATGAATGAATCGTATGGGTGAGTCAACATCAGGGGTATATAAAGTCTTATGTTCTTCATTTTAGGTTAAGCCTCTCATTTGTTACACACACTCAGATCTAGTGAGCTCCTCCAATTTTCTCTCAGTCCAAATCACCCAGGTGGTGAATAATAGCTCTAGGTGTTGATCTAATCACACTTGATTTAGTTGTGGTTTGACTAAATTAATCAAAAAAAATTAACCTATTCACTAGAGGGTTTGATTCATTTATTCCGCCATTGTATGAGTTAAATCTGTTGATTTCTAAGTTCCTAGTCATGTTTCATCACCGTCTATTCTTTCCCCCTCAACTCATATTTTAAAGTATTCATCAATATGCTCCATCCAGTTCTGATTCTCGATATACTTCTAACTTTCATATCGGTCATTCTTCTTTTTCATCTACCGCCGGAAGAATCTTTTTACTTCTACTATACTCTTGGGTTTATAGTGTTTCTAGTTCTCCCGTGTCTTTATATTGCTATATGCATCGATATATATGGTTTATAATTTCTGGTTTATCGTTGGGCTTTATATGTTCCCTTATATTTCAAAGTCTCTGCTTCTGTCTTCTATAATCATTATCATTCACAGTTAATGCTCTCTTTTATTTGCTGCAATTTATACCCCAATTTTTATTTCGGAGTTTTGTCCTTTTATTTCTTCTTCTTGCGATTAAGCACCGCTTGTAATGGTCCAGAATTCACAGATATGAATTTTGAAATTTACATTGTTAATGTTCTAGGAAGGAAATTGTGATGGCACGATCTTAACTTGTCAAATTACTAGAATACCTTGGAAAAGGCCGAATCATCAAGAAATATTTTCTTGATATTTTAGAGGTTAAATAGAATACAAGAGTCGTATAACATGGCACATGATGATATTATGATATGTAAATCATCACGTTCCATTTAGAAACTCAGCATGACTTACTGTAATATAATCACGTTGATCAAGTGTCATTATATTATACTAATTCATGTTTCAGTTCCCAACACTACTTCAAAATATTCCTATTTTAAACTTGAATGTTTCAGAATTTAGAAACTAAAATAGTTTCTTTTATGATGTAATACAGATAGTGCGAAGAGGTAAATGATTTCAAATAAGAAAAATTAAGAAAATATCTTCAGAAATATGGAGGTTATTTATAATGAAAGATATGATGATATTTTAGAATTTCTAATATCAGAGGATGATGAAGAATATTGTCCGCAGGGGTTTAGAGTCAGGAGCAAGGTATTCGTTAATGACTTCAGCAGGTACTGAATCATTTGGATCCTTTGAAGTCAGGTTCAGTCTTTGTAATTTGTCCAAAGCCTCCTTCCTACTTTGCTCAATCCGTTTTCCAGTTCCAAAACTTCTCTTTTTCTGCGCTTTGCCAGCACACTTCATCATTATCATTCAGCTTTTACCGTTTAAAGTCGTTTTTAGTTTTTGCTGCTTCATCAACATTTTTCCCGTTTTCGGAGAACCAATTCTTAGTTCGGAGTGTTTTTCAGAAACTTCACATTCAAATTAAGTCCAGAAGATAGACGTTATATATACACATATAACTGTTGGCGTAGACATGCTGCGATATTTCAAAATACTGATTGCTAATTTTCAATGATTCGTATGGCAATTTTCATTATAAGATGCGAATGAGTAAATGATGGGGTTTCAATAAATAATTATAATGACTTTTTGGAGAGGCTAAAGTCAAAGGGTAATGAAGTTGTTGGTACATCTGCTAATAATGTGGTGAAATGTAAAAGGTTCCCTGGTAACGATGGTGTATATCTCAAGGTTATAATAAGGTTAGTCTGACTGAAAAGTCGAAGTTGACTTGCTGGAGCTATGACAAAACTGGCTACTTCGAATAGGAGTCGCAAAGTTATTTTTGCTAATAAATGCCAAAGAATCTGACGCGTATACGTTGTTTAAACTTTTATTTTGGTTTCAAGAGTTTTTCGGGTACATAACTGTGGGTAACATGTGGTTGGATCATCATCTCGATTGCTCATCATTCGAAGTGTCTTCAGAAATTTTCGAAGGGTTTGAACACAGATTGTAATCGTTAACATACATTTGATGTTCTAACACAATTTTGAAGTCAAAATATAGCTTGTGAAAGATGTAAGGATCTAAGAGTGATGATTTTGGTCATATCTCGAGTTGAATTTTGAGATTTCAAAATCAGAATATTAAATTAAATTTTGAATGAGTATGGTTGTTTTGATTTCTATAAAAGAATGTATATTATTGTGAAAGTAGGGAGTATAATGGATAATTTGCTGAATCAGATTCGAAGAATGTAATATATTATTTGTGAATTTATATATCTCTCGGGTATTACCTACCCGTTAAAAAAAATTTCACAATTAATATTTTGTACAAAAGAATTTTATTACAGTCTTTATGAAAATATATATGTATATTTTCTTCAGATGTAACATAGATTTAATGAGTTAATGTTAAATTAAACTCATTTGATTTACGGTTGAAACTAGAATTTAATAATCCCTAAAGGCTTTAAAAAGTACATAACTTTTACGCAGTATTTCTTTAATGACATTGAAATTATGAATCAATACTTCGTTATTTGTTGATGTATGATGTTCGGTTCGTGGAATTCTTGTGAATTTCGCAAAGTACGAATGATGTTATCTGAAAAGTTTCGGGTACATCGATGATGAAAGTGTAAAATCAAATATATACTTGATTTATTATGAATTGGAATTTGTTGAATTACGACAGAGATTGTAGTTAACGCTGGTTAAGTTGCGGCCGAAGGACGTACATTATTGCATATTTGTAATATGAATTAACCGAGTAGTTAAGATTCACACACAATAGTTTAGCACGGAAAGATTTATTTCAAAATATAAATATATAATATATATATATATATATATATATATATATATATATATATATATATATATATATATATATATATATATATATATATATATATATATATATATATATATAGATATATATATATATAATATACATATAATTTATTGAGAGGGAATGAGTTAATTCTTCATAACTCGTTGATACAATATACACGCTATTAATTCGTAATGATGTCCACAGTGATTCTTGAACTGACGGAGTTTGTGATGTTATCGGTGTTGTTGATTCGGATGTTGACTGTACTGACGATGCTGGTAACTCTGACGGTACTGCTGATGCTGTTGGTAAAGCAAGTTTAGCTTGTTAATCACACACCATTTTTGTCAGGGTTTCTACTCTTCCTTCTATCATTTTTGGTTTGCTTAACTGATTTATGGTTAGGGCTAGATTAGATAATCTCTAAGACTTTAGAGATTACAAAATCGCCGCAGAATGTTTCTCCAATGAAGTTATGAATTAATACTTCATCAGTTATTGTTGTTGGTACTCCTTGGTATCTATGGTGCGTATGACGTTGATGCTCATGGGACAGATTGTGAAGTTGAGGTTTACGACGCAGTTGTGGTTGGAGGTGGTAATGGACTGTTGGCATTGATGATGGTGGTACTGGTTATGCTGCTGATGCTGCTGCTGGTGTTTGTAATCTCTGCACCATATTCTCCAAAGACACTACCCGAGCGCGAAGCTCGTTGACTTCTTCTATTACACCGGGGTGATTGTCGGTTCGAACGAGCGGATAAATAAAATCTAAAATTTGATGTAATATATAATCGTGATGAAAGGACCTGTTCATATACATTATAAACGATTCACAATAGTTGATTACATTGCGAGGTATTTGACCTCTATATGATACATTTTACAAACATTGCATTCGTTTTTAAAAGACAAACTTTCTTTACATCGAAAATTAACAGGCATGCATACCATTTCATAATATTCACTATCCAACTATAAATTGATTTAATAATAATCTTTGATGAACTCAATGACTCGAATGCAACGTTCTTCGAAATATGCTATGAAAGACTCCAAGTAATATCTTTAAAATGAGCAAATGCACAGCGGAAGATTTCTTTAACACCTGAGAATAAACATGCTTTAAAGTGTCAACCAAAAGGTTGGTGAGTTCATTAGTTTATCATAATCATTTATTTCCATCATTTTAATAGACCACAAGACTTTCATTTCCAGTTCTCATAAATATACGTCCCATGCATAGAGACAAAAATAATCATTCATATGGTGAACACCTGGTAACCGACATTAACTAGATACATATAAGAATATCCCCTATCATTCCGGGATCCTCCTTCGGACATGATATAAATTTCGAAGTACTAAAGCATCCGGTACTTTGGATGGGGTTTGTTAGGCCCAATAGATCTATCTTTAGAATTCGCGTCAATTAGGGTGTTTGTTCCCTAATTCTTAGATTACTAGACTTTAATAAAAAGGGGCATATTCGATTTCAATAATTCAACCATAGAATGTAGTTTCAATTACTTGTGTCTATTTCGTCAAACATTTATAAAAGCGCATGTATTCTCAGTCCCAAAAATATAAAGGGTAAAAAGGCAAATGAAACTCACCATACTGTATTTCGTAGTAAAAATACATATAACGTCATTGAACAAGTGCAAGGTTGGCCTTGGATTCACGAACCTAAATTAATTATATATATTTATGTGTTGGTCAATATTTGTCTAACAAATTATGTCAAGTCATAGTGTACCACAATCCTAATGCTCGAGACTAATATGCAAAAGTCAACAAAAGTAAATTTGACTCAAAATAATTTCCAAAAATCTATACATGATTAATATATAGTTTAAATATCGTCGTTTTATATTTTTAAATATTTTTAAAAGATTTATTAGAGTAAATAATATAATTTATTTATTAATAAATAAAATTTTATATTAAATTTATATAATAAAATATACTTTTATATATATTAAGTAATAACATTTATAGGGTTCATTTAATATCATAAAGATAATTTGATAGGTATTATTAAAGTAAGTTATTACACGTAGCAAAATATGTTTATATCACATATTTATTTGATAAAATAATATCTATAATGATAGTAAGTAAAAGTTGTATTATTTTGTAATAATAATTATTATTATAAAAATATCAATATTTATAATTACTAAGATGACATTATGATAAAACGATAATTCTAATTATGATAACTTTAATATTTACGATAATTTTTAATATTATCTTTAAAATAATAATTCTATTTAAAATAATAATAATAATGACATTTTATAGTAACAATGACATTTCTATTAAAATGATAATTTTTGTTAAAATGATAGTTTTAATACTAACGATACTTTTAATAATAATAGTAATGATAAAAATAATAAGAACGATAATTTTATCTAAATCAATATCTTATAATATTTTAATTTCATCATGATACTCTTACCCATTATTTCCTAATCGTTTCGTTTAATAGCTTTTAATTGTCTTTTATATCGTGTTCATAATAATGATAATAATAGTAATCAAAATAATTAGGTGTTACAAATATTTGTTTTAATTATACTAATATTAATAATGATAGTTACTATAACATTATTAACGATAATACTAATAATTATCTTAATGATAATATAGTAATAATAATAATAACAATAACAATATCCATTTTTAAATAATAATATATATATTAATAATGATAATAATAATAATAATAATACAAATAATAATAATAATAATAATAATAATAATAATAATAATTGGATAATAATAATAATACTAATTATAACTTTAACGATAATAACGATAGTAATAATAAAAAAAATAACAATTTTTAATGATAAATCCCTTTTATTGATAAAGATAATAATAATGATAATAATAAGATAAAACTAGAACGATGATAAAAACGACGATAATAATAATCATTTTTAATAAAAATATCGAAAATTCAATTGATTATAACTTCTAATTCGTTCATCAAAATCATTCGATATCTAAAGGAAAAGTTCTTAATTTTTCGCTAGCTTTCCAAGGACATGCATATCTTATACCTTATCTCAACCGCAAGTGTAACTAATTCAAGATTCAACCTAACCTGTCTAAGAGCAATATCAAAAGTACAAGCATGCATAATCCTAAATACTCGAGCACTAGTCAGGGATACACTATTAGTATGTAAAAGTTAAATTATGAGTACTCACATATCAATATTGAGATTCAATATTGCAGGAAAGGTACGTAGACGAAATGAAAATGATAAACACTATATTGACCTCACGAGCGTACCCATGAACCATACTCAATCACCTCCATAGCTATAACCAATAATTTCCTTAATCCTATCCTACTCGAAAAACAATTTCGAAATCACTCGGACAGCACTCCGTCGTAATATTTTATGTATACTAATAATATCTTGAAATAATACGGAGTAAATATATATATGTAAATCGATTGAGAGAGTTTAGAGAAAAATATTTTCAAGTTTCTATGAAATAATGAAACCTATTGAATTCTATTTATAATAGATTTTTGAATTATTAAAGTGAATTATTAAAGTATGAATTATTAAAGTGAATTATTAAAGTATGAATTATTAAAGTGAATTATTAAAGTATGAATTATTAAAGTGAATTATTAAAGTATGAATTATTAAAGTGAATTATTAAAGTATGAATTATTAAAGTAAATTATTAAAGTTAAAGTAAAGTAAAAATAAAGTAAAGGTAAAGTTTAAGTATAGTAAAAGTATAAAACTATGTACGTATAATACGCGTATAAATATATATAATATTAATTTAAATCGTTATATATATTTAATAAAATAAAATATAAATATCGTTATCTTTATCATACTAGTTAATTAATGAGTTGTCAAAAGTGGTTCTAGATATTTATAAAAGTTATATACGTTTTAATAATAAAGTTCTTTTTAAACTGAAAACGTTTTTTTGTACGTTTGAAACTAAATAGATCAATCGAGTCTTTATGAGATTCAATCTTCCACTATCCTTTGTCTAGTTCTCAATGATTGACAATTTGTTCTTATTTATAAATCACTTTACCATTTTCCGAATATTGTTAAAATGAAAAGATTTCTCAAATCAACGTGGGCCTTTCAACAGAGACTTGTAATCATAATTCAATATATCTGATAATTCAATCATTTGATCTTATCTTCTAATTCCATTGATAAACATTTTGAAACAGATACAATCATATAAAGTATTTAATCTAATATTTTGTTTACGTTTCAAGTTATAATATATATACACATATACATATATAATCATATTCGTTTAATGGTTCGTGAATCGTTGGAACTTGGTCGAGGTTGAATGAATGTATGAACATAGTTTAAAATTCTTGAAATTTAACTTAACAAATATTGCTTATCGTGTCGGAAACATATAAAGATTAAAGTTTAAATTTGGTTGGAAATTTCCGGGTTGTCACAGTACCTACCCGTTAAAGAAATTTCGTCCCGAAATTTGAGTGGAAAGGTCGTGAATGATAATAAGTATGTTTTCATGATGCATACGGGCTGAAAATTAGAGTTTTATCATCAGCGAATAATTTGGATAAACAATCCATTTATATGAAGAGTACGAATGAAGCTAACATAGAAGAGGGAAATGAGTAAGTGTAGATTCATCTTATCATTTGACGTAAATATGATTGATTCCCATATTTCAAGGGATTTGAAGAAAATCTTCTTAATAAGATTTGACTCTCCGGTAATCAAGGGAATTAGGATCCGCTTTAAATACGATCGTCCATTTTAATTGTTCTGTCAGAGATTTTCTTATAAATTCACCTCCTTCGTTTCCTTACAACTCACACCTTCTGTTGATGCATTTTATGCAAGTCCCTAGACATCTACCCACGTTCATTGCAGGTACAACAGTTTACAGGCCACCATGATTACTCGTTATTATCCTATCCGTGTTTGTATGTGGTTACAGGAACTGCAGGAACGAGATTTAGATGTTTGACTATGTTATACTTAGTCAGACGTACGAGTGAAGCCTCACTAGTACGGCTGACAGGCTCATACGCACGGTTGATGCTGAGCTAAGTCACAATTACAACCTAAATGAGAAGACACGAGTGAGTGATCACCCGTACGGCTGATGAAGCCAACTCGTACGTGTGATGAATGAATCGTATGGGTGAGTCAACAGCAGGGGTATATAAAGTCTTATGTTCTTCATTTTAGGTTAAGCCTCTCATTTGTTACACACACTCAGATCTAGTGAGCTCCTCCGATTCTCTCTCAGTCCAAATCACCCAGGTGGTGAATAATAGCTCTAGGTGTTGATCTAATCACACTTGATTTAGTTGTGGTTTGACTAAATTAATCAAAAAAAAAAAAAAAAAAAAAAAAAAAACTTAACCTATTCACTAGAGAGTTTGATTCACTTATTCCGCCATTGTGTGAGTTAAATCTGTTGATTTCTAAGTTCCTAGTCATGTTTCATCACCTTCTATTCTTTCCCCTTCAACTCATATTTTAAAGTATTCATCAATATGCTCCATCCAGTTCTGATTCTCGATATACTTCTAACTTTCATATCGATCATTCTTCTTTTTCATCTACCGCCGGAAGAATCTATTTACTTCTACTATACTCTTGGGTTTATAGTGTTTCTAGTTCTCCCGTGTATTTATATTGCTATATGCATCGATATATATGGTTTATAATTTCTGGTTTGTCGTTGGGATTTATATGTTCCCTTATATTTCAAAGTCTCTGCTTCTGTCTTCTATAATCATTATCATTCACAGTTAATGCTCTCTTTTATTTGCTGCAATTTATACTCCAATTTCTATTTCGGAGTTTTGTCCTTTCGTTTCTTCTTCTTGCGATTAAGCACAACTTGTAATGGTGCAGAATTCACATATATGAATTTCGGAATGAACATTGTTAATGTTCTAGGAAGGAAATTATGATGGCACGATCTTGACTTGTCAAATTACTAGAATACCATGGAAAAGGCCGAATCATCAAAAAATATTTTCTTGATATTTTAGAGGTTAAATAGAATACAAGAGTCGTGTAACATGGCACATGATGATGTTATGATCTGTGAATCATCACGTTCCATTTAGAAACTCAGCATGACTTACTGTAATATAATCACATTGATCAAGTGTCATTATATTATACTAATTCATGCTTCAGTTCCCAACACTACTTCAAAATATTCCTATTTTAAACTTGAATGTTTCAAATTTAGAAATTAAAATAGTTTCTTTTATGATGTAATACAGATAGCGCGAAGAGGTAACTGATTTCAAATAAGAAAAATTAAGAAAATATCTTCAGAAATATGGAGGATATTTATAATGAAAGATATGATGATATTTTAGAATTTCTAATATCAGAGGATGATGAAGAATATTGTCCGCAGGGGTTTAGAGTCAGGAGCAAGGTATTCGTTAATGACTTCAGCAGGTACTGAATCATTTGGATCCTTTGAAGTCAGGTCCAGTCTTTGTAATTTGTCCACAGCCTCCTTCCTACTTTGCTCAATCCGTTTTCCAGTTCCAAAACTTCTCTTTTTCTGCGCTTTGTCAGCACACTTCATCATTATCATCCATCTTTTACCGTTTAAAGTCGTTTATAGTTTTTGCTGCTTCATCAGCATTTTATTTTTCCATTTTCGGAGAACCAATTCGTAGTTCGGAGTGTTTTTCAGAAACTTTACATTCAAATTAAGTTCAGAAGATAGACGTTATATATACACATATAACTGTTGGCATAGACATTCTGCGAGATTTCAAAATACTGATTGCTAATTCCCAATTATTCGTATGGCAATTCTCATTACAAGATGCGAATGAGTAAATGATGGGGTTTCAATGAATAATTATAATGACTTTTTGGAGAGGCTAAAGTCAAAGGGTAATGAAGTTGTTGGTACATCTGCTAATAATGTGGTGGAATGTAAAAGGTTCACTGGTAACGATGGTGTATATCTCAAGGTTATAATAAGGTTAGTCTGACTAAAAAGTCGAAGTTGACTTGCTGGAGCTGTGACAAAACTGGCTACTTTTAATAGGAGTCGCAAAGTTATGATACGTTGTTTAAACTTTCACTTTGGTTTCAAGAGTTTTTCGGGTACATAACTGGGGTAACATGTGGTTGGATCATCATCTCGATTGCTCATCATTCGAAGTGTCTTTAGAAATTTTCGAAGGGTTTGAACACAGATTGTAATCGTTAACATACATTTGATGTTCTAACACAATTTTGAAGTTAAAATATAGCTTGTGAAAGATGTAAGGATCTAAGAGTGATGATTTTGGTCATATCTCGAGTTGAATTTTGAGATTTCAAAATCAGGATATGTAATTAAATTTTGAATGAGTATGGTTGTTTTGATTTCTATAAAAGAATGTATATTGTTGTGAAAGTAGGGAGTATAATGGATGATTTGCTGAATCAGATTCGAAGAATGTAACATATTATTTGTGAATTCATATATCTCTCGGGTATTACCTACCCGTTAAAAAAAAATTCACAATTAATATTTTGTACAAAAGAATTTTATTACAGTCTTTATGAAAATATATATATGTATATTTTCTTCAGATATAACATAGATTTAATGAGTTAATGTTAAATTAAACTCATTTGATTTACGGTTGAAACTAGAATTGAATAATTCCTAAAGGCTTTAAAAAGTACATAACTTTTACGCAGTATTTCTTTAATGACATTGAAATTATGAATCAATACTTCGTTATTTGTTGATGTATGATGTTCGGTTCATGGAATTCTTGTGAATTTTGCAAAGTACGAATGATGTTATCTGAAAAGTTTTGGGTACATCGATGATGAAAGTGTAAAATTAAATATATACTTGATTTATTATGAATTGGAATTTGTTGAATTGCGACAGAGATTGTAGTTAACGCTGGTTAAGTTGCGGTTGAAGGACGTACATTATTGCATATTTGTAATCTGAATTAACCGAGTAGTTAAGATTCACACACAATAGCTTAGCACGGAAAGATTTATTTCAATATATATATATATATATATATATATATATATATATATATATATATATATATATATATATATATATATATATATATATATATATATATATATATATATATATATATACATATATACATATAATTTCTTCAGAGGGAATGAGTTAATTCTTCATAACTCGTTGATACAATATACACGTTATTGATTCGTATGATGTCCACAGTGATTCTTGAACTGACAGAGTTTGTGATGTTATCGATGTTGTTGATTCGGATGTTGACTGTACTGACGATGCTGGTAACGCTGACGGTACTGTTGATGATGTTGGTAAAGCAAGTTTAGCTTGTTAATCATACACCATTTTTGTCAGGGTTTCTACTCTTCCTTCTATCATTTTGGTTCGCTTAACTGATTTATGGTTAGGGCTAGATTAGATAATCTCTAAGACTTTAGAGATTACATAATCGCCGCGGAATGTTTCTCCAATGAAGTTATGAATTAATACTTCGTTAGTTATTGTTGTTGGTACTCCTCGGTATCTATGGTGCGTATGACGTTGATGCTCGTGGGACAGATTGTGAAGTTGAGGTTTACGACGCGGTTGTGGTTGGAGGTGGTAATGGTACTGTTGGCGTTGATGATGGTGGTACTGGTTATGCTGCTAATGCTGCTACTGGTGTTTGTAATCTCTGCACCATATTCTCCAAAGCCACTACCCGAGCGCGAAGCTCGTTGATTTTTCTATTACACCGGGGTGATTGTCGGTTCGGACGAGCGGATAAATAAAATCTAAAATTTAATGTAATATATAATCGTGACGAGATACTATGGAAATGAGCGAGAAAATGGTGTTTCGGACAGGTTTGCCGGTAAGTGCTTCAGGTTCTTCGTCAAGAGGGCAATGTGGTGGATGGAAGGGGTCACCTTCTTCTTGTCTCCAATGATTGAGGAGGCTACGAACCCATCCCCAATTCATCCAGAATAGGTGATGACTGATTGGTTGATCTATTCCGGTCACACTGCTTTCGGAGCTTGAATGGGATTCTATTTCGGAATCTGAGTGACTTGAACTGATGACGAATTCCATTTCGTACGATTGGATAAAGGATTTTTTTTTCCGATATGAAATGATTTTGGCTAACGGATGGTATTCTAATTACATAGAATATATATATATATATATATATATATATATATATATATATATATATATATATATATATATATATATATATATATATATATATATATATATATATATATTTTATAGATCAAAAGATTTCGTAGATTACGGAGGACTTTGCGGGATATGTTAGGAAAAGTTTAAAGTAACAGATACGATAAGATATGATTTAGCAGATATGCTAAGATATGAATTTTTGTCTATACACTATTCATGCAATCAATGCAGCAAGACGTGTCTTAGACTAAAAATGATAAGCAGGTAATTTCCTGAGGATGATAAGTAGTTAATTTTCGACACAAAATGATAAGCAAAACTTTTGACATGCAGACACGGTCGAAGTCCAGACTCACTAATGCATCCTATCGACTTATCAGTTAGACACACTAATGCAGACCTGGTTCGCTAAGACCACCGCTCTGATACCAACTGAAAGGACCCGTTCATATACATTATAAACGATTCACAATAGTTGATTACATTGCGAGGTATTTGACCTCTATATGATACATTTTACAAACATTGCATTCGTTTTTAAAAGACAAACTTTCTTTACATCGAAAATTAACAGGCATGCATACCATTTCATAATATTCACTATCCAACTATAAATTGATTTAATAATAATCTTTGATGAACTCAATGACTCGAATGCAACGTTCTTCGAAATATGCTATGAAAGACTCCAAGTAATATCTTTAAAATGAGCAAATGCACAGCGGAAGATTTCTTTAACACCTGAGAATAAACATGCTTTAAAGTGTCAACCAAAAGGTTGGTGAGTTCATTAGTTTATCATAATCATTTATTTCCATCATTTTAATAGACCACAAGACTTTCATTTCCAGTTCACATAAATATACGTCCCATGCATAGAGTCAAAAATAATAATTCATATGGTGAACACCTGGTAACCGACATTAACTAGATACATATAAGAATATCCCCTATCATTCCGGGATCCTCCTTCGGACATGATATAAATTTCGAAGTACTAAAGCATCCGGTACTTTGGATGGGGTTTGTTAGGCCCAATAGATCTATCTTTAGAATTCGCGTCAATTAGGGTGTCTGTTCCCTAATTCTTAGATTACCAGACTTTAATAAAAAGGGGCATATTCGATTTCAATAATTCAACCATAGAATGTAGTTTCAATTACTTGTGTCTATTTCGTCAAACATTTATAAAAGCGCATGTATTCTCAGTCCCAAAAATATAAAGGGTAAAAAGGCAAATGAAACTCACCATACTGTATTTCGTAGTAAAAATACATATAACGTCATTGAACAAGTGCAAGGTTGGCCTTGGATTCACGAACCTAAATTAATTATATATATTTATGTGTTGGTCAATATTTGTCTAACAAATTATATCAAGTCATAGTGTACCACAATCCTAATGCTCGAGACTAATATGCAAAAGTCAACAAAAGTAAATTTGACTCAAAATAATTTCCAAAAATCTTTACATGATTAATATATAGTTTAAATATCGTCGTTTTATATTTTTAAATATTTTTAAAAGATTTATTAGAGTAAATAATATAATTTATTTATTAATAAATAAAATTTTATATTAAATTTATATAATAAAATAAACTTTTATATATATTAAGTAATAACATTTATAGGGTTCATTTAATATCATAAAGATAATTTGATAGGTATTATTAAAGTAAGTTATTACACGTAGCAAAATATGTTTATATCACATATTTATTTGATAAAATAATATCTATAATGATAGTAAGTAAAAGTTGTATTATTTTGTAATAATAATTATTATTATAAAAATATCAATATTTATAATTACTAAGATGACATTATGATAAAACGATAATTCTAATTATGATAACTTTAATATTTACGATAATTTTTAATATTATCTTTAAAATAATAATTCTATTTAAAATAATAATAATAATGACATTTTATAGTAACAATGACATTTCTATTAAAATGATAATTTTTGTTAAAATGATAGTTTTAATACTAACGATACTTTTAATAATAATAGTAATGATAAAAATAATAAGAACGATAATTTTATCTAAATCAATATCTTATAATATTTTAATTTCATCATGATACTCTTACCCATTATTTCCTAATCGTTTTGTTTAATAGCTTTTAATTGTCTTTTATATCGTGTTCATAATAATGATAATAATAGTAATCAAAATAATTAGGTGTTACAAATATTTGTTTTAATTATACTAATATTAATAATGATAGTTACTATAACATTATTAACGATAATACTAATAATTATCTTAATGATAATATAGTAATAATAATAATAACAATAACAATATCCATTTTTAAATAATAATATATATATTAATAATGATAATAATAATAATAATAATACAAATAATAATAATAATAATAATAATAATAATAATAATAATAATAATTGGATAATAATAATAATACTAATTATAACTTTAACGATAATAACGATAGTAATAATAAAAAAAATAACAATTTTTAATGATAAATCCCTTTTATTGATAAAGATAATAATAATGATAATAATAAGATAAAACTAGAACGATGATAAAAACGACGATAATAATAATCATTTTTAATAAAAATATCGAAAATTCAATTGATTATAACTTCTAATTCGTTCATCAAAACCATTCGATATCTAAAGGAAAAGTTCTTAATTTTTCGCTAGCTTTCCAAGGACATGCATATCTTATACCTTATCTCAACCGCAAGTGTAACTAATTCAAGATTCAACCTAACCTGTCTAAGAGCAATATCAAAAGTACAAGCATGCATAATCCTAAATACTCGAGCACTAGTCAGGGATACACTATTAGTATGTAAAAGTTAAATTATGAGTACTCACATATCAATATTGAGATTCAATATTGCAGGAAAGGTACGTAGACGAAATGGAAATGATAAACACTATATTGACCTCACGAGCATACCCATGAACCATACTCAATCACCTCCATAGCTATAACCAATAATTTCCTTAATCCTATCCTACTCGAAAAACAATTTTGAAATCACTCGGACAGCACTCCGTCGTAATATTTTATGTATACTAATAATATCTTGAAATAATACGGAGTAAATATATATATGTAAATCGATTGAGAGAGTTTAGAGAAAAATATTTTCAAGTTTCTATGAAATAATGAAACCTATTGAATTCTATTTATAATAGATTTTTGAATTATTAAAGTGAATTATTAAAGTATGAATTATTAAAGTGAATTATTAAAGTATGAATTATTAAAGTGAATTATTAAAGTATGAATTATTAAAGTGAATTATTAAAGTATGAATTATTAAAGTGAATTATTAAAGTATGAATTATTAAAGTAAATTATTAAAGTTAAAGTAAAGTAAAAATAAAGTAAAGGTAAAGTTTAAGTATAGTAAAAGTATAAAACTATGTACGTATAATACGCGTATAAATATATATAATATTAATTTAAATCGTTATATATATTTAATAAAATAAAATATAAATATCGTTATCTTTGTCATACTAGTTAATTAATGAGTTGTCAAAAGTGGTTCTAGATATTTATAAAAGTTATATACGTTTTAATAATAAAGTTCTTTTTAAACTGAAAACGTTTTTTTGTACGTTTGAAACTAAATAGATCAATCGAGTCTTTATGAGATTCAATCTTCCACTATCCTTTGTCTAGTTCTCAATGATTGACAATTTGTTCTTATTTATAAATCACTTTACCATTTTCCGAATATTGTTAAAATGGAAAGATTTCTCAAATCAACGTGGGCCTTTCAACAGAGACTTGTAATCATAATTCAATATATCTGATAATTCAATCATTTGATCTTATCTTCTAATTCCATTGATAAACATTTTGAAACAGATACAATCATATAAAGTATTTAATCTAATATTTTGTTTACGTTTCAAGTTATAATATATATACACATATACATATATAATCATATTCGTTTAATGGTTCGTGAATCGTTGGAACTTGGTCGAGGTTGAATGAATGTATGAACATAGTTTAAAATTCTTGAAATTTAACTTAACAAATATTGCTTATCGTGTCGGAAACATATAAAGATTAAAGTTTAAATTTGGTTGGAAATTTCCGGGTTGTCACATGTGACGAGATACTCTGGAAATGAGCGAGAACATGGTGTTTCGGACAGGTTCGCCGGTAAGTGCTTCAGGTTCTTCGTCAAGAGGGCAATGTGGTGGATGGAAGGGATCACCTTCTTCTTGTCTCCAATGATTGAGGAGGCTACGAACCCATCCCTAATTCATCCAGAATAGGTGATGACTGATTGGTTGATCTATTCTGGTCACACTGCTTTCGGAGCTTGAATGGGATTCCATTTCGGAATCTGAGTGACTTGAATTGATGACGAATTCCATTTCGTACAATTGGATAAAGGATTTTTTTTTTTATATGAAATGATTTTGGCTAACGGATGGTATTCTAATTACATAGAATATATATATATATATATATATATATATATATATATATATATATATATATATATATATATATATATATATATATATATATATATATATATATATATATATATATATATATATAGATCAAAAGATTTCATAGATTACGGAGGACTTTGCGGGATATGTCAGGCAAAGTTTAAAGTAACAGATACGATAAGATATGATTTAGCAGATATGCTAAGATATGAATTTTTGTCTATACACTATTCATGCAATCAATGCAGCAAGACGTGTCTTATACTAAAAATAATAAGCAGGTAATTTCCTGAGGATGATAAGTAGTTAATTTTCGACACAAAATGATAAGCAAAACTTTTGACATGCAGACACGGTCGAAGTCCAGACTCACTAATGCATCCTATCGACTTATCAGTTAGACACACTAATGCAGACCTGGTTCGCTAAGACCACCGCTCTGATACCAACTGAAAGGACCCGTTCATATACATTATAAACGATTCACAATAGTTGATTACATTGCGAGGTATTTGACCTCTATATGATACATTTTACAAACATTGCATTCGTTTTTAAAAGACAATCTTTCTTTACATCGAAAATTGACAGGCATGCATACCATTTCATAATATCCACTATCCAACTATAAATTGATTTAATAATAATCTTTGATGAACTCAATGACTCGAATGCAACGTTCTTCGAAATATGCTATGAAAGACTCCAAGTAATATCTTTAAAATGAGCAAATGCACAGCGGAAGATTTCTTTAACACCTGAGAATAAACATGCTTTAAAGTGTCAACCAAAAGGTTGGTGAGTTCATTAGTTTATCATAATCATTTATTTCCATCATTTTAATAGACCACAAGAATTTCATTTCCAGTTCTCATAAATATACGTCCCATGCATATAGACAAAAATAATCATTCATATGGTGAACACCTGGTAACCGACATTAACTATATACATATAAGAATATCCCCTATCATTCCGGGATCCTCCTTCGGACATGATATAAATTTCGAAGTACTAAAGCATCCGGTACTTTGGATGGGGTTTGTTAGGTCCAATAGATCTATCTTTAGGATTCGCGTCAATTAGGGTGTCTGTTCCCTAATTCTTAGATTACCAGACTAAAAAAGGGGCATATTCGGTTTAATAATTCAACCATAGAATGTAGTTTCGACTACTTGTGCCTATTTCATAAAACAGTTATAAAAGCAGCGCATGTATTCTCAGTCCCAAAAATATATATTGCAAAAGCATTTAAAAAGGTAATAATGAAACTCACCATACTGTATTTCGTAGTAAAAATACATATAACCTCATTGAACAAGTGCAAGGTTGGCCTCGGATTCACGAACCTAAATTAATTATATATATTTATGTGTTGGTCAATATTTGTCTAACAAATTAGGTCAAGTCATAGTGTACCACAATCCTAATGCTCGAGACTAATATGCAAAAGTCAACAAAAGTAAATTTGACTCAAAATAATTTCCAAAAATCTATACATGATTAATATATAGTTTAAATATCGTTGTTTTATATTTTTAAATATTTTTAAAAGATTTATTAGAGTAAATAATATAATTTATTTATTAATAAATAAAATTTTATATTAAATTTATATAATAAAATATACTTTTATATATATTAAGTAATAAAATTTATAGGGTTCATTTAATATCATAAAGATAATATGATATGTATTATTAAAGTAAGTTATTACACGTAGTAAAATATGTTTGTATCACATATTTATTTGATAAAATAATATCTATAATGATAGTAAGTAAAAGTTGTATTATTTTGTAATAATAATTATTATTATAAAAATATCAATATTTATAATTACTAAGATGACATTAGATAAAATGATAATTCTAATTATGATAACTTTAATATTTACGATAATTTTTAATATTATCTTTAAAATAATAATTCTATTTAAAATAATAATAATAATAATGATATTTTATAGTAACAATGATATTTCTATTAAAATGATAATTTTTGTTAAAATGATAGTTTTAATACTAACGATACTTTTAATAATAATAGTAATGATAAAAATAATAAGAACGATAATTTTATCTACATCAATATCTTATAATATTTTAATTTCATCATGATACTCTTACATTATTTCCTAATCGTTTCGTTTAATAGCTTTTAATCGTATTTTATATCGTGTTCATAATAATGATAATAATAGTAATCAAAATAATTAGGTGTTACAAATATTTGTTTTAATTACACTAATATTAATAATGATAGTTACTATAACATAATTAACGATAATACTAATAATTATCTTAAAGATAATATAGTAATAATAATAATAACAATAACAATAACCATTTTTAAATAATGATATATATACTAATAATGATAATAATAATAATAATACCAATAATAATAATAATAATAATAATAATAATAATAATTGGATAATAATAATAATACTAATTATAACTTTAACGATAATAACGATAGTAATAATAAAAAATAACAATTTTTAATGATAAATCCCTTTTATTGATAAAGATAATAATAATGATAATAATAAGATAAAACTAGAACGACGATAAAAACGACGATAATAATAATCATTTTTAATAAAAATATAAAAAATTCAATTGATTATAACTTCTAATCCGTTCATCGAAACCATTCGATATCTAAAGGAAAAGTTCTTAATTTTTCGCTAGCTTTCCAAGAACATGCATATCTTATACATTATCTCAACCGCAAGTGTAACTAATTCAACATTCAACCTAACCTGTCTAAGGACAATATCAAAAGTACAAGCATGCATAATCCTAAATACTCGAGCACTAGTCAGGGATACACTATTAGTATATAAAAGTTAAATTATGAGTACTCACGTATCAATATTGAGATTCAATATTGCAGGAAAGGTACGTAGACGCAACGGAAATGCTAAACACTATATTGACCTCACGAGCATACCCATGAACCATACTCAATCACCTCCATAGCTATAACCCATAATTTCCTTAATCCTATCCCACTCGAAAAACAATTTTGAAATCACTCGGACAGCACTCCGTCGTAATATTTTATGTATACTAATAATATCTTGAAATAATACGGAGTAAATATATATATGTAAATAGATTGAGAGAGTTTAGAGAAAAATATTTTCAAGTTTTTATGAAATAATGAAACCTATTGAATTCTATTTATAATAGATTTTTGAATTATTAAAGTGAATTATTAAAGTGAATTATTAAAGTATGAATTATTAAAGTGAATTATTAAAGTATGAATTATTAAAGTGAATTATTAAAGTATGAATTATTAAAGTGAATTATTAAAGTATGAATTATTAAAGTGAATTACTAAAGTTAAAGTAAAGTAAAAATAAAGTAAAGGTAAAGTTTAAGTATAGTAAAAGTATAAAACTATGTATGTATAATACGCGTATAAATATATATAATATTAATTTAAATCGTTATATATATAAAATAAAATATAAATATCGTTATCTTTATCATACTAGTTAAGTAATGAGTTGTCAAAAGTGGTTCTAGATATTTATAAAAGTTATATACGTTTTAATAATAAAGTTCTTTTTAAACTGAAAACGTTTTTGTACGTTTGAAACTAAATAGATCAATCGAGTCTTTATGAGATTCAATCTTCCACTATCCTTTGTCTAGTTCTCAATGATTGACAATTTGTTCTTATTTATAAATCACTTTACCATTTTCCGAATATTGTTAACATGGAAAGATTTCTCAAATCAACGTGGGCCTTTCAACAGAGACTTGTAATCATAATTCAATATATCTGATAATTCAATCATTTGATCTTATCTTCTAATTCCATTGATAAACATTTTGAAACAGATACAATCATATAAAGTATTTAATCTAATATTTTGTTTACGTTTCAAGTTATAATATATATACACATATACATATATAATCATATTCGTTTAATGGTTCGTGAATCGTTGGAACTTGGTCGAGGTTGAATGAATGTATGAACATAGTTTAAAATTCTTGAAATTTAACTTAACAAATATTGCTTATCGTGTTGGAAACATATAAAGATTAAAGTTTAAATTTGGTTGGAAATTTCCGGGTTGTCACATTATAACTAATAAGCCATTAACAACTATGAGAGTTAAGTATTCTATAGGACAAGCTAATGGTAAGCTGGCAGAGATAGAGGAATAATTTAAGGTAGTACCTTAAAATTAACAGGTGGGTCATTTGGAGATGACCTTATGTCAACAAAACTTGGAAGTTTTAAAGTAGTGGTTGGAAAGGATTAGTTACCTACGCACAAGCAGATGTTATTTGAGAAGATTGATAGAATTTTTCACTGTAGTATAATAAGATTTGGTTGGAATGAACCTTAAGATTAACCTAACACCCATCAATTTGTGAAGCTTGATGTAATAGTTAGAATGGACTTTAGGATTAACCTAATACTCATCAAGTTAGGAAGCTTTGATGTAATAGTTGGAATGGACTGGCTTTCAAGGATGAAAGCGAAAGTTATTTATACTGAGAAGATTATTCGTATACCTCGCGAGAATGGTGAGCCATTAATAGTTTACGGGGAGAGAAGTAGCCCGAAGCTGAACCTTATTAGTTGCATGAAGGCACAAAAGTTCATGAGAAAAGGGCGTTTTGCTATTTTGGCACATGTGAAGAAATTGAAGACTGAGGAGAATATTGCTAAAGAACACTTTAACATTCTCGTCTCTCGATTCGAGGTTAAGGAGACTGGACTCCGATATTTCGCCGGAAGAATTTGGGTACCTAGTTATGGGGATTTACGAAGCCTTATTCTAGACAAGGCCCATAAGTCACGGTATTCGATTCATCCCGGAGCTGGTAAGATGTACCACAATCTCAAGGAACAATATTGGTGGTCGAACCTTAAAAAGGACATTGCTACTTATGTTGGGAAGTGTCTGACTTGTTCCAAGGTCAAAGCCGAACACCAAAATCCATCTGGGTTAATTCAACAACCCGAAATCCCACAATGAAAATGGGAAGGAATAACAATGGATATCATCATGAAGCTACCGAAAACGGTAGGCGGTTATAACCCTATCTGGGTTATTGTTGACCATCTCACCAAAACTGCTCACTTTCTAGCCATGAAAGAAACCAATACAATGGACAAACTTGCACAACGATACATAAAGGAAATTGTATTCCGTCACTTCAGCAATTCAAATTCTATATTAAGTACTACCCAAGAGTCTTATCTGATACTCATTCTTACGCGACACTAAATCCTAACTTATTCCGAGAGATTTCTTATTTGATGATAATCACACCATGGGGTAGCTTTTGGATATTTAGATGCAGATTGGGGATTTGGTAGTCCCCGAGATTATGCTCTTGGTATCGGGTTGGGTTATAGAGTCTTAACCCGTATTTTGAGTAATTGGGTCATTATTACAATTGCTTTTGTAATGTGTCCTTTGTGTACCAAGGGTCATTATAAGTTGTTAAATATAACATTATGATATTATTTTTTTTGTTAAAACAGAGTTGGAAATGTTATGTATTATGAACTCTATATTGGGACCTAACTTATAAAAAAAATGTGTGCTTCGTTTTTGGTAAACGGATTTGGGGTCGTTTCACTAGGTAAAATGTATCAAGTAGTGTAAGTGTAGAAATAATTAGCAAAATTGACAAAACAACCCCTTGGCATATGGGTGGGGTTTTCGGATGAGATATGGGAGGGAGTGGGCTCCCTTTAACCCATTTTGAAGTATGGAACAATAGCTTGTGGCCCGAAAGCTCGAACGAAGCCCGATTCACGAAAACACTGTTACGCGATTAATTATTCGGGAAGAACACACACAAGCGGGAAAAATAAATTATAAAAATATTTTACAACTTACATGATATAGAAATATCATAAATAAAATAATTTGGATTCAAAAATCTCAAAAGTCTAATCGTTGGTTTGAAAACCGAAATGATTCGCCGGATAGAAATCCACGATACGTAGAAACGTACAATTTTAAATACGAATACATATATTCATATAACACATAATAAAGAATATATTATTACTAAATAATAATATAAGTCAAATAAATCACGAGGCACAAATATCAATTGACAGACGTTAAATACTAACGGAAAAAGATAACGGAAAAAGTAGGGTCGTGACAGTACCTTCCCGTTACGGAAATTTCGTCTCGAAATTTAAGCAGGCGCAGGGGTTGACTCGTCATTTGAAATCAAATGCAGGTACTTCTGTCTCATCTGATCTTTACGTTCCCAAGTGAACTCGGGTCCGCGTCTAGCATTCCATCTAACTCGGACAATAGGAATCTTGCTCTGCTTAAGCTTCTTAACTTCTCGATCCATAATTTTGACAGGTTCCTCAACAAAATGGAGTTGTTTATCAACATGAAGTTCATCAAGAGAAATGGTTTCATCGTCTTCAGCCAAACACTTCTTCAAATTAGATACATGAAAAACGTCATGAACAGCGCTAAGCTCTTGTGGAAACTTCAAACGATAAGCCACGGGTCCAATTCTTTCAGTAATCTCAAACGGTCCAACAAATCGAGGATTCAACTTTCCCCTCTTACCAAAGCGTACCACACCTTTCCAAGGTGATACCTTTAACATGATGTGATCACCAACTTGAAATTCTAAAGATTTCCTTCTAACATCGGCATAACTCATTTGCCGACTCCTGGCGGTTCTTAACCTTTCTGTAATCTGCACGATCTTCTCGATAGTCTCATGAATAATTTCTGGGCCTGTGAGTTGAGCATCCCCAACCTCATTCCAATAGATAGGAGACCTACACTTTCTACCATACAGTGCCTCAAACTGAAATGTCCCGTTCTTATTGATTAAAAACGTTCCATATTAATTGATTTCGTTGCGAGGTTTTGACCTCTATATGAGACGTTTTTCAAAGACTGCATTCATTTTAAAACAAACCATAACCTTTATTTCATCAATAAAGGTTTAAAAAGCTTTACGTAGATTATCAAATAATGATAATCTAAAATATCCTGTTTACACACGACCATTATATAATGGTTTACAATACAAATATGTTACAACAAAATAAGTTTCTTGAATGCAGTTTTTACACAATATCATACAAGCATGGACTCCAAATCTCGTCCTTATTTAAGTATGCGACAGCGGAAGCTCTTAATAATCACCTGAGAATAAACATGCTTAAAACGTCAACAAAAATGTTGGTGAGTTATAGATTTAACCTATATATATCAAATCATAATAATAGACCACAAGATTTCATATTTCAATACACATCCCATACATAGAGATAAAAATCATTCATATGGTGAACACCTGGTAACCGACATTAACAAGATGCATATATAAGAATATCCCCATCATTCCGGGACACCCTTCGGATATGATATAAATTTCGAAGTACTAAAGCATCCGGTACTTTGGATGGGGTTTGTTAGGCCCAATAGATCTATCTTTAGGATTCGCGTCAATTAGGGTGTCTGTTCCCTAATTCTTAGATTACCAGACTTAATAAAAGGGGCATATTCGATTTCGATAATTCAACCATAGTATGTAGTTTCACGTACTTGTATCTATTTTGTAAATCATTTATAAAACCTGCATGTATTCTCATCCCAAAAATATTAGATTTTAAAAGTGGGACTATAACTCACTTTCACAGATTTTTACTTCGTCGGGAAGTAAGACTTGGCCACTGGTTGATTCACGAACCTATAACAATATATACATATATATCAAAGTATGTTCAAAATATATTTACAACACTTTTAATATATTTTGATGTTTTAAGTTTATTAAGTCAGCTGTCCTCGTTAGTAACCTACAACTAGTTGTCCACAGTTAGATGTACAGAAATAAATCGATAAATATTATCTTGAATCAATCCATGACCCAGTGTATACGTATCTCAGTATTGATCACAACTCAAACTATATATATTTTGGAATCAACCTCAACCCTGTATAGCTAACTCCAACATTCACATATAGAGTGTCTATGGTTGTTCCGAAATATATATAGATGTGTCGACATGATAGGTCGAAACATTGTATACATGTCTATGGTATCTCAAGATTACATAATATACAATACAAGTTGATTAAGTTATGGTTGGAATAGATTTGTTACCAATTTTCACGTAGCTAAAATGAGAAAAATTATCCAATCTTGTTTTACCCATAACTTCTTCATTTTAAATCCGTTTTGAGTGAATCAAATTGCTATGGTTTCATATTGAACTCTATTTTATGAATATAAACAGAAAAAGTATAGGTTTATAGTCGGAAATATAAGTTACAAGTCGTTTTTGTAAAGGTAGTCATTTCAGTCGAAAGAACGACGTCTAGATGACCATTTTAGAAAACATACTTCCACTTTGAGTTTAACCATAATTTTTGGATATAGTTTCATGTTCATAATAACAATCATTTTCTCAGAATAACAACTTTTAAATCAAAGTTTATCATAGTTTTTAATTAACTAACCAAAAACAGCCCGCGATGTTACTACGACGGCGTAAATCCGGTTTTACGGTGTTTTTCGTGTTTTCAGGTTTTAAATCATTAAGTTAGCATATCATATAGATATAGAACATGTGTTTAGTTGATTTTAAAAGTCAAGTTAGAAGGATTAACTTTTGTTTGCGAACAAGTTTAGAATTAACTAAACTATGTTCTAGTGATTACAAGTTTAAACCTTCGAATAAGATAGCTTTATATGTATGAATCGAATGATGTTATGAACATCATTAATACCTTAAGTTCCTTGGATAAACCTACTGGAAAAGAGAAAAATGGATCTAGCTTCAACGGATCCTTGGATGGCTCGAAGTTCTTGAAGCAGAATCATGACACGAAAACAAGTTCAAGTAAGATCATCACTTGAAATAAGATTGTTATAGTTATAGAAATTGAACCAAAGTTTGAATATGATTTTTACCTTGTATTATAATGATAACCTACTGTAAGAATAAAAGATTTCTTGAGGTTGGATGATCACCTTACAAGATTGGAAGTGAGCTAGCAAACTTGAAAGTATTCTTGATTTTATGTAACTAGAACTTGTAGAATATATGAAGAACACTTAGAACTTGAAGATAGAACTTGAGAGAGATCAATTAGATGAAGAAAATTGAAGAATGAAAGTGTTTGTAGGTGTTTTTGGTCATTGGTGTATGGATTAGATATAAAGGATATGTAATTTTGTTTTCATGTAAATAAGTCATGAATGATTACTCATATTTTTGTAATTTTATGAGATATTTCATGCTAGTTGCCAAATGATGGTTCCCACATGTATTAGGTGACTCACATGGGCTGCTAAGATCTGATCATTGGAGTGTATATACCAATAGTACATACATCTAAAAGCTGTGTATTGTACGAGTACGAATACGGGTGCATACGAGTAGAATTGTTGATGAAACTGAACGAGGATGCAATTGTAAGCATTTTTGTTAAGTAGAAGTATTTTGATAAGTGTATTGAAGTCTTTCAAAAGTGTATAAATACATATTAAAATACTACATGTATATACATTTTAACTGAGTCGTTAAGTCATCGTTAGTCGTTACATGTAAGTGTTGTTTTGAAACCTTTAGGTTAACGATCTTGTTAAATGTTGTTAACCCAATGTTTATAATATCAAATGAGATTTTAAATTATTATATTATCATGATATTATCATGTATGAATATTTCTTAATATGATATATATACATTAAATGTCTTTACAACGATAATCGTTACATATATGTCTCGTTTAAAAATCATTAAGTTAGTAGTCTTGTGTTTACATATGTAGTTCATTGTTAATATACTTAATGATATGTTTAATTATCATAGTATCATGTTAACTATATATATATCCATATATATGTCATCATATAGTTTTTACAAGTTTTAACGTTCGTGAATCACCGGTCAACTTGGGTGGTCAATTGTCTATATGAAACATATTTCAATTAATCAATTCTTAACAAGTTTGATTGCTTAACATGTTGGAAACATTTAATCATGTAAATATCAATCTCAATTAATATATATAAACATGGAAAAATTCGGGTCACTACACAAACGGTGCAGTTTTAATACTTGCATGATAGCTGTTATTATAGGAAAATTCAGCCAATGTCAAATATCTATCCCAACCATTACCGAATCAATAATGCACGCTCGTAACATTTCTTCTAACGTTTGAATGGTCCTTTTGCTTTGACCATCCGTCTGTGGATGATAAGCAGTGCTCATATCCAATTTTGTTCCCAAAGCTTCCTGTAGAGATTGTCAAAACTTTAATGTGAATCGACTGTCTCGGTCTGAAATAATAGATACGGGAACACCATGTCTTGAAATAATTCCTTTCAAATATAAACGGGTAAGCTTCTCCATCGAATCAGTTTCTTTAATTGGTAAGAAATGAGCTGACTTCGAGAGTCGATCAACAATAACCCAAATGGTATCGTAACCACCCACAACTCTCGGTAACTTCGTAATAAAATCCATTGCTATACCTTCCCACTTCCACTCGGGAATTTTCGGTTGTACTAAAAGTCCGGACAGTTTCTGATGTTCAGCTTTAACTTTAGCACAAGTCAAACACTTAGCCACATAAGTAGCCACATCAGCTTTCAAGTTAGGCCACCAATATAACTCCTTAAGATCATGCTGCATCTTTCCTGAACCAGCGTGAATAGAGTATCTAGATTTATGAGCTTCATCCAAAACAAGTTGTCGCAAGTCATCAAATTTCAGAACCCAAAGGCGTCCCGCAAAATACCGAGTACCATCTGTTCGTAGCTCAAATTGTTTACTCAAGCCCTTGATATTTTCGTTCACAACATTCTCCTCCTTCAAGGCTTCTTGTTGTGCCGCAAGAATCTGCCTTGCGAGGTTTGTCCGAATGGTCATATTCAAGGCTCTAAACCTACGAGGTTCAACTCTCTCTTTTCGACTTAAAGCATCAGCCATAACATTGGCTTTTCCCGGATGATAAAGGAGTTCACAATCATAATCGTTCAACAATTCAACCCATCTTCTCTGTCTCATATTTAACAATTTTTGATCAAAGATATGTTGAAGACTTTTGTGATCAATGTACATTGTACATTTGACCCCATATAAGTAATGTCTCCAAATCTTGAGTGCAAACACAACAACTTTCAATTCTAAATCATGGGTCGTATAATTCTGTTCATGAATCTTCAACTGAAGTGACGCGTAAGCAATGACTTTCTTTCGCTGCATCAGAACACAACCAAAGCCCTGACGTGAAGCCTCACAATAGATAACAAAATCATCATTACCCTCAGGTAGTGACAATATCAGTGCAGAAGTTAACTTCTTCTTCAGAGTTTGGAAAGCAGACTCTTGTTCACTTTTCCACTCGTACGTCTTCCCCTTATGCGTTAAAGCATTCAGAGGTTTCACTACTCGTGAATCATCTTGAATGAACCTCCTATAATAGCCTGCCAACCCTAGGAACTGACGAACCTCAGTAGGAGTCTTCAGAATTTCCCACTTTTCAATTGCCTCAATCTTGGCAGGATCAACTTGAATTCACTGTTTACTAACAACGTGCCCAATGAATTGAACTTCTTTCAACCCAGACACATACTTTGAAAACTTAGCATACAACTCTTCTTTTCTTAACAAATCAAGCACTAACTTCAAATGCTCTTCGTGCTCTTGATCACTCTTGGAATAGATGAGGATATCATCGATGAAACGATAACGAACTTGTTCAGATAAGGACTACACACACGGTTCATGAGGTCCATGAACACTGCAGGTGCATTAGTCAATTCGAACTGCATAACAAAAAATTAGTAGTGACCATAACGGGTACGGAAAGCGGTTTTCGGAATATCAGTTTCTTTAACGCGCAGTTGGTGATAACCGAAACGGAGATCGATCTTAGAATAAACGGATGAACCTTGAAGCTGATCGAACAGATCATCAATTCTCGAATAAACGTGCCGACGGTGGGACAACCACAACAGCAAACCAAGAAGCAAAAAGACGTCATTTTCTGAATAAAAGACCTAAACGAACAAGGGAAAAAAATGAAAGGCGGAAAATGGCGAAAACACTCCAGAGCAAGTGCTTCGACGCCCTAAATCTAACGACCGGAAGGGAAATAAAATGTAATAACCCTGCTTTTTTCGTTAATGTTAAACACACCAAATGGAGCCCTTAAACACAAAATGTACGAGGCATTCGCCGCCTGTGCCGCTGCCTCATCCCGGTGGAATAGAGCGCTAACAAATAAATCTAGAGAAAGAGGGAACAAGCAGGAGAGAGGGACCATCGGACCTCCGCGAGATGTCGGATCCCGGACGTAGCGCCACCGGAAGAAGCTTTTGTTGATTATGTTGTTTTAGAGAACAAAGTTTGAACATTTTGTATGCAATCAGAGAGTTTGATTAATGGTACAAAGATTTTGAAGAAATAATACTAACCGACCGAAAAAACAAACGATGGGCAAAAGATGAAAATAGATCTTGGTGTGATTCCCTAGGAGGGCAGGAATGAAAGAGAATTAAGAAGGTACATGGCTATACAACAATATTCACGAAATCAATATCATCAATAATCGACTCAACATTTGCATCTAAAACAATCTTTTCCAGAGAGATTAGAGGAATATATGTCACTATCGCAGGCGGTTTTTGCATGTCTTCCTTATCATCTCTCATTGTTTGGTATGCATTAGTTCCATCTAAATCATTCTTAGAAAAGTCTGGAATGACTTTGATAATGTCATCTAGTGTTTTCACCACTTCTTTATCTTGTTTAATGTCATTAGCACAAACTTTCATTTCACACTCCTTCCTATTCAATATTACGAGCGTAAAGCGTTGTCCACTGCACTTATGCTCACGTGTATAATTTTGGTCACAGTGAAGCAAAAATTCTAACCAATCTTTCATCGAGCTCCATTTGTGTTTATCTCCTTTTTCAGACTTAATGTATTGGTTCTTTTGTACATTGTGATATAGTGTAGTGGTACAATTCAACGGAGAATTTGTTTCACACTAGTCGTTCATATATTTTTGCAATGTAGCCATACAATACGCATCACTAAGTTTTTAGGATGGAACATGTGAACCTTATCCCGAATGTCATCATTAAAACGCTTTTTTATCAGTCAAATCTAAAGTGACGATTGTAAAAATTTCGTTATCACTAAGACACTTTTTTATCGGTTGAAAACAACAACAAAACTCAATTCCACATGTGTGGGGTATGAGGTGTTAGATGTAGATAATTTTTCCTCTATCCTAGAATAAAAACAACTAATTTTTTCACTCGGAGTGAAACTCTTCAAGAGTAGAAAAAATCGTCTATGTTCGACGGATAAAGAGATTGTTTTCAAGAAGACCTCCTGCCAAAGTAGGAAAAAATTTTAAATATAAAAAATAAATAAAATACCGAGACACCATTAAAATTTAAAATGGTGGAATCATCTGATAAAAATTCAAGCTTATTTAAAGGGTCTTTGTCATTCATTCCAACACACACTTCAATTCACTTCTTTCTCTCTCTTGTACAATATTAGTCATACTTTCAAGGTCTTCGACTTCGTGCGGGAAACCTAGTACCCGGAGAAGAACGCCGAAGATTGTATTAGGAGCGGTCTAGAGTTTGAAGTTGTCACTTTTGTATTCGGAACTAGTTTAATCTACTGGTACTTCTATCCTTTATCTTTATATAATGTCTTCTATCATTATGTTTTGTGATGTTGCCATGATTAGAGAGTAGTTATCTTTAGTGTATGCTATGATGTAACCAGTTATAATGCAATGTTATGGTTTGTGTATGTTGTTAAAATGCTTTCCGATTATGCTTTAAACTCAATCGTTTTTCCAACTAATAGAACATAGTTATTGACTCTGTTATTGGGAAGTCGCGAACCCTGATTCAGAGTACAGTATCTGTGTCACCCCTTGGTAAGAGAAGTCTATTGGATACAACGTAAGATCGACTGAGGCACACCAGTTGTAGTAAGTCTATCAAGCTTTAGATTAGGACTGAGGACTCTTTCGTAGTGAAACATCTGACTAGACCCTTAGTACATTGTCGGTCCCTGACCATGCTAGTGTAGTCCCCAAGCATATAAACTTCGTACGTGCATGCTGAAGCACAACGGTTGTTGTAAGCTGTACCTCTGCTAAGTAAGGCCATGGAACACGGTCAGTGTCTCGAGCATTGCACCCCACTTGAGGGATTCTTAGTTAATTAAGGAACTGTTTGTTTAAACACATAAAGGATTGGACTGTTAGGATAACCGAACGTGTTCGTGGAAGTCAACCTGACTTGGCCATGGTGTTCTATATGGTTGAACTATTTTTAAGGGCCTAACTATCTTTTAAAACCAATCATTAACGAAAGCATTGAAACACATCACGTCTCTCGGATATGGTAAACCCTGTATTCTATTATACTTAAGAAAGTTTAGACCTTTGTGGAATGTTAATACGTCACCCAACCGAGTCGCTCAATTGGATGAGCCGTCTGAACGTGTATGCCTATAGCCAGACTGCACGGGCGTCGGGAGAAAGGGACGTTGCTGTCTATTCAGAATCTTCAAGCCTATCGCATTACCCAGTGACATGTCTTACGACATGGGCATTTAGGACCAGTGTAATGAATACAAGGCCTCTACCTATTCATGAGCCAGCATTCCATAATCTCGGCAGAATAACTGATGAAATCATAGTATGCACTTGTTTTAACCTTGTCTGAATTACGAATTTTATTGCATTTACTTATTCCGTCTTATAAACTAGAAAAACCCAAAAATTAGGTAACCGCTACTCCTTCATAATTATCTTAAGCTTTAAATATAGGTTCGATTCTACTGATATCTTAAAAATACGACTCTAGGTCATACTTCCCTTACTCATAATAAGGAGTAGTACGATTTAGGCCCCGCTAAATATAAATTTAAAACAGTACCCCCCCCCCCCCCCCCCCCCCCCCCTTCTCCCCTCTTGGTAGGTGATTCTGGCGTGTTGCGACCTAACGACACCGCACAAATAAAACTGTCCGTTTCGGCCACATCAGGTCTAATAAACGAAACAAACAACAACTTATTTTGATTATATAATACATGTAATGTGTAGTTATGAGATGCTCTAGTTACTAAAAAGTTCGATACTAAAAAAATACGAGGAAAGTAGAAACTTACACAGAGTAAATTATTACTTACTGGCCATTTATTCAAGGTGGAGATTTTCACCCATTTAGAACAGGTATATCCGTGGATTATTCTAACGGGTATTACGAATTTTCGGATCGGATTTTACCCGCAACGGATCTATTACATCCATCATCCGCCCGCGACCCGTCAGTGGGTACAAGATTACATCCATCGCACAGCCGTGGGTAAAGATTTTTAATTTTATCCACCCGTCACAAGCGCGGGTATCCGCGGATCTCGAATTTTTTTAGATCCATTGCCATCCCTAATTAAAATGGTGGAATCAAATTTTAATGAGTTTTACATCTTGCATTGAATTCAATTTATTCTCTAACCGGCAGTCGACGAAAATAAAAAAAATTGCTATTGAAATATCAACCAATAAAAAAGTGCCTTAGTGATCACAAAATTTTACAATCGTCACTTTGGATTCGACCGGTAAAAAAGCGTTTTAGCAATTACGAAAATTTGCCGATTTACCTAAGAGTTTGTGGAGACTTTAACTCGATCCGTATAAAGCAGAACCAAAATGAATACTCCGTATTTTGTAAATAAAAAAAAATGATGTACTCCGTAATGAAATGTATTTAATTATATAGACCAAGCAGTGATGTAACGATGGGGATGTTAGCACAGTAAAAAAGATATTTCAACTCGTCAGATTTTAATAGTCATATCAATCACAGTTGATGCTACCATTTGATGATGATGATGTGCTAGTAGTGTCTTGTTCTAAAAGCAAATGATCATTAACTTTACTACAAGATCCACTACTCTCAGTAGCATCATCATCATCAAGACACCCTAACCCTAAAGCTTCTGAAGATGATGATGATGATGATGATGTGCTGAATGTGATAGTTGTGCTGCCGCCAGTGATGGGCATGGGGTGTGTTAATGTCCGGCCATCTCTAGGTGGACTGAATGCAACCGGCATGTATTCTTCAGCTTCACGTGGAAACTTTGAGTTCTTGAAATGCTCCTTTAATGCCTCAATTCCCTGTCCCATTCATTGTAAGTTTCTCAATATATAATTTTAAACAGCATAACGAGATGATTGTTTTATCAGTGGAATAAATGAACTAAAACTAGGGTGTAACGAGATGAGCTACTCACGAGCTACATCTGATCAACTCGTTAAAAATTCAAATTGAGCCGAGCTTAAGCAAGCTCGAGCCAGGCTTGAATACATTTTGAGAATCGTTTACTAATTATTATTATTATTTATACAATAATATAACATTAATATTATTATAATGAATTAGAATAACTATCATATAAACGTGCCGAATTCAATCCAAGCTCGGATAATTTTAAACGAGATAAGCTCGAGCTCTATGAACTTTTTTGGAGTCGATTTCCGAAACTAAGCTAGCTCGTTTACACCCCTAAAATTAAAGCCAAACAAACTTGGCTGATCTTCAATTGTGTAATTAGATTGGACTAAATGGTACAGCAATGGAAAAATACCTGCAATCTAGCGTAAGAAACCTCGCAAATTTTCTTGGAGTTAAAAACCTCCCAGTTTTTATTATGAAACGCCTTATATAACCTCCATGTTGCTTCTGGTGACGTCATGTTCACAAACCCATATCCTACATTGCATTTGTTCCTGATCAACATTCATACATAGAAATCACATTTAGCTTCCAATCACAAAACTAACTCTACTAGAAATTTCAACAAATCGCCAAAATAGAGAACTTACACAAAATCGATTGGTAGATACACGAAATCGTATGAAGATAATGGTTGATCATCTTCACCATCCTCCACTTGCTCATTGCATTGTATGCAATGGTTGTCCAACATATTTAGCAACAATTTCTGGCTGCAAATTAAAAAAAAAAAACACACACACATACACAAAAATCATTTTAACGGTGTATATGAATCGTATGAGTACTCGAGACTTCAAGTTCTGCACGTTAAAAGCTTGATTTTAGCTGAGCTTAAACGAGTTCGATGTCTAGCTTTAACATATATTGAAGATCGTTCAGTAAACAGCCTCGAGCTTTTTATATCAATATCTAATAAATTTGTATTATTTTTATATTACCAAATGGCTTCTGGCCTAGCAGTATCAACGGAATACATACAATGATACAATATACAATAATAATTATATGAAAATAAAGGTTTCACATATAACAAGTGGATATAGAATGGAGCTCGAGATCGAGCTTCTAAGTCAATATCGAGTCGAGCATGAGATCGAGCTTCTATAAAGTGAAACAAGCAGAACTCGAGATCATCAACTTTTAAACGACCCAAGTCAAGCTCAATTTAGCTCATTTACACGCCTAATTTTATTAAACTTTAGGAAATTAATAAAATAGTAAAAAGTGTGATAAAAAAATGACTTGCTGATAAATGTAGTGATTCAAAAAGGTTCGCAATTAGAACCTGTATTTGTTTGGAATGTTCTTGATCATAACAGTCGTTCTAGGGTCACGATCACTCGAAATAACGCCATCTTCTTTAATTAAAAACCGTACATCGCATTTTTCTCGAGCATATTTCGATCCTTTCCACACCTTACTCCGACCACCGTTACCGTCACAATCACCACCAGTTACCCATTTACATTCGCGCTCCAAAGGCCGTTGATGCTCATAAAAATTCTTCCTGTTTTTCCTTAAACTGCCACGAGACGAACATACATTATTAACCTCCTGCGCACCACCATAATATGTCAATCTATCTTTCCCACACGGTGGTTGTGGGCGGTATGACACTACAAGTGGTGGTTGAACACCGCCACCTGGACTAACTGGCATTGTTTCATGACGACTGAACTCCACCACTACCACCTTGCCGCCAATTTCTCGACCATTTAACGCAGCAACGGCCTTAGCAGCGTCACGAGTGTCGTAGAACTCGATGAATTTTTGGTTTTTCTTCAACGGGGTGTCTCTAACTTCCTTCACGCACCCTAGAAACAGGTATTTATGCATATGATTTTATAAGTTTGTAAATAAATTAAAATGAAAAGTTATAAAAAAAGGTATCAACATCAAATAAACGATTGTGTTCGGAAAAAGACATTTCACTTTCATCAAATATTTGCCCCCACATAACTTATTTGTCTATACATTCATGGACAATTATTCAAATCCACACATTTGACTAACTACTACTTACAGTTGACTTTTCATCTAAAAACTCGCAATACACATTTTTACTTAAATGCATTTTAGAAAAGACATCTAAAAAAAATAATCGTAACTTTTCTAATGAAAATAGTCAATGCTGAAAATAACTTCTTTTAACATCCTTCATGTACGGTTAATTTATGCATATATTTGATTTAAGAGTTTCATTAGAAGATTTCTTAAAAAAATTATAAACATGCATACCCATTACAAAAATAAAAGTGACTCTAAAATTGAAAATTAACATCTAATGAACTGTAAAATGTAAAAATACGGTAACTAAGAAACTCTAAAATTGATAAATTACAGCTAATGACAGTAACTAAAGATTACGTTTAAAATATCGTATAGAAAAAAAAAAAAAAAAAAAAAAATCACATGTGGAATAAAATTTTAGACCGTACAGATAATTCGGTGGAAAATTAAGAAATAAACCCTTGTAACTTACAAAAATTGTTAACTTGTTAAAAATTATCGATTTTGCGAAACAAAATTACACAATTATAACAAGTCATCTTGTTAACAATTAAATGATTATTCAGATTGTTACAAGTTACACAATGTAACAATTCGACAACTTTAGTGCCACCTTAGGAAAAAACTACAGTATTTAAGTTAATACTCCATAATTATTACGGAGTAATATTTATTTAATTGATTAATATCAGTATTATTATATTATTATATTATATTGAAAAATAAAATAAAAATTCAGATTTACCAAAAGCTTCAAAAATATCTGTGATAACATCACTCGAAAAATCAGGAGCTAAGTAGAAAACAACCACATTTCCTTGATTATAAGCATCAGGAAACCCACCGGTAACCGGAAAAATAAACTGAGCCCAAACAGCCCTACCGGAAATAATCCCACGCGCCGGTGGAGCTAACGGAACCGGTGTAACATAAGTGCTGTAATAATTATTAAACATAAACACATCTTCATAATATTTCCTTAACCGATACTGTTGTTTCATATGTTGTTCGTTGACCTCCGTTAACGCTTCAGTCGCGTGTCGTATATCGTAAAAGTAAACGATCACAATTCCATCACGTAATCGTTCCATTTGTACGGCTCTTACGTCACCAAACACTTCTAACTCTCTCCGGAGTGTTGATTCGCTGACGTGGGTTGGGACGGAGCTGAGGAGCAATGCGCGTGTTGGTACGGTTGCCGGAGGTGGGAGTGCCGGCGGTGGAGGTGGGAGGATATATGCTGACGGCGGCGGCGGAGGTAGTGTTGGTGGTAGTGGGAATGTGTAGTAAATAGGGTTTGGCGGTAGGAGGAATGTTGGTCGGAATTCTATGGCGGCGGGGTTTAAGGTGATCGGAAAATTATGGAATCCAACGTCGGACATTTTCCCGGCGGGAGGTGAAACGTGAATGGGAATTGGAAGGGGCGATTTGTATGTGTATATAGAGATAGGGGCGTGTGTATGTATCTATATGTGTGGGATTAAATATTAATGGTGATCTTCAAAGTGACACAGTTGTTTTATGAAAATAAATATTAAATATTAATGGTGACAATCTTTATAATTTTTTTTCTAGATATGTAAAAATAATAAAATGTACGGTTTGATATTTGTCATGTGGAATTACACTTTTAAACATTCTTTTTTGATTTCATTGGATTCGATGTAAATATCATATTAGCAAATATTTAGCATTGGGTTTTATTGTTAGAGAATACGGAGTAATATTTAATATAGTTATATATATCAAAATTACATTTTAGGAAAAAAGATAAAATCAGATTATAATTTGCTTAAAATTGCTGGAGAATAATATTTAAAGAATTATGATTAAGTTGATCATATTATGCTTAATTTTTATATATACATACTACAAAAAAATATTTACATCAAAATTAAACTTTAGAAAAAATTATTTATATGCCATATTTAATTTATTTAATTCTGTTAAATGATAGGTTAGAAGTCACTGACCGGGTCCAAACGTGATATCAGAACTCACTTATTCGATCATTTACTAAGACGGACATTACAGTCTTACAGCCCGGCATGAGGAAACTCTGAAGGCAAATTTATACGGACATCGTGTGTGATGAAATCTCCCGGGTTAGGGTCGAACGCAAAACGTTTCAGACCTTCGAGGCCCATGAATTGTGTAGGTAACCATAACAAAAATATTTTACAGCTCATGAAAATCGAAACATAACTCCATAATATAGTTTAACATCAACTTATGCTAACTAATCTTATTAATTTAAGTTATTCTTTCGTACATAAAAACACAAATGACTCGAAAATATTCGTACAAAACTTCTTTCTTGAAAGATACCGACGCTTGGGTGCTGTCTTACATGGTTTTAGCCTCACATTTCGCAGTATTACTCTGCTTTAAGACCGCATCACATAGAACCATCCATGTAGATCCACATACAGAAGTAACAGAACACTAGCTAGTACTTTAAAATAAAATAAAGTACTAAGAATTTAAAATCACCAAACCAGCACTCATGTTTGGAGAATATAAAAGTACTACTACGTATGAAGTATGAAGATTTATATATAAAAAACACCATAACTAGAGACATTGATTCCATAAGACCATCCATGTATGTTTTTTCCATGTAACAAGGACTCATGGTCGAACTTAACCCATACTAAGTAGTGCACCATTTGTGTCTCTGTCCATTTTGAGAAACGTGTGTTCAAATGTACGTGTGGCTGCGTTGATAATGCCAAAAAGGGTTTGTTTATTCTTTTTTATATGGCATTGGAATCTATGTTTATGTTTCTTAGCAATTTGTAAATAAGACACACACTTCACTCAAGAATGGTCATCAATAGTTTATTAGACCCAATGTGGTCTTATGTACTTGAAACTTTCATTGGCCTAGATATTGGTGTACCGACTAAGCTGATCATTTTATATTGGTCCTATAAGAGCTCACGGTGTCCGGTATCAATTCTCGCCGTCCACCTTAAACCGACGTCGGAATTAACGGTCGTTCGACATCGGGACGGCGTCGATCCGCCGTCGGTCTTCAACTTCGAGCCAGCGACGGTGGCCAAACTAGCCGTTGCACTTTTAACGGCTAGTTTTCCTTTTTTTCTTATAATACTACAACATTTTTCTCATTTTACTCACACAACTATATCTTTTTTATCACTTTCTCTCTACAATATTTAAATTATCACTTTAATATTTATTTTTATATTATTAATCACAAAATGTCATCTTCTTCGAGTTCTTCCCAAGACTCGTTCACAAACTATACACTAAACCTACTTGATGATGATTTTTCTTCTGCAAATGATGTAAACTCACGTCGTTATATACGTTGTAATCATTCTGAAGCACATGAACGTTTGATGAGCGATTATTTTGACGAGGGTTGCAAATATACAGATGATAATTTCAAACGACGATTTCGAATGCAGCGACGTTTTTCTTAAAATTATGAATGATATTCTAAACTACTCTGCAAAACTATTTGCGTATTATTTTAGATGGTTTCATCGAAGACAAGATTCATGTGGTAAGTGGAGTATTAGTACGCATTAAATATCACAACCGCACTACGTCATCTAGCATACGGTTATACACCAGATGCTTTGGATGAGTATCTGCAAATCTCTGAAGGAGTTGGTCGAGAATCTCAACACATATCATTGATTTGTACGTGAATGTCTACTTAAGAGGCCATACTTTGCACGACATTCAATGTTTGTATGAAGGTCATGAAAGGATTCATGGTTTTTTGGGCATGTTGGGTAGTATAGATTGTGTGCACTAGGCTTGGGCAAAATGTCCAGTTGCGTGAAGAGAGGAGTATATGTGAGGCAATCACAGTCACCCAACTATTATGCTTGCATTCGTCGCCTCGTATGATAATTGGATTTGGCATGCGTAATTTGGTGTTGCGGGTTCAAACAACGATATAAATGTGCTAAACAGTAGTGAATTGTTCAACTTAATACTTAATGAGGAAAATGCCTGACGTCCCTTATCATATAAACGGTGTATTGGTTGATAACTCAATGATAATATTCGAACATTGCTAATCTTTGTTTTGATGATGACAACATTGCTAAGAGTGATTACACATGGAATTAAGTAAACACGCAAGTTCATAAACCCTTTTGCTCTAGCAAACGACCAATGCACACAATAAGTAAATTAAACGGTCATTTTATACAATACAGATAGCGCACGGTTTTGGTACACGGTCGACCACAGGCTAGATCGTGGCTGACCTGTACCATGGTTTTTAAGAAACCTAGTACACGGTCGACACCACAGTAGACCGTGGTTCGACCGCAGAATCCTTGATCAAAATGTTCCTTGATCAAATAAAGATTTACCACCTCCGGGCATCTATAATTATCGAAACATTTTCCAATATGCTTAATATAGTTGCTGATATCGGCCAAAAAGTCACATTTTTACCCCCGATATTAAGCCCTAAATCAATAAAGTTCCAAACTTTGTCGGTAAAATAATCGCTTTATCGGTTGATTTTGTAGATTAAGTAATTACAAAGGCGATGGAAAAAGAATCAAGTAAAATGGAGCTAAAACGAAGAATCTAGAGCGAAAACGGTGAAAGACAAGTTACAACCAAGGAAATCAAGTTACGATCCAGGAAACAAGCTGACCAGGGCAGGCCATACGGCTTGCCAGCCAGCTTGCCATATGGCCTGCCAGTATGAAAAATGGCATGCCAAACGTCCTGGGCAAACGGCAAAGCAAAACGGCCTGCCAGTGCAAACGGCCCCCTCAAACGGCCTACCATACGGCTTGCCATCCGTATGCAGGCCATTTCAAGTCTATTTAAAGGGCTCTTTGCATTTATTTTTACACACACTCAATTTGTACTTCAATTTATATTTTCAAGCTTTCTAGTTAGTTTTTAGTAGTTGCTAGCTAAGCTTTTATTTTCCGAAGGATATCCCGGCGAGTCCCTGCGATTTCGGGCATATTTCTTCAGCCTTTTCAGGTTTTTATCCGAAACGTTTGTCTTATTAATTAAACATGTATTGTTATCATTTGTGTTTAATAATGCGTTCCGATATTACCATGTTAGCTTAATTAATCTGTATGTTGCCATGATAGAAGTTTGGGTTAGCGTAGTTATGTTAAATTAGTACGGTTACTATTGTTATGTTGAACTAGTGACCCGATAGATTTGTATGCTAACATCTTAAGGATTGACCAACCTAAGTTGTGATCAAGACTTATCCACCTATATGAACTTAGCTACTTTATAGGATTAAGACCCCTGGTTATATTATATCTGAAGATTCTATGAACTCGGTATGGCTGGAATTCCCGAGAGGCATCTAATGTGCTTTTAGGACACAGAACTTAGGAATTGGGACATGAATGACCTAGTATGCCTATTGACTGTTCCAAGGAGACCTCTTAGGAGCTGTTAAGATATAATTAGTGCCTTGACTGTGTGACCCACACCTACTGCATGTTCTTGTTTGATTGTTGCTCTAGGATAAAGTCATATCAATTGTTTAGGTATCTATTAGGTTTCTATCTGCTGTACTTTCAGTATATCAACTGTAATGATGTATAATATTTAGACTAATGATCTCATTAGTATGATGAAATGGTTGTTAGTTTTCATTAAGATTTTGTCAACTTAACCCGACATACTCCTTCCGTTTGTGATCAGTGTTTAATCAACACGGCACGTTGTTATTCAGTTACCTAAACTGATAACGAGGATTAGGATTAGAGCTCAACTCACTAATAAACCTTGTGCTTTACTGAGGATAACCTCCGAGGTATAGTTACCTTTCAATTATACAACCAAGTGACATACTTTTTACTACTCAACGAGAACTCTGAGAGTCTAGAGATAAATAGGTGTGTGTAATTGGCTCACCCAACCAGATTTACACCGTTCTAATCATAGCTTTAATACAAAAATAATTACCTTTCCCTATCCCAAACTGATATCTTGGTCAATATTTCCTTGATCTGCATACTCCGGATATCCTTTCACTTTCTTTACTTTTCCGCAATTAAGACTATTAGCTTAAAACTAACTACTATCATTTATCTAGGTAATTTAACCAAAGATAATTATCTACTTGATCTTCAATTCATTAAACCATTCAAAAGTACGACTCTAGGTTAGCTTACACCTTCTACCGAAAGTTAAAAGTAAACTTTGGCCGCGCAAAATATAAATAATTAACCACTGTTCGCTACCTCGATCATCTGATTCTGATGCCTTGCGGCCTAACGATACCGCATAAATAAAACCGTCCGTTTCGGTCATATCAGTTGCCCTTTTCATAATCAAACGAGTTTTGATCACTAAGACACTAATCCTAGTTAATGACACCTAATGATGTATTAATGACATTTTAGCTTATGATTAAGGAAAACACATAAGTGTTGAAAAGATATTTATGATCCTAAAATATATCTAGACATATTTAGAATGGTCACCAATTCTCATTAGGAGATGCTCCTCCCTAATACATGTGTCGGCATATTGATTTATTTAAATGACTTGTGTGACTAAATGTGCTTTATAATATCTATATAATGTCATTAATTATTTAGCGTGATTTATGACTTTAAATATGATGAATGATGAATGATTGCTTTCTTGAGATAAACTTAAAGTTCACATATGCTTAGTTATCCATTGATGACATAATATTTCAATGGTTAATTAATGCATCATATTTAATCTCAGAAGTATGACATGTTAATATTGATACTTAGATTATTTAAGCTTAAATAAACATGTTTTCTTGATTCAAATAATAACATGCATGCTTCCAAATTTAAATGTTGACACATGCATGTAAGTCTTACAAAAAAGAGTTTTGGAAGCTTACTTGCTTAAACATGTTTATTTGAGTCAGTGATCACATGCATATTTTCAAGATTAAATGTTGATACATGCATGTAAGTTTTACAATAAGTTTTGGAAGATGGCCATTTGTCAAGGAACAATGACATGCATTTACTCTTTTTGGTAATCAATGCACACAATGCAAGGACTATGTGACTTTCCTCTTTTACAAGCTCATGTCCACTTCAATGAATTTATCCAAAGAATAAGATTAATATTAAGGACTTCCAGGTGTATTAAACATCTTTTGAAGGCTCTAGATTGAGTAAAGAAGCCAAAAATTCAAAGTTAAAAGAGCTCCAATGGATATATTGAAAAGCTGTCCAGAGGCTACAAGGTCGATTCACGATCGACCGTGAGGTGAGCCTCACAGGGTCTTGTAAGAGTTTTCTTGCCTATAAATACCAAGCCTTGGAGCAATTTAAGACTACCTCTTTCCAACATATTTTCAAAGTCATATCAACTAATCTCTCAAGCCTCAATCACATATCTATGGAGAGATTATAAGAGAGAAATAGAGATTCTACTTACACTAAGTAGAATTACATTGTAAACTTTATGCTTATCATTTGTATCTTCAAGTTTACTTTGTGAGATACTTCCTTAGGGGGTCAAGGAAGTTAAATAGTTCTTGTGATAGGAAACACAATCTTACCTAGTGATTCAACTTCCTTAAAGGGATCTAGGAAGTTAATTAATTCCATTAGAAATTAATACGTGTTCAAGGTGAAGACAAGTTTGATCTAACTAAGGTTGGTGTGACCTATTGAAGAACTATGAGAGATTGAGTTAGTAGAATTGATCTTGTGATAAGAACATCAGCTTATATAGTGATCCTTCTTCCTCAAAGATGTGTTAGGAAGTTGTTCATATTTTCATTGGAAAATTGATACTTGTCCAAGGTGAAGACAAGTGTGTTCTAGGGATGATGTTGGTGTGGCTTATTAAAGATCATTTGGTGTAAACAGATCTCCACCGTGTTTATAGAAATGCTTAGTGAAGCTAACTCCCAATTAATGAATCGGGGAGTGGATTAAGGATGATTAGTTAACATCCTCCCGAACCACTATAAATCCTTGTGTTTGTGCACTTACATTCTTTACAGACTTGCATTAACAAACACAAATGCTTCCACACTTAAAACTTATGTTTTGATTGTTAAAAATTTCGAAAAAGTTTTAAGAAACCACTAAGTAGCTATTCACCCCCCCTCCTCAAGTTACTTACACGGTGTTCAGTACAGAAGAGGGTACTATTTAGCTAACGGTAATACACAACATCATAATTGAAGACAATGGTTACAACCTTACTGAGAATTATTGGGTCGTTGAGCCGGTTCAACATATACAACATACTTGGATTGAGAGGTGCGACGCTCGTGCAAGAAGAACAAGGGAGTTATTTGATTGAGAAGTGCATGAAGGCTTACGATCTGATTTGGTTGAGCATGTATGGGATCTTCGAGACCACTTATGAATTTTATGAGACGACTTATGACGTTATCTAGTTTATTTTATGAATGTTTTGATTAAATGTAATCTAATTTATTTTATAAATTTTAATAAATGTAATGTAGTTTATTTTATGAATTTCAATTTAGTATTTTGTTTTTATTATATGACATTATTTTAAATAATATAATAAAACTTAATTAAAAAAATAAAAATTAACAAATGGAGATTAAAATGAACGCTGAAATTGACACTGTGGACACCTCCACTCATGTCACTGTCAGTCAATTTCGACTTCCATTTTCGACACTAAAAAATGGACACCGAAATGGACTACGGACACCCTGTGCTCTAAGATCAATTGTAATATAATGGTGATGGTTCTCTTATGTGTTGATAGGTGGGGTTGTTGAAGTTCTAAATGTTGAACAAAAGATCGAAGGAACAAGTGCAAGGACTCATTTGGCGAGGGTCAGTCACGGGGCACAACCAGTTGAGTTAAAACACAATAATAGTGATCGAGCAATTTGGAGTCTGGAGGTTCAAGACCCTCGCGAATGGCGAGGGTGAGGTCACCAAACGCAGCCATGAGTGTGGACAGCAAGTCAGCCGTATTATTTCCTTGTTTTGTTTGCTTTATAAATTGAAACCCTGTCTTCTTATAACCTTAACACCTATGAAAATTAACAGAATTTTTCTTTAGTTGGTCGTGGATTAAACAATAGCAATATTGGATATAATCACGTTAAAATGCTCGTGTTATTTACGTTTCATGCATTGATTTTTGCATTTACTTATTATCTATCTATTTTTTGTGTGTGGGGTGGTAGCCTAGGTTTGTCAGGTTTTTGTTGGGACACTGATATGACCAAAATGGACGGTTTTATTTATGCGGTGTCGTTAAGATGCAAAACGTTGGAATTAGCTACCAAAAGGTAGTAGTGGTTTTACTATTTATATTTAGCTGGGGTTTTCTAGCTATATTTCACCTACTTGTCTTCCTTTAAACGAGTAAGTGGTAAGTATAACTTAGGTTCGTATTTTTATATGTTTGCTCAGTAATGTGGGATAAAAGTGCATTGAAAGTCAACCCTAATGACAAGTGGTGATAGAATAAACTTTAACTACGATTATGAAATTATAAAGATAAAGGGATATGTATGTAGAATATGATACTGACAGAAAGTTGTTAAAAGAGTTTAACTTCCTAGAATGAACACTAAACCTCAATCAATTGGGTCATGAACCTAATCAATTTGTCACTGAGAGTTTAGGCTTTGAAGACTCTGGCTAAGATGGAGATTCCTACTCCCAACGTTAACCTTAAAGGGTTTAAACGACCTTGAGGATAGAATCCTAAGTACATGAATAAAGTGGTATATCCCTAAAGGAAAGTCTCGACTTTTATTAATCCTAGTTGGTTTAACTACAGTAACGCTTCTCCACTTAATACTAAGCTATGCCTTAACATTAACAGATGTGCAATCTTAGATATCCTAAGGTACTGCTAATTGGGTTAAAGGTCTCTTCTTTGCAATCACTTACTCAACTCCAGATCATCTTACAATATCTCTAAAACATTGCTTCTGACATGAACCATGCTTTTGAGTAAGTCAGTGTTCACTGAACTCTATATTACCTACTCTAATCACAACCTAAGTGGGCAGCTCTTCTTTGACGGATAAGAGATTATCCGTACATAGGTATTATTCCCTATTGTGACGTTAAGCACATATGACTAATTACCTTGTATCATAGGTTTGATCAGGTCATAACACTAGGTTATAGCCATGTGAGTAAATGGAAAGGGTGGTCCGTACATATAATATAAGTTTCAGATAAGATATTCAACATATAATAAACATTTGTAACAGATAGTCAAGCATGCAAGATAAAAGCAACTTAAAATAACAAATCAATTTTATTAAGTTAAAGAGTGCGTTTACCGTTTACAGACGAGATTTGGACCATTACAAGTGCTGACATCCTCTAGACCACTCCTATTACAATCTTCGGTGTTCGCCTCCGGGTACTTAATTTCCCGCTCGGAGGTGAGAAGGCCTTGAAAGTTTCTAGTGAGAGAAAGTGTATTGTAGTGAGAGAGAGAGAGAGAGAGAGCGAGAGAGTGAAGAGGTGTGTGGAAATGTGATGCCAAGTGGTACTTAAATAGGGGAGTTTTTTACTAGAACCGGCTGGCCAACCGGCATGGCAAGCCGGTGCCACAGGCTGGCGTGGGTGCCCGGTGCCTGGCAAGCAGGTTTGCTAGCCCATTTGCTGTGCCTGGTGTGTGATTGATTTGGAAAGCCTGCACCAGGTGGCAAGCCGGCCTGGCAGGCCGTTTCTAGTGCTGGTTTGCTATTTTGCTTGGATCGTCTTGCTCGTTCCCGGGATCGTAACTTGGTTTCCGGGGTCGTAACTTGTCTTTCATCGTTTTCGCTCTAGAATCTTCTTTTTAGATCCGTTTCACTTGATTATTTTCGCATCGCCTTTGTAATTACTAAATCTAAAAAATTAACCGACAAATCCATTATTTTGGCGATAAAGTTTGAAACTTTATTATTTTTGAGCCTTAATATCGAGGTAAAAATGTGACTTTTAGCCGATATCAAATATCCCACTGATATCACTCCATTTATACATATATTATATCACAATATCGGGTTGTTTTAGTTATTATTTCACTAATATTTGAAGACTTTTGTGGGTATTTGAGAGGAAATGATGATTTTAACTTAAGAGGTCTTTGGTTTAATGTTTTGGTTGATTCCGGCAAAGAGTTAGCTTCATATAAGCTTAAAACATGATTAAACGCAAACAAAAAATGAAAGTTTGCTGATGCTGAGGCAATCGCGGTAGCGATAGGCTGAGTTTCGGCCGCGATGTAGCCGATATCAAATATCCCACTGATATCGCTCCATTTATACATATATTATATCACAATATCGGGTTGTTTTAGTTATTATTTCACTAATATTTGAAGACTTTTGTGGGTATTTGAGAGGAAATGATGATTTTAGCTTAAGAGGTCTTTGGTTTAATGTTTTGGTTGATTCCGGCAAAGAGTTAGCTTCATATAAGCTTAAAACATGATTAAACGCAAAAAAAAAAAAAAAATGAAAGTTTGCTGATGCCGAGGCAATCGCGGTAGCGATATGCTGAGTTTCGGCCGCGATGTGATGACAGAACTTGGAGTTTTTCGAAACTGGATGATCACGGTCGCGATGGACCGATTTCGGCCGCGATTTAACAGCTGTTTCATGGTCGCGATCCATTAATCACGGTCGCGATCCGGGGTCGGTCTGGTCACTTTTTGTTGTACTATAAATAGATGAGGTTTTTACCTTAATAGGGGGATGCAGTTTTTAGGCTACGAAATTGTGAAGGTTTTGAAGACTCTTATCATTCCTTTGAAGATTATTTCATCTCTTAATTCCGTTTAATCATTTATTACTTTCGGTACTCGATTTATTCATTAATTTTATCATTGTAATCATGAATACTTCTTGTTTTTATTATTACTTTATTTCTTGCAACTTTAATATGCTAGGCTAAACTTATTGCGTGTTTACAACTTGAGATATTGGATTGTTCTATCATATGGATTTAGTGTCTTGTGATTTAAATTAATCGTGTTTGATTAAAGAACCATTGTTATGCATGTTCTATATTCTTAATTCAATTACATAGGTTGTTAATCATTTAATGTGAATTAAATTGAGATGCAATTTATGCTTCAACACCTAGGTGATCTAGACAATTAGATAATTGATTTCAAGTTATTGTGTCATGAATTTAACTGGTAATTGAAAGGGTTTTGAACTACATAATCGTGTAACTATTTCAAGTGATTGTTATAGTTAGGATTTTACGTGAGTTTAGTCCAAATCAAGTCTCATTAGTTTTATCAAATATAGTTTAATCTTTTGAAGAAGGTTTACGTGACTTTACTAACTTCAGTTGATTTGGACTTTGTGAGAAGTTATAAGGTTATATTAAAGACATAACAATCGGTAATAATAATAAGAACAATCCATATCGACAGTGAATCATTCAAGTAGACACCGTTTTCTCTTAATTGTTAATTCATTTCCATTTGCTTCACGTAATTTGCGTGAATTAGTGATGTGTCAAAACGCGTATATAATTTATCTCTGGAAACACCGGTTAAAAGATTACTACACACTAACGGGCAGTGTACCCGATCGTGCAATAGTATAAAGTTGGTAAATCTGAAATCGTTCCAAGGACAGTTTAAAGTGATAATTAAGATTGCAACTAATGAAATAAACTAAGTTAATCTATGAAAATTGAAAGTACGAGATAATGGTTTTTGTGGCTATTTTACGATTAACCAAATCAAGATTTGATTTGAAAATAAAAACAATAATTTTGGATTTTAAGTTTATAAAAATTAAAAGAACAAGAAAGCAATTAAGATAGTTTTGATATAAAATGGAATGGAAATGCTCGTCTAGATCTTTTACCCTCGAAATTGGATGTTTTTATACTTTAGCCCAATTCAAGACTTAATACATGCAAATTACTCAGTCGACCCGCCAAGAGTTCTCTTTAGCAAGTGCTTAAACTAGAATTACTAGATGTAGGGTTTCCTGGCACCTAAGACCTTTTCGTTTATGACTAATTAATTAACTAGATCAAAGATTTGAATAATAATTGCCTTTGCGTTCGCTCTACACAATTCACCCCTATATCGCCTAACCGTTTAAACTTAATTTACCCCTTGGTCCGGTTTAGCAAACAATCAATTAAGACAAATCAATTGTAAACTAGTGTATTAAATCAACAAGAGTTCTCTTTATCAAACAAATACACTAATCAATTAAGTTCATAAAGTTAAACATCAATAAGAATCGATCTTTTATTCAAACTATTGAAATAAACATGCATAAGTTCATAAATCATAATTAAAACATCCAAATCCTCGGTTATTAATCTAGACAAGCATTGAAAACTTTACCAACAATCATGGCTGAAAACAAAATCATAAATAAACAATTAAGATAATTCATTATGTTTGATAAGAATTAAACCTAGTTGAAATCGTGATCTTGAACGATTGACGAATCAAAACGCGTTCTCGAAATGATTGAGTTGATTGAATGATGTTGGGATTCCCCGAAAGTCACCAAAAATCGCCCCAAAGCTGCTGGAATTCGTCTGGATAAAAGTGATTAAAAGCTAGGGTTTAATTTCCCTTTTTAGAGCCCAAAATTCGTCACCAGGATCGACCCGCGGCGCGGCCTTGCCAGCCGCGCCGCGGCTTAACTCTTGCCAACAATCCCTCTTTTATTATAATGCTCAACCTTCAAAAACAGTTATAACCCGCGCCGCGGCTTAACACGTACTCAGATTCTTCCTTAGATTTTCATCATAAAATGCCCAAAAACAATCTTGTAACATCATATTGAGGCACCGCTGATAAAATAACATAGAACATACCTCAAAATGATCTAAAAAGCGTATAAATAATCTTCTCGGATCTCGAAACCCAAATCTAACAAATGTCTTCCAAATTACTCTAATTCGTATCCAAACGGACCCAATAATGATCGATATCGCCAAGGAAAACGCGTATGAAATATGCGATATCAAACAATCTCACACTAGAGTTTTGCTTTTCCTCAAGCAATTGAACTCGATAATAATCTTCTACCATATGATAACTTCTTAAAACATGTATGTAGAACCAACAAACCAACAACTAACGTGGGCACAATTTTGGAGTAAATATCAACCATACCTCCCACTTGCATTCCCCCGAAATTAACTTCTCAAACCTCAAGCAATTAATATGACAAAGTAGCTAAATATATTCTCGAATAGCGTACCAAATAAAAATGAGGCATAGAATCTAGAACCATAATGTATGTCTTCAAAGGAACCGGGAATCAAGTGGGAGCCAAACACCAAAAATATGACAATCGAACGCATGTGCCAAAAAGAACGCACGGTCTACCCCGCAATTGGTCAAGCCAATGCCTCCCACAGTACCTAACATCGTGAGATGTCGGTAAGAAAATAATGTGCTTAGGAGGATACACATTACATCCAGATATCATCGATAATCACGAGGTAATCATCTAATCTGTTAAGTCAATCTTAAAGATTGAAGTTCATCAGGCTTAAAAGCTGATATCTTACCTTTCCGGAGGTTATCTAACTGGGAATCTGATCAATCACATAATTGTGTATCATGGTGCGCTTCCCATTTGACGAGACAGATCTCCCTCATCGAGATAAGTCTGACCACCAGTTTCCCTGTTTGATGTTGAGGCCTGGTAGATTTCTAGTCGATTTTAGCAATGACTTTTCAAGACTTTTCGTCACCCTACAACTGGTCTGGACTACAACTTCTAAAATAAATCATCAAGTGTGTCGATTTGGAGACTTTACTCCTCGGGTTATATAAAGTGGTCGGGTGCAACATTGTCCTTGTTAGGAGAAACAACAAGGATCGCCCTATTAAAGTTTTTGATCTAGCGCATGGCCCGACTTCGACCACACGATCCAATCACCGTTCATACAGTTGACACCCGCCTCGGTGCAGATGACCTACGATTGAATTCTTAAAGAATTCGTAGGATTTCACATTCAATGGTAATGAACGTGGTTGGAATTAATTCCAAATTGCCTACTTCCCACATGACAAGCTTTTCTACTTGTTTTAAGAAAGGTAGGAAGTAGATACTACCCTTCCGATAAATCCCAAAAACCTTTGGGTCCCATAGCTTTTGGCTATGGGTTGTGTTGTCTAATCAAACACAAGCACGTAGCTATTGTTCCTTAAAAGGACAACACTGGTGAAGCTCAAGGCTCCTCTTCCCACAGTATCACACCACTAGATGATGTAATAATAAAATGATATAGTTTCGGAAGTCTGCTATACCAAGTAACCAAAATTTTTTGATCTGGCACGTGATTCGGTCACAATCACGCTATGCATTCACCGCTCTCTTACATTTTACACCCGTTTTGGTACAGGTGACCTACTATTGAGTTCCCCGAACTCATAGGATTTCATGTCCAAGAAAATGAACATGTGGAACACTTTTGGCTTCTTTTAAATCACGAAATACGCCATAAAATACCAAGCCAAATCAAAACCAATTTTCATAACAAAGGTTTTGGCCGAATTTTCAATTGTTTTTCTACTTTTTTTATATTTTTAAACTAACTTTTCTATTTTTTTTATTTTTCCCCTAATTTTTCAATTTTTTTTACGACCAAAACCCGTGAAACATTTCAAGTCTCTTTAGATCAAAACTAATATGATGATGATTCCATTAACAACCAACCCGAGAGATTTTTCATCCCCCACCCCATACTTGAGATCAAGTAATGTCCCCATCACTTGAGATCAAAAATAGATAAAAATCGAAAGGGTTATGTGAGACAGAAAATATAAAAACTTATCGAGCTTAACCACTGATCGTGGAATGCCAGTGACAGATGGCGCTGAACTGACTGCCAACATAAGAACATCGTCCATTCCCGATCATCACACTAATATCATCAATCATGCAGTTTTGCTGAACTTAATGCCAGACTTGAAAAATCGTTTCACCAACAAACCTAAGAAAAGAAAAACAAAAGAACTACATCAACGGAACAAGGTGGCATCACCCGATGCCTAAACGCTTTGCCCCCAAATTAAGTTCTCAAAGTACATAAGCAAAATACTTAATTATCCAAATACAAACCAAAGGAAAATAAATAGTCTTAAACACATTACAACATGATCATCGGGCTCGCAGGCCCTCCTCAATAAAAGTCATCAAAAGGCCAATGGCCTTGCGGGTATTGCTCATGGAACTGCCTCCTCATCTCATCCATCGATTCACGCGGGTTGTATGTTGGTGCGGGCACTCGGGGCCGGATTGGATTGCGGTAATAAACTGGCTCCACATGTGGCGTACTCATATAATCATTAGGATAATTATAATAAATACGTGAATTATGTCGCTGCCAATCATTCCCATACGCAATCCATTGTTGGTCATGCACAGACTCGGCCAACCTTTCTTTTTGACGTAACGTACTCGCCTCGACCCGCTGTTGACTTTCCCAAATACGATCATTATGCGATCGTTGCTCTCCCCTAAAATCATTAAAACTATTCGACACGCCAATTTGAACACTGTCAACCCTCGAGATCAAATTATTCCAAACTTGCTCGGACATCGACCACTGCTGCCCACTACCCGAACCATACGCCTCATCTGACTCGGAACCAAAACACTCATGAATGTGAGCCGCGACTTCTTCATCATCATCGTGTCGTGTACCACTACCACTCGCTCCCCCTCATTGAGATGGTTCAACATATTCCACTAACATAGTCCTATTCGAGTTATACATCAAAATACGTGCATTAACATAAAACTGTGCCCCGAACGGCTTCATAGAGTCACGAGCCGGTGTGCAACGAGTGAAGTTAATATTGAAAAACTTGGCAATTTTTTTAACATAATGACCACCCAAAAGTGGTTTCGCCCGTTGCTTCTCCATCGAATGCTTACGTAGATATTCACCCACCAAATTAGCCAAATCAGCAAACTCGTTATTCATAATCATATAAATCGACCATAAATCATGATTTGTCACTTTGTTGTACCCATTCACTCTTGCACAAAATGTGCACCCTAAGAACCTTTGAATCAACCTTGCATCCTTATCACGAATGTATGACCCCTTCGATTCACTTGATACAAACGAATTCTTACCACTAAATTGATACCAGTATTGCTGTGCATTAAAGAATTCAGCACCATAAAACTTAGTCTCTCCCAAATAATGCATTAAAATGAAATCATCCATGTCAGGGTATACATTCAACGCTCGACAAAGATCCATTCTACTCATTTCTCAATCCATTCCTCCTAATCGAAACTGTAAGAAACACACATCCGTAGCCGCACGGCGAGGATTAAAAGTTAACGTGGAAAAGAATTCCCACACTAACTCATCATAGATAACATCCGTACACATAAAAGCCTGCTCCCATGCGTGAATAAAATGATTAACCGGTTGTTTAGCACATGTTAACACAGTTTGGAAATGAGCCCTTAAATGTCTTCCTGCTTTTCCACCTGGGCCCAGTCCAAATACCAAGTACCAGTGATTGGATACCTTCTAATCCATTCAAATCTATCTGAATAGTCTTCGTCATCTCTTAATGTCTGCAACCAATTTTCAGGATTTGTTTGCATTTCTAAGAGCCTTTCTTCCTCCCTTTGGGCAGCCGTCATTCTTTGCTTCTGTAATAACAAACACCAAACAAGCAAAATGCAAATACAAACACGGCTATTAGCATTAAAGATTAGTTCCCGTTCAAATTCAAACAATTCACATTTAAAGCATAAGTCAACCGTGGTCAACAAATTGCTACAAGCATTAAATTATTCACGCCCTACGTTAACATCACAAACTATCAACCATAACAAATCATCTTTTCCAAACACTCGGACAATTGTCATTCATTAATAACATCTCAAGCATAAACTTAAATCGTTCGATGCAATTAATCATTAGTGGAAAGATAATTTGAAACTCCAAATTTAGCAATTAAATTCCAAATTCAACAAACATCCTAGCATAAGTCATCATAGCATCAATGTCATGACATCCATATCATATAAAAGCAAGTTAACATAAGAGAGCCATTCAATTAAAACTAGAACCCTAATGACCCGGCCATATAGACACCCCACACCTATCATTCAAGTTAAACCATATTTAACAAAACCCATAACCAATTTTCCAAAGTACTCATCTCTAATTCGCAATCAAATCAACCATAAACCCTAGAATCAAAGATATGTATTATAAACACAAAAAGACCATGAATTTCATACATACTAATCATATTCAACAAAAACCCATGATTAATTTAAGCATACAAGAGCAAAATCAACAACTCCACACTTATTCTAAACCCAATCAAAATTAAACATCATATAAGCATGTAATTAGGCAAGAACAAGAAGAAGAAAGTCAAAATTGGACCTTAGGTGCCATGGATTAGAGATGTGATGAAGAAATTAAAGCAAAAATTGAAGATTAAAGATTAGGGTTTTGAGAAGATTAGTAATCGTGCTTGAGTGAGATAGGATGTGTGTGTTTTCAATCAGCAAAAAATACCCTAAATATATTAAAATACCACCGGGTATAGACCTTGGGTCGGGTTTGACCCATTTACCCCCTAAAAAAACGAATTTGGAATCTCCATCAGACGCGGTCCACGCCGCGGGTAAACCAGCCGGGCCGCGGCTTAACATACCAAAAACCCCTGAAATTTTAAAAACCCTCGACATCAGTTTGTAGTTTTAACCCGAACCGCGGACGTCCATGCCGCGCCGCGGCTTATAACGTGGAAAAATTCCTTCAGCTAGTACAACTGTCGACATCCAAAATAAGTGTTACCCCACGCCGTGGGCTTTCAAGCTGCGCCGCGGCCCATATCTAGCGAATTTTCCTTCAAACTTTCCTTATTTTGACCCTAAAATTCATACTTAAGCACCTGCCAATGATCATATTGTCGTTTCAACTTTAAATATACACCTGCAAGCTAAAATACATTTAAAATACAACAAATGTGATTTTTATTACCGAGTCGTTCACTCGACTCGTTTCCCCTAAATTCAAGCATTTTTCAGATCGAAGTCGAGGTTAACCTCTTCTTCGATTTCTAGGGGACCATCCACATAGTGTTTGACCCGGTGGACATTCACCTTGAAATCTTCACCATTCGAACCATACAATTCCACTGTACCATATGGGTACAACTTCCTAACCATAAACGGTCCCGACCAACGAGACTTAAGCTTTCCCGGTGACAATTTGAAACGCTAATTATAAAGAAGGACACGGTCGCCTTCCTTAAATTCTTTCGGACCCTTTATCCGATTGTCATGCCATATCTTCATCTTTTCCTTATAGATGAGTGAGTTTTCATAGGTATCGTGTAATGGCCCCGTCAAAACACTTAACGGCTCCGTCACTTGGTCCCACAGCTTGATCGAACTTAAATGAATTTAATAAACGACATTGCATTCTTTTATTTCAAAAGTTTCCCAAAAAGGAAAGCGTACCAAAATATGTAGTTTAAAATAACCCAACATATTAATTAACCAAAGTTGACACAAAACATTGCCAACAAACCCACAAATTTAAATTATCCAAAAACAAAATGCAAGCTCAAGTTTCATAATTGTTTCATAAAATCTGCCCAAATGCATGCAGACTCTTCTAAACACAGCGAAGCATCACATAAACTCAAGTACCTGTGAAAACATGCGAGTAAACTGTCAACACAAATGTTGAGTGAATTATAGGTTTAAATAATTGAATAAACTTTAGACCACAAGGTTTAAAAATGTTAGAAAACATTAAACATTATTCCATTATCAATGAGCCACCTGGTAACCACTTAACCCTTTACTTACTCTTGCCAAACACAATAAATGATATACATCGGACAGTGTTGTAGTGACCCGAACTTTTCCATGTTTATATATATTAATTGAGATTGATGTTTACATGATTAAATGTTTCCAACATGTTAAGCAATCAAACTTGTTAAGACTTGATTAATTGAAATAGGTTTCATATAGACAATTGACCACCCATGTTGACCGGTGATTCACGAACGTTAAAACTTGTAAAAAAACTATATGATGACATATATATGGTTATATATATAGTTAACATGATATTATGATAATTAAACATATCATTAATTATATTAACAATGAACTACATATGTAAAAACAAGACTACTAACTTAATGATTTTGAAACGAGACATATATGTAACGTTTATCGTTGTAACGACATTTAATGTATATATATCATATTAAGAGATATTCGTACATCATAATATCATGATAATATAATAATTTAAAATATCTTTTGTTATTATAAACATTGGGTTAACAACATTTAACAAGATCGTTAACCTAAAGGTTTCAAAACAACACTTACATGTAACGACTAACGATGACTTAACGACTAAGTTAAAATGTATATACATGTAGTGTTTTAATATGTATTTATACACTTTTGAAAGACTTCAATACACTTATCAAAATACTTCTACTTAACAAAAATGCTTACAATTACATTCTCGTTCAGTTTCATCAACAATTCTACTCGTATGCACCCGTATTCGTACTCGTACAATACACAGCTTTTAGATGTATGTACTATTGGTATATACACTCCAATGATCAGCTCTTAGCAGCCCATGTGAGTCACCTAACACATGTGGGAACCATCATTTGGCAACTAGCATGAAATATCTCATAAAATTACAAAAATATGAGTAATCATTCATGACTTATTTACATGAAAACAAAATTACATATCCTTTATATCTAATCCATACACCAATGACCAAAAACACCTACAAACACTTTCATTCTTCAATTTTCTTCATCTAATTGATCTCTCTCAAGTTCTATCTTCAAGTTCTAAGTGTTCTTCATAAATTCCAAAAGTTCTAGTTTCATAAAATCAAGAATACTTTCAAGTTTGCTAGCTCACTTCCAATCTTGTAAGGTGATCATCCAACCTCAAGAAATCTTTGTTTCTTACAGTAGGTTATCATTCTAATACAAGGTAATAATCATATTCAAACTTTGGTTCAATTTCTATAACTATAACAATCTTATTTCAAGTGATGATCTTACTTGAACTTGTTTTCGTGTCATGATTTTGCTTCAAGAACTTTGAGCCATCCAAGGATCCATTGAAGCTAGATCCATTTTTCTCTTTTCCAGTAGGTTCATCCAAGGAACTTAAGGTAGTAATGATGTTCATAACATCATTCGATTCATACATATAAAGCTATCTTATTCGAAGGTTTAAACTTGTAATCACTAGAACATAGTTTAGTTAATTCTAAACTTGTTCGCAAACAAAAGTTAATCCTTCTAACTTGACTTTTAAAATCAACTAAACACATGTTCTATATCTATATGATATGCTAACTTAATGATTTAAAACCTGGAAACACGAAAAACACCGTAAAACCGGATTTACGCCGTCGTAGTAACACCGCGGGCTGTTTTGGGTTAGTTAATTAAAAACTATGATAAACTTTGATTTAAAAGTTGTTATTCTGAGAAAATGATTTTTATTATGAACATGAAACTATATCCAAAAATTATGGTTAAACTCAAAGTGGAAGTATGTTTTCTAAAATGGTCATCTAGACGTCGTTCTTTCGACTGAAATGACTACCTTTACAAAAACGACTTGTAACTTATTTTTCCGACTAGAAACCTATACTTTTTTTGTTTAGATTCATAAAATAGAGTTCAATATGAAACCATAGCAATTTGATTCACTCAAAACGGATTTAAAATGAAGAAGTTATGGGTAAAACAAGATTGGATAATTTTTCTCATTTTAGCTACGTGAAAATTGGTAACAAATCTATTCCAACCATAACTTAATCAACTTGTATTATATATTATGTAATCTTGAGATACCATAGACACGTATACAATGTTTCGACCTATCATGTCGACACATCTATATATATTTCGGAACAACCATAGACACTCTATATGTGAATGTTGGAGTTAGCTATACAGGGTTGAGGTTGATTCCAAAATATATATAGTTTGAGTTGTGATCAATACTGAGATACGTATACACTGGGTCGTGGATTGATTCAAGATAATATTTATCGATTTATTTCTGTACATCTAACTGTGGACAACTAGTTGTAGGTTACTAACGAGGACAGCTGACTTAATAAACTTAAAACATCAAAATATATTAAAAGTGTTGTAAATATATTTTGAACATACTTTGATATATATGTATATATTGTTATAGGTTCGTGAATCAACCAGTGGCCAAGTCTTACTTCCCGACGAAGTAAAAATCTGTGAAAGTGAGTTATAGTCCCACTTTTAAAATCTAATATTTTTGGGATGAGAATACATGCAGGTTTTATAAATGATTTACAAAATAGACACAAGTACATGAAACTACATTCTATGGTTGAATTATCGAAATCGAATATGCCCCTTTTTATTAAGTCTGGTAATCTAAGAATTAGGGAACAGACACCCTAATTGACGCGAATCCTAAAGATAGATCTATTGGGCCTAACAAACCCCATCCAAAGTACCGGATGCTTTAGTACTTCGAAATTTATATCATATCCGAAGGGTGTCCCGGAATGATGGGGATATTCTTATATATGCATCTTGTTATTGTCGGTTACCAGGTGTTCACCATATGAATGATTTTTATCTCTATGTATGGGATGTGTATTGAAATATGAAATCTTGTGGTCTATTGTTACGATTTGATATATATAGGTTAAACCTATAACTCACCAACATTTTTGTTGACGTTTTAAGCATGTTTATTCTCAGGTGATTATTAAGAGCTTCCGCTGTCGCATACTTAAATAAGGACAAGATTTGGAGTCCATGCTTGTATGATATTGTGTAAAAACTGCATTCAAGAAACTTATTTTGTTGTAACATATTTGTATTGTAAACCATTATGTAATGGTCGTGTGTAAACAGGATATATTAGATTATCATTATTTGATAATCTACGTAAAGTTTTTTAAACCTTTATTGATGAAATAAAGGTTATGGTTTATTTAAAAATGAATGCAGTCTTTGAAAAACGTCTCATATAGAGGTCAAAACCTCGCAACGAAATCAATTAATATGGAACGTTTTTAATCAATAAGAACGGGACATTTCAGTTGGTATCCGAGCGTTGGTCTTAGAGAACCAGAATTTTGCATTAGTGTGTATTATCGAGTTTGTTAGGATGCATTAGTGAGTCTGGACTTCGACCGTGTTTTCTTTAAAAATGATTGCTTAACATTTTTGTTGGAAACTATATATTTTTAACATATGAATATTATGTGATATATTAATCTCTTAACGTGTTTGATATTATGTGATAGATGTCTACCTCTAGAACAAGTCCCATTGACTCACCTAATAATAATGAAGAGTCAAATGTAAATTGGAATAATTTGTGGACTGATTCACAAGTTCCCGAAGAGGAACCGGAAGAAGAGTCGGAACCGGAAGAAGAATCGGAACCGGAAGAAGAATCGGAACCGGATGAAGAAATAGAACCGGTGGGGGAAATAATAAAACGGTTAAGTAAAAGAAAATCCTCAACCAACCGACCAAAGTTAATTATGGTCAATGGTGTTTCCGCCAAGGAAGCAAAATATTGGGAGGATTACCAATTCTCCGATGAATCGGATTCCGACGAGAATTCCGATGATGTTATAGAAATTACCCCAACTGAATTTAAAAAGGCAAAAGAAAATAATAAGGGAAAGGGCATAAAAATAGAGAAATCTAATTCCAACCCCGATGAACTTTATATGTATCGTCAACCCCCGAAGTCCTTAAGTTGTAACAATGACCCGGGAACCTCTAAACCACCAGGTTTTTCTAAACCAATGTGGACAACGACGGTTCGTATTAGGGGAACATCATATATCCCTAGAAACTTGGCAAAACGAACCAAAACCGAAGAAGAAGAAACGAGCGAGTCGGAATAAGATAGTTGTATTCGTGTGGTGTAATATATGGAATATAGTGTTCTTATGCTTTATGATATATGTAAAAATTGCTTGTATTAATAAGTATTTTTTTATGAATCTAACTCTTGTCTATTTTACAGTTTAAAAACACAAAATGGATAGACAACCCAATATTTTAAGAGACCTACCCGGAGACATGATTGATGAAATCTTGTCTAGAGTCGGCCAGAATTCTTCGGCACAGCTATTTAAGGCGAGATCAGTCTGTAAGACATTCGAAGAACGTTCCAAGAATGTCTTGGTTTATAAGAGACTTTCGTTTGAAAGATGGGGGATATCACATTGGGAAACCCATAAGTTACGATGTGTTTACTTTGACGCATATATTGCGGGGAACCCAAATGCTATTTTACGCAACGGGTTAAGAAATTATTTTGACTCAATATATCCGAATATTGGACTTCGTGATTTAGAAAAAGCGGCTAACATGCAACATAAAGAAGCATGTTATGCTTATGGATTAGTAATGTTCGCTTCTCACCAAAGTGAGAACAAGAACATCGGGCTACAACTATTAAACAAAACGTTTCCACAAGTGACGGAGTCGGTAATTGGGGTAAGAAATGAGGTTTTTAGATTATTACGGGACTGTTGGACATTACGTAACCCTCGTCCCTTTGATGACATTACAACACGCTGTCTTATCAACGGCCATAACGGTTATGTTGCACAAGACCAAGGATGGGAAGTAGTCCTAGTAAAACCAGAATGCATGACTTGTTTCTGGACGTATGAATTACGTGTCTTTATTGCCTTTGCTGAACGACTTGTGTACTAGCTAGAATTGTCTTCACAACTATCTTGTATCAAAGTTATTGTGTGCTATATTTCATGCTTTATGTAAAATAAGCGGTATTGTAAGTTTGTAAAATATTGTATAAAAGTTTGAACGCGAAATATTATTATAATCAGTTTTTCATATAGAATTGTAGTAGTTGAATTGTATATTAGCTACTAAGTATGAACTTAACGGGTAGGTACTACCCGAATTTAAACTTATAAAACGCTAATATGAAGAAAAAGCTTTTATAAATGAGTTCATATTATGCTACGAAATACTATTAACTACTCTTAATATTCTGTATGATTAACTTGTTCCATTTAACTATTTTGAAGGAAATGGCACCGACTACTCGACACACCGTGAATATGAATGAAGAGGAATTCCGTACTTTTCTAGCTTCAAACATAGCCGCAGTACAGGCTGCGCTACATACCAACAATAACCTTGGATCTAGCAGTACAGGAAATCGTGTAGGATGCACCTACAAAGAATTCACTGCCTGCAAACCTTTGGAATTTGATGGAACCGAAGGACCGATAGGATTGAAACGGTGGACCGAGAAGGTTGAATCGGTGTTTGCCATAAGTAAGTGTACTGAAGAGGACAAAGTGAAGTACGCTACGCATACCTTCACAGGTTCTGCGTTAACATGGTGGAATACCTATCTAGAGCAAGTGGGACAAGATGATGCGTACGCACTACCGTGGTCAGCATTCAAGCACTTGATGAACGAGAAGTACCGTCCCAGAACCGAGGTCAATAAGCTCAAGACAGAACTTAGAGGGTTACGAACCCAAGGATTTGATATTACCACATACGAAAGACGATTCACAGAATTGTGCGTATTGTGTCCGGGAGCATTCGAAGATGAGGAAGAGAAGATCGACGCGTTTGTGAAAGGATTACCGGAAAGAATCCAAGAAGATATAAGTTCACACGAGCCTGCCTCCATACAACAGGCATGTAGAATGGCTCACAAACTCGTGAACCAAATTGAAGAAAGAATTAAAGAACAGACTGCTGAAGAGGCCAATGTGAAGCAAGTCAAAAGAAAGTGGGAGGAAAACGGTGATAAGAATCACCAATACAACAACAACAACAATTACAACAATAATCGCAACAATTATCCCAACAATCGCAACATCAATCGCAACTACAACAAACGGCCCAACAACAACAACAACAACAACAACAGCAACTACAACAATCATCCCAACAACAATAATAACCGCAACAACAACAACAATCAGAAGCAGCTATGCCAAAGGTGTGAAAAGAATCACTCGGGGTTCTGCACCAAATTTTGCAACAAGTGTAAAAGAAATGGTCATAGCGCGGCGACGTGTGAGGTCTACGGACCAGGGGTTAATAGAACGAAAGGAACAAATGGTGTCGGAACGAGTAATGGCGGAGCAAGTAGTGTCGGAGCAAGTTATGCCAATGTAGTTTGTTATAAATGTGAAAAACCAGGCCACATTATTAGAAATTGCCCGAACCAGGAGAACACGAATGGACAAGGCCGTGGAAGAGTTTTCAATATTAATGCGGCAGAGGCACAGGAAGACCCGGAGCTTGTTACGGGTACGTTTCTTATTGACAATAAATCTGCTTACGTTTTATTTGATTCGGGTGCGGATAGAAGCTATATGAGTAGAGATTTTTGTGCTAAATTAAGTTGTCCATTGACGCCTTTGGATAGTAAATTTTTACTCGAATTAGCAAATGGTAAATTAATTTCAGCAGATAATATGTGTCGGAATCGAGAAATTAAACTGGTTAGCGAAACATTTAAGATTGATTTGATACCAGTAGAGTTAGGGAGTTTTGATGTGATAATCGGTATGGACTGGTTGAAAGAAGTGAAAGCGGAGATCGTTTGTTACAAAAATGCAATTCGCATTATACGAGAAAAAGGAAAACCCTTAATGGTGTACGGAGAAAAGGGCAACACGAAGCTACATCTTATTAGTAATTTGAAGGCACAAAAACTAATAAGAAAAGGTTGCTATGCTGTTCTAACACACGTCGAGAAAGTACAAACTGAAGAAAAGAGCATCAATGATGTTCCCATTGCAAAAGAATTTCCCGATGTATTTCCGAAAGAATTACCGGGATTACCCCCACATCGATCCGTTGAATTTCAAATAGATCTTGTACCAGGAGCTGCACCAATAGCTCGTGCTCCTTACAGACTCGCACCCAGCGAGATGAAAAAACTGCAAAGCCAATTACAAGAACTTTTAGAGCGTGGTTTCATTCGACCAAGCACATCACCATGGGGAGCTCCTGTTTTGTTTGTCAAGAAGAAAGATGGTACATTCAGGTTGTGTATCGACTACCGAGAGTTGAACAAACTTACCATCAAGAACCGCTACCCACTACCGAGAATCGATGACTTATTTGATCAACTACAAGGCTCGTCTGTTTATTCAAAGATTGACTTACGTTCCGGGTATCATCAAATGCGGGTGAAAGAAGATGATATTCCAAAGACTGCTTTCAGAACACGTTATGGTCATTACGAGTTCATGGTCATGCCGTTTGGTTTAACTAATGCACCAGCTGTGTTCATGGACCTTATGAACCGAGTGTGTGGACCATACCTTGACAAGTTTGTCATTGTTTTCATTGATGACATACTTATTTACTCAAAGAATGACCAAGAACACGGTGAACATTTGAGAAAAGTGTTAGAAGTATTGAGGAAGGAAGAATTGTACGCTAAGTTTTCAAAGTGTGCATTTTGGTTGGAAGAAGTTCAATTCCTCGGTCACATAGTGAACAAAGAAGGTATTAAGGTGGATCCGGCAAAGATAGAAACTGTTGAAAAGTGGGAAACCCCGAAAACTCCGAAACACATACGCCAGTTTTTAGGACTAGCTGGTTACTACAGAAGGTTCATCCAAGACTTTTCCAGAATAGCAAAACCCTTGACTGCATTAACGCATAAAGGGAAGAAATTTGAATGGAATGATGAACAAGAGAAAGCGTTTCAGTTATTGAAGAAAAAGCTAACTACGGCACCTATATTGTCATTGCCTGAAGGGAATGATGATTTTGTGATTTATTGTGATGCATCAAAGCAAGGTCTCGGTTGTGTATTAATGCAACGAACGAAGGTGATTGCTTATGCGTCTAGACAATTGAAGATTCACGAACAAAATTATACGACGCATGATTTGGAATTAGGCGCGGTTGTTTTTGCATTAAAGACTTGGAGGCACTACTTATATGGGGTCAAAAGTATTATATATACCGACCACAAAAGTCTTCAACACATATTTAATCAGAAACAACTGAATATGAGGCAGCGTAGATGGATTGAATTATTGAATGATTACGACTTTGAGATTCGTTACCACCCGGGGAAGGCAAATGTGGTAGCCGATGCCTTGAGCAGGAAGGACAGAGAACCCATTCGAGTAAAATCTATGAATATAATGATTCATAATAACATTACTACTCAAATAAAGGAGGCGCAACAAGGAGTTTTAAAAGAGGGAAATTTAAAGGATGAAATACCCAAAGGATCGGAGAAGCATCTTAATATTCGGGAAGACGGAACCCGGTATAGGGCTGAAAGGATTTGGGTACCAAAATTTGGAGATATGAGAGAAATGGTACTTAGAGAAGCTCATAAAACCAGATACTCAATACATCCTGGAACGGGGAAGATGTACAAGGATCTCAAGAAACATTTTTGGTGGCCGGGTATGAAAGCCGATGTTGCTAAATACGTAGGAGAATGTTTGACGTGTTCTAAGGTCAAAGCTGAGCATCAGAAACCATCAGGTATACTTCAACAACCCAAAATCCCAGAATGGAAATGGGAAAACATTACCATGGATTTCATCACTAAATTGCCAAGGACTGCAAGTGGTTTTGATACTATTTGGGTAATAGTTGATCGTCTCACCAAATCAGCACACTTCCTGCCAATAAGAGAAGATGACAAGATGGAGAAGTTAGCACGACTGTATTTGAAGGAAGTCATATCCAGACATGGAATACCAATCTCTATTATCTCTGATAGGGATGGTAGATTTATTTCAAGATTCTGGCAGACATTACAACAAGCATTAGGAACTCGTCTAGACATGAGTACTGCCTATCATCCACAAACTGATGGGCAGAGCGAAAGGACGATACAAACGCTTGAAGACATGCTACGAGCATGTGTTATTGATTTCGGAAACAGTTGGGATCGACATCTACCGTTAGCAGAATTTTCCTACAACAACAGCTACCATTCAAGCATTGAGATGGCGCCGTTTGAAGCACTTTATGGTAGAAAGTGCAGGTCTCCGATTTGTTGGAGTGAGGTGGGGGATAGACAGATTACGGGTCCGGAGATTATACAAGAAACTACCGAGAAGATCATCCAAATTCAACAACGGTTGAAAACCGCCCAAAGTCGACAAAAGAGCTACGCTGACATTAAAAGAAAAGATATAGAATTTGAAATTGGAGAGATGGTCATGCTTAAAGTTGCACCTTGGAAAGGCGTTGTTCGATTTGGTAAACGAGGGAAATTAAATCCAAGGTATATTGGACCATTCAAGATTATTGATCGTGTCGGACCAGTAGCTTACCGAATTGAGTTACCTCAACAACTCGCGGCTGTACATAACACTTTCCACGTCTCGAATTTGAAGAAATGTTTTGCTAAAAAAGATCTCACTATTCCGTTAGATGAAATCCAAATCAACGAAAAACTCCAATTCATCGAAGAACCCGTCGAAATAATGGATCGTGAGGTTAAAAGACTTAAGCAAAACAAGATACCAATTGTTAAGGTTCGATGGAATGCTCGTAGAGGACCCGAGTTCACCTGGGAGCGTGAAGATCAGATGAAGAAGAAATACCCGCATCTATTTCCAGAAGATTCGTCAACACCTTCAACAGCTTAAAATTTCGGGACGAAATTTATTTAACGGGTAGGTACTGTAGTGACCCGAACTTTTCCATGTTTATATATATTAATTGAGATTGATGTTTACATGATTAAATGTTTCCAACATGTTAAGCAATCAAACTTGTTAAGACTTGATTAATTGAAATAGGTTTCATATAGACAATTGACCACCCATGTTGACCGGTGATTCACGAACGTTAAAACTTGTAAAAAAACTATATGATGACATATATATGGTTATATATATAGTTAACATGATATTATGATAATTAAACATATCATTAATTATATTAACAATGAACTACATATGTAAAAACAAGACTACTAACTTAATGATTTTGAAACGAGACATATATGTAACGTTTATCGTTGTAACGACATTTAATGTATATATATCATATTAAGAGATATTCGTACATCATAATATCATGATAATATAATAATTTAAAATATCTTTTGTTATTATAAACATTGGGTTAACAACATTTAACAAGATCGTTAACCTAAAGGTTTCAAAACAACACTTACATGTAACGACTAACGATGACTTAACGACTAAGTTAAAATGTATATACATGTAGTGTTTTAATATGTATTTATACACTTTTGAAAGACTTCAATACACTTATCAAAATACTTCTACTTAACAAAAATGCTTACAATTACATTCTCGTTCAGTTTCATCAACAATTCTACTCGTATGCACCCGTATTCGTACTCGTACAATACACAGCTTTTAGATGTATGTACTATTAGTATATACACTCCAATGATCAGCTCTTAGCAGCCCATGTGAGTCACCTAACACATGTGGGAACCATCATTTGGCAACTAGCATGAAATATCTCATAAAATTACAAAAATATGAGTAATCATTCATGACTTATTTACATGAAAACAAAATTACATATCCTTTATATCTAATCCATACACCAATGACCAAAAACACCTACAAACACTTTCATTCTTCAATTTTCTTCATCTAATTGATCTCTCTCAAGTTCTATCTTCAAGTTCTAAGTGTTCTTCATAAATTCCAAAAGTTCTAGTTTCATAAAATCAAGAATACTTTCAAGTTTGCTAGCTCACTTCCAATCTTGTAAGGTGATCATCCAACCTCAAGAAATCTTTGTTTCTTACAGTAGGTTATCATTCTAATACAAGGTAATAATCATATTCAAACTTTGGTTCAATTTCTATAACTATAACAATCTTATTTCAAGTGATGATCTTACTTGAACTTGTTTTCGTGTCATGATTTTGCTTCAAGAACTTTGAGCCATCCAAGGATCCATTGAAGCTAGATCCATTTTTCTCTTTTCCAGTAGGTTCATCCAAGGAACTTAAGGTAGTAATGATGTTCATAACATCATTCGATTCATACATATAAAGCTATCTTATTCGAAGGTTTAAACTTGTAATCACTAGAACATAGTTTAGTTAATTCTAAACTTGTTCGCAAACAAAAGTTAATCCTTCTAACTTGACTTTTAAAATCAACTAAACACATGTTCTATATCTATATGATATGCTAACTTAATGATTTAAAACCTGGAAACACGAAAAACACCGTAAAACCGGATTTACGCCGTCGTAGTAACACCGCGGGCTGTTTTGGGTTAGTTAATTAAAAACTATGATAAACTTTGATTTAAAAGTTGTTATTCTGAGAAAATGATTTTTATTATGAACATGAAACTATATCCAAAAATTATGGTTAAACTCAAAGTGGAAGTATGTTTTCTAAAATGGTCATCTAGACGTCGTTCTTTCGACTGAAATGACTACCTTTACAAAAACGACTTGTAACTTATTTTTCCGACTAGAAACCTATACTTTTTTTGTTTAGATTCATAAAATAGAGTTCAATATGAAACCATAGCAATTTGATTCACTCAAAACGGATTTAAAATGAAGAAGTTATGGGTAAAACAAGATTGGATAATTTTTCTCATTTTAGCTACGTGAAAATTGGTAACAAATCTATTCCAACCATAACTTAATCAACTTGTATTATATATTATGTAATCTTGAGATACCATAGACACGTATACAATGTTTCGACCTATCATGTCGACACATCTATATATATTTCGGAACAACCATAGACACTCTATATGTGAATGTTGGAGTTAGCTATACAGGGTTGAGGTTGATTCCAAAATATATATAGTTTGAGTTGTGATCAATACTGAGATACGTATACACTGGGTCGTGGATTGATTCAAGATAATATTTATCGATTTATTTCTGTACATCTAACTGTGGACAACTAGTTGTAGGTTACTAACGAGGACAGCTGACTTAATAAACTTAAAACATCAAAATATATTAAAAGTGTTGTAAATATATTTTGAACATACTTTGATATATATGTATATATTGTTATAGGTTCGTGAATCAACCAGTGGCCAAGTCTTACTTCCCGACGAAGTAAAAATCTGTGAAAGTGAGTTATAGTCCCACTTTTAAAATCTAATATTTTTGGGATGAGAATACATGCAGGTTTTATAAATGATTTACAAAATAGACACAAGTACATGAAACTACATTCTATGGTTGAATTATCGAAATCGAATATGCCCCTTTTTATTAAGTCTGGTAATCTAAGAATTAGGGAACAGACACCCTAATTGACGCGAATCCTAAAGATAGATCTATTGGGCCTAACAAACCCCATCCAAAGTACCGGATGCTTTAGTACTTCGAAATTTATATCATATCCGAAGGGTGTCCCGGAATGATGGGGATATTCTTATATATGCATCTTGTTATTGTCGGTTACCAGGTGTTCACCATATGAATGATTTTTATCTCTATGTATGGGATGTGTATTGAAATATGAAATCTTGTGGTCTATTGTTACGATTTGATATATATAGGTTAAACCTATAACTCACCAACATTTTTGTTGACGTTTTAAGCATGTTTATTCTCAGGTGATTATTAAGAGCTTCCGCTGTCGCATACTTAAATAAGGACAAGATTTGGAGTCCATGCTTGTATGATATTGTGTAAAAACTGCATTCAAGAAACTTATTTTGTTGTAACATATTTGTATTGTAAACCATTATGTAATGGTCGTGTGTAAACAGGATATACTAGATTATCATTATTTGATAATCTACGTAAAGTTTTTTAAACCTTTATTGATGAAATAAAGGTTATGGTTTGTTTAAAAATGAATGCAGTCTTTGAAAAACGTCTCATATAGAGGTCAAAACCTCGCAACGAAATCAATTAATATGGAACGTTTTTAATCAATAAGAACGGGACATTTCAAGTGTATCTATAACAAAATACAAAGTACTAAACATTCCGATTACAAATTGCTAGCGCGACTAGCTCAAAATGGGGTTGTCAAACCTGATAGATCTATCCGTAGGATTCGCGTTCACCAGTAGAAACCAGTGATTACAGGTACCAGACTGGGGAATATTTTGGTCCAACTCACAATGAATAATTTAAATTTAATTGTCACTTATGTCTAAACGTGAAATAAAATGCATGTAATCACATCCCAAAAGTATACTTTGAAAAGTATGTAAAAACGGGACTATAACTCACCTTAATAGTAACGAAGTAACCAACACAAATAAGCGAACAGCAAGTGGAGTACAGTGATCAGGAATGATCACAACGCCGACCTATAAATAAAGCAGGTCGATATAAATAACTAACTTAGGTCAAGTCTTAGTATGATAGCTATTGTACATGTTGCAAGTAGACATAGAACAATACTCAGCATGCATTGGTTTGATCGAAACAGCGTACGGACAAACACTTTCTATTTTTACAAAGTTTCTATTTTTAGCAGGTTTCCATTTTTGGAAAGTTTCTATTTTTGGAAAGTTTCTATTTTTATAAAGTTTCTATTTTTGAAAAGTTTCTATTTTTGGAAAGTTTCCAAATTTAGAAAGTTGCTATTTTTAGAAAGTTTATAAGTTAGGAAAGTTTCCTCAATTAGAAAGTCAACAAAAGTCAACTGAAAGTCAAAGTCAACCGAAAGTCAACTCAAAAGTCAACCTTGGTCAAACCTAGTCAACATTCATTTTAATTAAATTAAAATGAATTATTAAAGTTAATATAAGTTTAAATGATATAATTAATATAACATAAGTATTTAATTAATTAATTAAATATTAGTCATAATATAAGTATTATTAATTAATAATAAATTTTAATCATATCATAAGTATTATTAATTAATACTGAATTATTAATCATATCATAAGTTTTTAATTATGATTATTAAATCATAGGTATTTAATAATTAAATTATAACTAAATAATAATTAAGCCTTATAATAATTAAATAATTAATTAATCCTTATTATAAGTCTTATAATAATAATCTTATAATATAAGTTTAATACTTATCATAAGTATTTTTCATTAATAATAAAAGTATTATTAATCATAAGTTTAATTAAAATGTTAATTAAATCATAAATATTAATTAAATGATATAATAAATATATATCATAAGTCTTAAATTATAATAATTAATTTTTATATCATAAGTAATTTAATGATAATGAAAATCATTATTTATATCATAAGTTTTAATAATCAACCATAAGTTTTAATCAAAAGTTCTTCGGGTCATATCTTGAGCCCCAGGTGTCGGTTTTCGGCGAGCCTTATATATATCTCCGCCTAATCAAACCACTCAACACATTGGTGCACTCAAGAACACACCAAGAACAGTACTCAAGTCGTGATGATCAGCCATTACACCATTTGGAACTTCAATTCATTCAAAATCATGATTTAGTCATAACGGGTGATCCGTGGCTCGGATTTAGATGACCCGAACATGAAAGTTCATCCCATCATCAATGCTAACACACTAGTACACCCTAAAGACTCTAAAAGTGGTCACAAAGTCAGACCAAATCTGGTTCAATTCGTTTTCATAATTTAATCTTAACAAAACACCATTTCAATCATATCTAGAGCTCCGGGAATCGAAATGACATGAATCCGGAGTCTAAAATTAATGTCTTGATGAGAGGAACTCATCTAGATACTTTAATTTCACTTTTATATCAGTAACAATATCAGAAATGAACGAAAAAGCTGCTGTCCCAATCAAATCAAACCGAAAACATATGTATTTGAGCAATTCTATGCATACAATCATCAATACAATAACATGTAACTATCATACTATCAATATAACATCAAAATACAGAAAAATAATGAAAAATTAAAAATCTAGGGTTAGGGTTTATTCCCTAATCGAGAATCAAGTGATGTTATCGCGTAGAGGAGATCGAGAGGAACGCGTTGGTGTTAATTAGATGATGATCCAAGCAAGTTGTTGATGCAAGATGATGATGATGATGGTGGTGGTTTTTGTCGCCCAAAAAGAGGGAGGGAGGAGAGGAGAGCAAATTAGGTTAAGGGATTTTTGGAGAATTGTAAAATAAATCACAAAATGAATATCAAGGGAGTATTACTCCCCCCCCTTTGGTTGCTTCGGCCGAATAGGTCATGGGGGTGGGCCCTCATGGCCCAAATTTGTCATTTGGTTAATTCCTTGTGGCCCGAACGCCTGATCGAAACCCGAAGCGCAAAAACCCGCCTAGGCGATTGAAAATTCGAAGAGATAACAAATACGCGATGAAAAATATATATAAATACTATATATAATCATATGACCTTAAAATATCATATTTAAAATATTTAGGACTTAAAAATCCCAAAAGCTCGACCGTTGGTTTGAAAACCGAAAAGATTCGCCGGATAGAAATTCGCGACACGTAGAAACGTATAACTTAAAATATGAATACAAATATTCACATAACACATAATAATTAATATATATTTTATTACAGAAATAATAATATAGGTCATAGAGATGATGTGGCATGAATAACAGTTAACGGTCGTTAAATAATTAATGGTAAAAGATAACGGAAAAAGTAGGGTCGTGACAGTACCTTCCCGTTACGGAAATTTTGTCCCGAAATTTAAGCAGGTGCAGGGGCTGACTCAGCATCTGGGAACAAATGCGGGTACTTCTGCTTCATTTGATCTTCACGCTCCCAAGTGAACTCGGGACCGCGTCTGGCGTTCCATCTACCCCGGACAATAGGAATCCTACTCTGCTTAAGAGTCTTAACCTCTCGGTCCATAATTTCAACAGGTTCCTCAATAAAATGTAGTTGATTATCAACATGAAGTTCCTCCAGCGAAATAGTCTTATCGGCCTCAGCCAAACAATTCTTCAGATTCGATACATGAAAGACGTCGTGAACAGTACTGAGTTCTTGTGGCAACTTCAAACGATAAGCCGCCGGTCTAACTCTCTCAATGATCTCAAATGGTCCAACAAAACGAGGACTCAACTTTCCCCTTTTAGCAAAATGTATCACACCTTTCCAAGGTGAAACCTTTAACATAACTCGGTCACCAACTTGAAATTCTACATCTTTCCTTCCCCTATCGGCATAACTCTTTTACCGACTTCTGGCGGTTCTCAATCTTTCCTTAATCTGTACGATCTTCTCGGTAGTCTCATGAATAATTTATGGACCTGTGAGTTGAGCATCCCCAACCTCGTTCCAGCAGACAGGAGACCTACACTTTCTACCATACAGAGCTTCAAACGGTGCGGCTTTAATAATTGCGTGATAACTGTTGTTATAAGAAAACTCAGCTAGCGGCAAATATTTATCCCACCCATTACCAAAATCAATAACACATGCTCGTAACATATCTTCTAACGTCTGAATGGTCCTTTCACTCTGACCATCCGTTTGAGGATGATAAGCGGTGCTCATATCTAACTTAGTTCCCAAGGCTTCCTGTAAGGATCGCCAAAACCTCGATACAAATTGACTGTCTCGGTCTGAAATAATAGATACAGGAACACCATGTCTAGAAACAATCTCCTTCAAATACAAACGAGTAAGCTTCTCCATTGAATCTGTTTCCTTAATCGGCAAAAAGTGAGCCGACTTAGTGAGTCGATCTACAATCACCCAAATGGTGTCATAGCCACCCGCTACCCTAGGTAACTTAGTAATAAAATCCATCGTAATTCCTTCCCACTTTCACTCGGGAATCTCAGGTTGCACCAAAAGTCCAGACGATTTTTGATGTTCAGCTTTAACCTTAGCACAGGTCAAACACTTAGCCACATACGTAGCCACACCAGTCCTCAAATTAGGCCACCAATACAGCTCCTTAAGGTTATGATACATCTTTCCTGAACCAGGATGAATAGAGTACCTAGACTTATGAGCCTCATCTAAAACAAGTTGTCGCAGTTCACCAAACTTCGGAACCCAAAGACGTCCCGCAAAGTATCTAGTACCGTCTGCTCGTACCTCAAACTTCTTAGCCATACCTCTTACGTTCTCATTCACAAAATTCTCTTCCTTTAAGGCTTCCTGTTGTGCCTCAAGAATTTGCCTTGCGAGGTTTGTTCTAATTGTCATATTTAAGGCCCTAAACCTGCGAGGTTCAGCCCTTTCTTTACAACTCAACGCATCTGCCACAACATTGGCCTTACCCGGATGATATAAAAGTTCACAATCATAATCATTCAACGTCTCAATCCATCTTCGTTGTCTCATGTTCAACTGTTTCTGATCGAGGATATGTTGAAGACTTTTGTGATATGTGTACACAGTACTCTTGACCCCATACAAATAATGTCTCCAAATCTTAAGCGCAAAAATAACGGCCCCCAACTCTAAATCATGAGTTGTATAATTCTGCTCGTGAATCTTCAACTGACGTGACGCGTACGCAATAACTTTATTTCGTTGCATCAAAACACAACCCAAACCTTGACGCGAAGCATCACAATAAACAACAAAATCATCATTACCCTCTGGTAGTGACAATATCGGAGCGGTAGTCAACTTCTTCTTTAAAATCTGAAAAGCAGTCTCTTGTTCATCCTTCCACTCATACTTCTTCCCCTTGTGTGTTAAAGCAGTCAGAGGTTTCGCTATACGAGAAAAATCTTGAATGAACCTTCTATAGTAACATGCCAACCCTAAAAACTGACGAATCTGAGTAGGAGTTTTCGGAATTTCCCACTTTTCAATCGCCTCAATCTTTGCAGGATCAACTTGTATTCCTTGTTTACTAACAATATGTCCAAGGAATTGAGCTTCTCAGAAAGCACACTTAGAGAACTTAGGGTACAACTCTTCCTTTCTCAATAGATCAAGTACTAACCTCAAATGTTCTTCGTGCTCTTCATCACTCTTCGAATAAATAAGGATGTCGTCGATGAACACAATAATGAATTTATCCAGATAGGGTCTACACACATGGTTCATGAGGTCCATGAACACAGCAGGTGCATTTGTCAATCCGAACGGCATAACAAGAAACTCAAAGTGACCGTAACGGGTGCGAAAAGCAATTTTCGAAACATCAGATTCTTTAACACGCAATTGATGAAGCCGGAACGAAGATCGATTATAGAATAAACAGATGAACCCTGAAGCTGATTGAACAGATCATCAATTCTCGGAAGAGGGTAACGGTTTTTAACAGTAAGCTTGTTCAACTCACGATAATCGATGCACAAACGGAAAGAACCATCATTCTTCTTAACAAACAGAACAGGAGCTCCCCAAGGGGATAAACTAGGATGAATAAAAACCTTGTCTAACAACTCACGGAGTTGACTTGACAATTCTTGAAGTTCGGAAGGCGCAAGTCGGTAAGGAGCACATGCCACATGAGCAGCACCGGGAACAAGATCAATTTGAAATTCTACCGCGCGTTGTGGCGGAAGGCCAGGTAAATCTTCGAGAAATACCTCGGGAAAATCTCTAACAATATGAACATCGCCAACGCTCTTCGTTTCTTTATCGGGATCAACAACATGGGCTAGAATAGCATGACAGCCTTTGCGAAGATGTTTATGAACTTTCAAACAGCTAATAAGATTTAACTGTATGCATTTCTTATCTCCAAAAACCATCAGTGGCTCTCCAACCACATTAGTAATACGAATAGCTTTCTCATAACAAACAATCTCAGCCCGATTCGCAGACAACCAATCCATGCCAATAACAATGTCAAAACTGCCTAGGTCAATCGGTACCAAATCTATCTCAAAATCTCTACCAGCCAGATTAATGTTACATTTACGATACACAGTCTTAGCAGTAAGTACTTTACCATTAGCTATTTCAACAACATAAGTATTGTCTAAAGCAATTAACGGTGTTTTGATTTTTGGACTTAATTTACTCGACACAAAACTCAAATCAGCCCTTTAATCAAATAGTACATAAACTGATAAATCGTTGACCGAGAACGTACCCATAACAAGTTTAGGATCTTCCTCAGCATCCCTGGCATTAATGTTGAACGCTCTTCCACGTGCATTCTCAGTAGTCTTCTTGTTAGGACAGGCATCACGGAAATGCCCCGGCTTCCCACACTCGTAACAAACTCTCTGATTACCGCCATTCCTTGACTTCCCATTACCATTACCATTACCACCACTATTACCAGCATTATTACTATTATTACCACCTGCAGCAGGAGTAGCAGAACCCGGCAGAAGCACCGTACAATCTTTAGCAATGTGTCCCTGTTTGGAACACCTCTTACAAGTAACCGTGCAATATCCATCATGAGCCTTATAACATCGAGGACACACACGCTGATTTCGATTACTAGCACCGGAAGTATCTTGTTTCTTTTGCTGACCTTGGTTCTGGTTGCGGTTATTATCCCACTTCCTTTTCCCATTATCAGCCTTCTTAACAACCTCTTCACTGGCATTGGTTACAACAGCCTTACTCCTCCTTAAAATCTTATCATTAAGCTTATGAGCTATAGACATAGCAGCATCGATAGTCTGGGGCTTACTAGACTCGACCCCATGCTCAATTTTCTCAGATAACCCATCAATGTAAGCTTCAATATTAAGATTCTCATCAGCATAAACATTAGGACACAATAAAGTCAACTCGAAGAACCTTTGCTCGTAGGCATCTAATTCGGTGCCCTTCATTTTCAAGTTCTTAAGTTCAACCTCTAACTTCTTAAGTTCACCCCTAAGACGATAACGGGTGATCATTCTTTCCTTGAAATTATTCCAAGTTAAACCATAAGCCACATCATTTCCCAAACTATTAACCAAGTTGTTCCACCAGGTCAATGCACTATCCTTAAGAGTGCAGCTAGAAAACTAACCTTGTCCTCCTCTCGAACTCGACTAACCCTGAAAATAGACTCAATCTTCTCGAACCAACGAGTAAGTCCTATGGGTCCTTCAGTACCACTGAATTCTTGTGGACGACTTGCCATGAACGTTTTGTAGGAGCATCCCACCTAATTGTTGTTATTCACATTAGCATTAGCATTTGCTGCCATAGCAGCAGCTATCCCTTCGGAGATAAGATGTTGCATACGGGCTTCATTGGACTCTCTAGGATGCATGATCTTCAAAACAAAATGACACAACCGTTAGTATTAAGAATAATACTAGTGTTATACAGGAATAGATCGAACACGAAAAGATTAACCATTAAAATAATAGTCAGTAAACACTATGAGTAATAACATGATAGTTATGATAGTTATAGAAATAGCCACCACATGCATACATATTTTATGATAACATCATACAACATACATAGCACCTAACATACATGATCTACATTACGCATAATATAACATGCTAGGAGTCACAACATCAGAAATAAAATGTGATAATGATAATAGATGTCATAAAAATAACCATCCATATATAATGAAAACATACCATAACAAAACCTTAATAAAATCCTCGGCAAAAAGCCGTACAAAACCCAAAAATGTATGTATGAAAGGACATTAAGTCTTATGAAATAAATAATCAATCATGAATCATCATATCACATCTGCTTAGAGAGGGTGTGATAAGCTGGGCTGGCATGAGTCTCGGCAGGAGTCTCATACTTCCGCAACTTTCCTTTCACTTCTTCCAACTCTGCCTTCAAACCACGAACTGTGCTCTCGAGAGCCTCGAACTTAGCGTCTACCTCACGATTACGCTTACGATTCTCGATCCCAACATTATGCGTGAAACTGACGAATGAATCCATACTAGCTCGAATCTCGTCCATCACCTCGTTATGCGGCAAAGTACACATACAATCACTAAGAGCATTAATACGCGTCTTATCGGTGTTAGCTCTGTTCATGTGAGTGAGGGTGGAAAAGTAGTAGTGAACAGGATCATCGATCAAAGGTTGATTAGCACGGCGTCTGGCAGCAGCCGAAGGAGCAGGGGCAGGAACGGAGTTGTTGCTCGAAGTCGACATCTGCAAACAATAAAACCGCAAACAATATACCATAGAAATAAATGCTTATGATATATCTCATACGAAATGAAATGCATAATAATGCTATAGCAAAAGGGTCAGGATGTAGACTAGACTCTAATACACCCTAAGAACCACGGGTTGACCACATTAAGACCACCTAGTTCCCTACAACTAGAGCTCTGATACCAACTGTGATGGCCCCGTTAAAACACTTAACGGCTCCGTCACTTAGTTCCACAGCTTGATCGAACTTAAATGAATTTAATAAACGACATTGCATTCTTTTATTTTAAAAGTTTCCCAAAAAGGAATGCATACCAAAATATGTAGTTTAAAATAACCCAACATATTAATTAACCAAAGTTGACACAAAACATTGCCAACAAACCCATAAATTTAAATTATCCAAAAACAGAATGCAAGCTCAAGTTTCATAATTGTTTCATAAAATCTGCCCAAATGCATGCAGACTCTTCTAAACACAGCGGAAGCATCACATAAACTCAAATACCTGTGAAAACATGCGAGTAAACAGTCAACACAAAGGTTGAGTGAATTATAGGTTTAAATAATTGAATAAACTTTAGACCACAAGATTTAAAAATGTTAGAAAACATTAAATATTATTCCATTATCAATGAGCCACCTGGTAACCACTTAACCCTTTATTTACCCTTGCCAAACACAATAAATGATATACACCGGACAGTGCATCTACAACAAAATACGAAGTACTAAACATTCCGATTACAAATTGCTAGCACGACTAGCTCGAAATGGGGTTTCAAACCCGATAGATCTATCCGTAGGATTCGCGTTCAACAGTAGAAACCAGTGATTACAGTTACCAGACTAGGGAATATTTTGGTCCAACTCACAATGAATAATTTAAATTTAATTGTCACTTGTGTCTAAACGTGAAATAAAATGCATGTAATCACATCCCAAAAGTATACTTTGAAAAGTATGTAAAAACGGGACTATAACTCACCTTAATAGTAACGAAGTAACCAACACAAATAAGCGAACAACAAATTTAGTACAGTGATCAGGAATGATCACAACGCCGACCTATAAATAAAGTAGGTCGATATAAATAACTAACTTAGGTCAAGTCTTAGTATGATAGCTATTGTACATGTTGCATGTAGACATAGAACAATACCCAGCATGCATCGATTTGATCGGAACAGCGTACGGATACACACTTTCTATTTTTAGCAGGTTTCCATTTTTGGAAAGTTTTTATTTTTGGAAAGTTTCTATTTTTGGAAAGTTTCTATTTTTAGAAAGTTTCTATTTTTGGAAAGTTTCTATTTTTGGAAAGTTTCCAAATTTAGAAAGTTGCTATTTTTAGAAAGTTTATAAGTTAGGAAAGTTTCCTCAATTAGAAAGTCAACAAAAGTCAACTGAAAGTCAAAGTCAACTGAAAGTCAACTGAAAGTAAACTCAAAAATCAACATTGGTCAAAACTAGTCAACATTTATTTTAAAAGTGTAAGTTATAATAATAATGTAAGTTATAATGTTTATTAAAGTTAAATATGTATAATTATGTCATAACATAAGTTTAATTAAATTAAAATGAATTATTAAAGTTAATATAAGTTTAAATGTTAAAATTAATATAACATAAGTATTTAATTAATTAATTAAATATTAGTCATAATATATGTATTATTAATTAATAATAAATTTTAATCATATCATAAGTATTATTAATTAATAATGAATTATTAATCATATCATAAGTTTCTAATTATGATTATTAAATCATAAGTATTTAATAATTAAATTATAACTAAATAATAATTAAGCCTTATAATAATTAAATAATTAATTAATCCTTATTATAAGTCTTATAATAATAATCTTATAATATAAGTTTAATACTTATCATAAGTATTTTTCATTAATAATAAAAGTATTATTAATCATAAGTTTAATTAAAATGTTAATTAAATCATAAATATTAATTAAATGATATAATAAATATATATCATAAGTCTTAAATTATAATAATTACTTTTTATATCATAAGTAATTTAATGATAATGAAAATCATTATTTATATCATAAGTTTTAATAATCAACCATAAGTTTTAATCAAAAGTTCTTCGGGTCATATCTTGAGCCCCGGGTGTCGGTTTTCGGCGAGCCTTATGTATATCTCCGCCTAATAAAACCACCTGACACATTGGTGCACTCAAGAACACACCAAGAACAGTACCCAATTCGTAATGATTAGCCATTACACCACTTGGAATTTCAATTCATTCAAAATCATGATTTAGTCATAACGGGTGATCCGTGGCTCGGATTTAGATGACCCGAACATGAAAGTTCACCCCATCATCAATTCTAACATACTAGTACATCCAAAAGACTCTAAAAGTGATCACAAAGTCAGACCAAACCTGGTTCAATTCGTTTTCATAATTTAATCTTAACAAAACACCATTTCAATCATATCTAGAGCTCTGGGAATCGAAATGACATGAATCCGGAGTCTAAAATTAATGTCTTGATGAGAGGAACTCATCTAGATACTTTAATTTCACTTTTATATCAGTTACAATATCAGAAATGAATGAAAAAGCTGCTGTCCCAATCAAATCATACTAAAAACATATGTATTTGAGCAATTCTATGCATACAATCATCAATACAAAACATGTAACTATCATACTATCAATATAACATCAAAATACAGAAAAATAATAAAAAATTAAAAATCTAAGGTTAGGGTTTATACCTTAATCGAGAATCAAGTGATGATATCGCGTAGAGGAGATCGAGAGGAACGCGTTGGTGTTAATTAGATGATGATCCAAGCAAGTTGTTGATGCAAGATGATGATGATGATAGTGGTGGTTGTCTTCGCCCAAAAAGAGGGAGGGAGGAGAGGAGAGCAAATTAGGTTAAGGGATTTTTGGAGAATTGTAAAATAAATCACAAAATGAAAATCAAGGGAGTATTACTCCCTCCCTTTGGTTGCTTCGGCCGAATGGGTCATGGGGGTGGGCCCTCATGGCCCAAATTTTTTATTTGGTTAATTCCTTGTGGCCCGAACGCCCGATCGAAACCCGAAACGCGAAAACCCGCCTACGCGATTGAAAATTCGGAGAGATAACAAATACGCGACGAAAAATATATATAAATACTATATATAATCATATGACCTTAAAATATCATATTTAAAATATTAAGGACTTAAAAATCCCAAAAGCTCGACCGTTGGTTTGAAAACCAAAAAGATTCGCCGGATAGAAATCCGCGACACGTAGAAACGTATAACTTAAAATATGAATACAAATATTCACATAACACATAAGAATTAATATATATATTATTACAGAAATAATAATATAGGTCATAGAGATGATGTGGCAAAAATAACAGTTAACGGTCGTTAAATAATTAACGGTAAAAGATAACGGAAAAAGTAGGGTCGTGACACATCGTGCCTCAACTCATCTAACTCATTCAATTGGGTCAACCTAAGGCGACCCGCCTCAGTATAGTCGAGATCGCATGTCCTAAGAGCCCAATGTGCTTTGTGCTCAATCTCCAACAGAAGATGACATGCTTTGCCATAAACCAAGCGAAAAGGAGTGGTCCCGATAGGAGTTTTGTAGGTGGTACGAAACGCCCACAATGCATCATCGAGTTTTGTGGACCATTCCTTGGGATTTGAACCAACGGTCTTTTCAAGAATTCGCTTAAGAGACCGATTGGTGTTTTCAACTTGCCCACTAGTTTGCGGGTGATATGAGGTAGAAATCTTATGGATAACTCCATAGCCTTTCAAAACCTTCTCCATTTATGCATTGCAAAAGTGGGTGCCCCTATCACTAATGAGGGCTTTCGGAGTACCAAAACGGGCGAAAAGCCCCATTAAGAACGTGATTACAACTCGTGCATCATTAGTAGGAAGAGGCTTTGCCTCCACCCATTTAGACACATAATCGATTGTAACGAGTATGTATAGATAATTATGGGATTTCAAAAATGGGCCCATGAAATCAATTCCCCAAACTTTAAACACCTCGCATACTTGGATGCTTTGTTGAGGTATTTCCTCACATTTGGTGATTTGCTCTGCCCGCTGACAAGCATCACATGAGTTACAAACGGCATGGGCATCCTTAAAAATACTAGGCCAATAAAATCCAGCCTCATAAACCTTCTTCCCCATGATTTGAGGACCAAAATGCCCACCCGTTAGGCCACGATGGCATTCCAACAGAATACGGGTGCATTCCTCACCGGAAATGCTCCTTCGAATGATTCCATCCGGACAACAACGAAAAAGATAGGGGTCTTCCCAGAAATAGTGTTTCAGGTCACTGAAGAATTTCTTCCTCTTTTGATGTGACCATCCTTTTTCCAAGAAACCCCAACAAGAAAATTAGCTATGTCCACATACCTTGGCTCATCCACCTTGTCCAACTTCATGAGGTACTCGTCGGGAAAATCATCATGAATACTTGACTCATGAAGGACTTCGAGATTTGGATTCTCGAGTCTAGACAAGTGGCCGACCGCTAGATTTTCAGCACCCTTCTTATCCCGGATCTCGATATTGAATTCTTGCAAAAGCAACATCCATCTAAGCAGTCGAGGTTTGGCATCCAGTTTGGTGAAAAGGTACTTTAGAGCAGAATGGTCCGTAAAGACAATAGTCTTAGATAAGACTAAGTAGGACTGAAACTTATTAAATGAAAAGACCACCACAAGGAGCTCTTTTTCAGTGTTAGTATAATTCAATTGTGCTCCTTACAAGGTCTTGCTTGCATAATAGATGGGTCGAAAATGTTTCTCAACCCTTTGGCCCAAAACATAGCCAACAGCAAAATCGGATGCATCGCACATAAGCTCGAATGGAAGGGACCAATTTGGAGCAATTATGATGGGTGCATTGATGAGTTTCTCCTTAAGAAGATCGAATGCCTTTTGGCACTCGTCGGAGAAATTCCAAGGGGTGTCCTTTTCGAGGAGTTTGTTCATCGGGTTAGCAATTTTAAAAAAATCCTTAATGAACCGCCGGTAAAAACAGGCGAGCCTGAGAAAACTCCGAACACCCTTAACATCGGTGGAAGGTAGAAGGTTCTTAATAGCTGTTACCTGTAATGACCCGGAAAATTTCGACTAATTTTAAATCAAACTCTTGATACGATTTAATATTTTTGACACGATAAGAAAAGTCTGTTAGGTTGAGTCTCAAAAATTTTTAACTGTTTCATATATTCAATTGACCTTCGACAATTCTCGACGCTTCACGAACAACTATTTGTAAATAGATATGTGTGTGTATATATAAATATTAATTGGATGTATAATTTGAAATATTAAATGTTGTTATTGAAATTAATTATGTAAAATAAAACAAAATATGATATAATAATTATTATTATTTAAAACATATTTATATATATAAATAAATTATATTAAATATGTATTTTGTGATTTCAATTCTATTTGGAAGATAATAATAACACTCGATTATCATTAGATCGATATTAAACAAGTTAATTTCAAACTTATATGCTTTTAAAATAGATGGTAATTTGAAAATAAGTTGTATAAATTATAGACTTTTATCCGCCACTGAATTAACAACGGAGCACGATATAGCACTCTGAGAAAACTGTCGACATATATTTACAAATTTAGATTTCTGTTTAATCTATGAAACACGTTTTATTTTATACATTATTATTATAATTATTATTATATTATTACATTATTGTTCACATAATTGTTGATTGAATTACTAATTGAATTTAAATGGAAATACTGTGCGTACTAGTGGGTTTGTTAACCGTTCTTTTCAACCTTTGCAACCTATGATTAGGATATTATTATTATTATTATTATTATTATTAATTGTTATTAATGTTTTGTTTTACTTTCTAGTGATAAACTCAAACACTACATCGATTGGTTAGTGAATAACTATCTGCTTTATGTGATTGAAATCACAATCACATCTCCATTTGATTCTTTTCATTTCGTCCGTTATATTAATTGAGAATCAATTGTTTCTTAATATTGTTGATTGAAGTAGTATCTATCAATGTCCCTATATAAATTTATCTATACATATTTATACATATTCATATAAGGTAAACTCAAATAATTACATATATGCTTCAATCAACCGACATTACCATCTCTCCTTGCAAGACCCACGATGGGTTGATTTATATTTGGTCGACAAGTTTCATCCCACTTGATATATACATTCACGTTTATGATTTGAATCATCATTATTATTATTATTATTATTATTATTATTATTATTATTATTATTATTATATTTATTATTTTATTATATCTAATATCTATATATATTTATGTATCCTTCGAATATGAATTTAAAAACACAACAAACCCCACTTGAAAGATGGTAAATATTCGTTTATATTCTTGATCACTCGTTAAACACTATTCTTGACTGATTATCATTCCAATCACCATGTTATTATATGTATATTATTATTACATACCTATATATCTATATATATGTATATATAAGTGTATCTATTTGATTAAATCACTAAACCACATATCAACTAGTTTCTTTGCTGGGTTACTCGAACACCATTATCAACCACCTCACCTTCACTCTCTCTACAATTTATCACCAAACCCACCAAAACCACCATCTACAATTCCTTCGAACCTGCTACATCTTGTCTTCTGTTTACATTCGATGACTCAAAACAGCTTACAACTATTCTACTACTCTTGTTTTGTGAATCAACAAGCCCTCAAGAACCTCCTTTGAAGACCTACGGTTATCACACCATAAACCACCACAACTATACGACTACCTCCAGGTTTTCTACTTCTGTTTCCAATTTATTCGAAATAATCACCACCACTAGACACTACCATAACTACTACTGCAAACTGATTCATTTTCTGTTCGACCACCTTATCAAACTACTACAACTACTACACTGCTACTCTCTTTTGTTTGTTTCTGTTTTGATCAAAACCGCCATCACAAGATCACTCCCACCAACCAGAGGTCACCACTTTGAACCACCTCCCAATGACCACCAACACAACACCATCAAACCAATTTAATATTTCTGTTTTCTATTTTGATCGAACAAACAAATCACCACCTTCACGACACCTTCTTGTCGGTTCAAAGTGGTGACCTCTAAAATAATACAACTTTTTATTTATTAATATTATTTTATCAAATGATTTTTAGTTATACAACACTATAGTTAATACATATAACATATCTATATTAATGTTTTATAATAAATACTAATTATTTAATTAAAGTACATAAAATAGAAATATTTAAACTACTTATTGATGAAACATATAATTTATTAAAATAACAATTATATCACTAATAATATGTAAATTTAGTTATTCGATTACAAGTATATGTGTTAATATATATACTTGGTATAGGTTCATGAATCCGAGGCCAACCCTGCACTTGTTCAGTGCCGTCATTTGCATTATTGCTACGAAATACAGTATCGTGAGTTTCATTTGCTCCCTTTTTAAATGCTTTTGCAATATATATTTTTGGGACTGAGAATACATGCGCTTTTATAAATGTTTGATGAAATAGACACAAGTAATTAAAACTACATTATATGGTTGAATGGATCGAAGCCGAATATGCCCTTTTAGCTTGGTAGCCTAAGAATTAGGGAACTGGCCCATAATTAACGCTAATCCTAAAGGTCGATCTACGGGAACTAACAACCCCCATTCTAGAATTTGAAATGCTTTAGTACTTCGAGTTTATCATGTCCGATGGGTGTCTCGGAATGATGGGGATATTCTATATGCATCTTGTTAATGTCGGTTACCAGGTGTTCACCATATGAATGATTTTTATCTCTATGCAGTTTGCGAAATGCCTGATATGAGATGTATATTTATGGAAAAATTGAAATCTTGTGGTCTATTAAAATTATAGAAATGATTGATTATGATAAACTGTGACAACCCGGAAATTTCCAACCAAATTTAAACTTTAATCTTTATATATTTCCGACACGATAAGCAATATTTGTTAAGTTAAATTTCAAGAATTTTAAACTATGTTCATACATTCATTCAACCTCGACCAAGTTCCAACGATTCACGAACCATTAAACGAATATGATTATATATGTATATGTGTATATATATTATAACTTGAAACGTAAACAAAATATTAGATTAAATACTTTATATGATTGTATCTGTTTCAAAATGTTTATCAATGGAATTAGAAGATAAGATCAAATGATTGAATTATCAGATATATTGAATTATGATTACAAGTCTCTGTTGAAAGTCCCACGTTGATTTGAGAAATCTTTCCATTTTAACAATATTCGGAAAATGGTAAAGTGATTTATAAATAAGAACAAATTGTTAATCATTGAGAACTAGACAAAGGATAGTGGAAGATTGAATCTCATAAAGACTCAATTGATCTATTTAGTTTCAAACGTACAAAAAACGTTTTCAGTTTAAAAAGAACTTTATTATTAAAACGTATATAACTTTTATAAATATCTAGAACCAGTTTTGAAAACTCATTACTTAACTAGTATGATAAAGATAACGATATTTATATTTTATTTTATTAAATATATATAACGATTTAAATTAATATTATATATATTTATACGCGTATTATACGTACATAGTTTTATACTTTTACTATACTTAAACTTTACCTTTACTTTATTTTTACTTTACTTTAACTTTAATAATTCACTTTAATAATTCATACTTTAATAATTCACTTTAATAATTCATACTTTAATAATTCACTTTAATAATTCATACTTTAATAATTCACTTTAATAATTCAAAAATCTATAATAAATAGAATTCAATAGGTTTCATTATTTCATAAAAACTTGAAAATATTTTTCTCTAAACTCTCTCAATCAATTTACATATATATATTTACTCCGTATTATTTCAAGATATTATTAGTATACATAAAATATTACGACGGACTGCTGTCCGAGTGATTTCGAAATTGTTTTTCGAGTGGGATAGGATTAAGGAAATTATGGGTTATAGCTATGGAGGTGATTGAGTATGGTTTATGGGTATGCTCGTGAGGTCAATATAGTGTTTATCATTTCCGTTACGTCTACGTACCTTTTCCTACAATATTGAATCTCAATATTGATACGTGAGTACTCATAATTTAACTTTTACATACTAATAGTGTATCCCTGACTAGTGCTCGAGTATTTAGGATTATGCATGCTTGTACTTTTGATATTGCTCTTAGACAGGTTAGGTTGAATCTTGAATTAGTTACACTTGCGGTTGAGATAAGGTATAAGATATGCATGTCCTTGGAAAGTTAGCGAAAAATTAAGAACTTTTAATTTAGATATCGAATGGTTTCGATGAACGGATTAGAAGTTATAATCAATTGAATTTTTGATATTTTTATTAAAAATGATTATTATTATCTTCGTTTTTATCGTCGTTCTAATTTTATCTTATTATTATCATTATTATTATCTTTATCAATAAAAGGGATTTATCATTAAAAATTGTTATTTTTTTTAATTATTACAATCGTTAAAGTTATAATTAGTATTATTATTATTATCCAATTATTATTATTATTATTATTATTGGTATTATAATTATTATTATTATTATTATTATCATTATTTATATATATATCATTATTTAAAAATGGTTATTGTTATTGTTATTATTATTATTACTATATTATCATTAAGATAATTATTAGTATTATCGTTAATAATGTTATAGTAACTATCATTATTAATATTAGTGTAATTAAAACAAATATTTGTAACACCTAATTATTTTGATTACTATTATTATCATTATTATGAACACGATATAAAATACGATTAAAAGCTATTAAACGAAACGATTAGGAAATAATGGGTAAGAGTATCATGATGAAATTAAAATATTATAAGATATTGATTTAGATAAAATTATCGTTCTTATTATTTTTATCATTACTATTATTATTAAAAGTATCGTTAGTATTAAAACTATCATTTTAACAAAAATTATCATTTTAATAGAAATGTCATTATTACTATAAAATATCATTATTATTATTATTTTAAATAGAATTATTATTTTAAAGATAATATTAAAAATTATCATAAATATTAAAGTTATCATAATTAGAATTATCGTTTTATCATAATGTCATCTTAGTAATTATAAATATTTATATTTTTATAATAATAATAATTATTACAAAATAATACAACTTTTACTTACTATCATTATAGATATTATTTTATCAAATAAATATGTGATACAAACATATTTTACTACGTGTAATAACTTACTTTAATAATACCTATCATATTATCTTTATGATATTAAATGAACCGTATAAATTTTATTACTTAATATATATAAAAGTATATTTTATTATATAAATTTAATATAAAATTTTATTTATTAATAAATAAATTATATTATTTACTCTAATAAATCTTTTAAAAATATTTAAAAATATAAAATGACGATATTTAAACTATATATTAATCATGTATAGATTTTTGAAAATTATTTTGAGTCAAATTTACTTTTGTTGACTTTTGCATATTAGTCTCGAGCATTAGGATTGTGGTACACTATGACTCGACCTAATTTGTTAGACAAATATTGACCAACAGATAAATATATATAATTAATTTAGATTCGTGAATCCGAAGCCAACCTTGCACTTGTTCAATGACGTTATATGTATTTTTACTACGAAATACAGTATGGTGAGTTTCATTTGCCTTTTTACCCTTTATATTTTTGGGACTGAGAATACATGCGCTTTTATAAATGTTTGATGAAATAGACACAAGTAATTAAAACTACATTCTATGGTTGAATTATCGAAATCGAATATGCCCCTTTTTATTAAAGTCTGGTAATCTAAGAATTAGGGAACAGACACCCTAATTGACGCGAATCCTAAAGATAGATCTATTGGGCCTAACAAACCCCATCCAAAGTACCGGATGCTTTAGTACTTCGAAATTTATATCATGTCCGAAGGAGGATCCCGGAATGATAGGGGATATTCTTATATGTATCTAGTTAATGTCGGTTACCAGGTGTTCACCATATGAATGATTATTTTTGTCTCTATGCATGGGACGTATATTTATGAGAATTGAAAATGAAATTCTTGTGGTCTATTAAAATGATGGAAATAAATGATTATGATAAACTAATGAACTCACCAACCTTTTGGTTGACACTTTAAAGCATGTTTATTCTCAGGTGTTAAAGAAATCTTCCGCTGTGCATTTGCTCATTTTAAAGATATTACTTGGAGTCTTTCATAGCATTTTTTGAAGAACGTTGCATTCGAGTCATTGAGTTCATCAAAGATTATTATTAAATCAATTTATAGTTGGATAGTGGATATTATGAAATGGTATGCATGCCTGTCAATTTTCGATGTAAAAAAAGATTGTCTTTTAAAAACGAATGCAATGTTTGTAAAATGTAACATATAGAGGTCAAATACCTCGCAATGTAATCAACTATTGTGAATCGTTTATAATGTATATGAACGGGTCCTTTCAGTTGGTATCAGAGCGGTGGTCTTAGCGAACCAGGTCTGCATTAGTGTGTCTAACTGATATGTCGATAGGATGCATTAGTGAGTCTGGACTTCGACCGAGTCTGCATGTCAAAAGTTTTGCTTATCATTTTGTGTCGAAAATTAACTACTTATCATCCTCAGGAAATTACCTGCTTATCATTTTTAGTCTAAGACACGTCTTGCTGCATTGATTGCATGAATAGTGTATAGACAAAAATTCATATCTTAGCATATCTGCTAAATCATATCTTATCGTATCTGTTACTTTAAACTTTGCCTGACATATCTCGCAAAGTCCTCCGTAATCTACGAAATCTTTTGATATATATATATATATATATATATATATATATATATATATATATATATATATATATATATATATATATATATATATATATATATTCTAGGTAATTAGAATACCATCCGTTAGTCAAAATCATTTCATATCGAAAAAAAAAATTTTCCTTTATCCAATCGTACGAAATGGAATTCGTCATCAGTTCAAGTCACTCAGATTCCGAAATGGAATCCCATTCAAGCTCCGAAAGCAGTGTGACCAGAATAGATCAACCAATCAGTCATCACCTATTCTGGATGAATTGGGGATGGGTTCGTAGCCTCCTCAAGCATTGGAGACAAGAAGAAGGTGATCCCTTCCATCCAACACATTGCCCTTTTGACGAAGAACCTGAAGCACTTACCGGCGAACCTCTCTGAAACACCATGTTCTCGCTCATTTCCAGAGTATCTCGTCATGATTATATATTACATCAAATTTTAGATTTTATTTATCCGCTCGTCCGAACCGACAATCACCCTAGTGTAATAGAAGAAGTCAACGAGCTTCGCGCTCGGGTTGTGGCTTTGGAGAATATGGTGCAGAGATTACAAACACCAGCAGCAGCATCAGCAGTATAACCAGTACCGCCATCATCAACGCCAACAGTACCATTACCACCTCCAACCACAACCGCGTCGTAAACCTCAACTTCACAATCTGTCCCACGAGCATCAACGTCATACGCACCATAGATACCAAAGAGTACCAACACCAATAACTGATGAAGTATTAATTCATAACTTCATTGGAGAAACATTCCGCGGCGATTATGTAATCTCTAAAGTCTTAGAGATTATCTAATCTAGCCCTAACCATAAATCAGTTAAGCGAACCAAAATGATAGAAGGAAGAGTAGAAACCCTGACAAAAATGGTGTGTGATTAACAAGCTAAACTTGCTTTACCAACAACATCAACAGTACCGTCAGCGTTACCAGCATCGTCAGTACAGTCAACATTCGAATCAACAACACCGATAACATCACAAACTCCGTCAGTTCAAGAATCACTGTGGACATCATTACGAATCAATAACGTGTATATTGTATCAACGAGTTATGAAGAATTAACTCATTCCCTCTGAAGAAATTATATGTATATTATATTATATATATATATATATATTTTGAAATAAATCTTTCCGTGCTAAGCTATTGTGTGTGAATCTTAACTACTCGGTTAATTAATATTACAAATATGCAATAATGTACGTCCTTCGGCCGCAACTTAACCAGCGTTAAGTACAATCTCTGTCGCAATTCAACAAATTCTAATTCATAATAAATCAAGTATATATTTGATTTTACACTTTCATCATCGATGCACCCGAAACTTTTTAGATAACATCATTCGTACCTTGCGCAATTCACAAGAATTCCACGAACCAAACATCATACATCAACAAATAACGAAGTATTGATTCATAATTTCAATGTCATTAAAGAAATACTGCGTAGAAGTTATGTACTTTTTAAAGCCTTTAGGGATTATTCAACTCTAGTTTCAACCGTAAATCAAATGAGTTTAATTTAACATTAACTCATTAAATCTATGTTACATCTGAAGAAAATATACATATATATTTTTTCATAAAACCTGTAATAAAATTCTTTTGTACAAAATATTAATTGTGAATTTTTTTTAACGGGTAGGTAATACCCGAGAGATATATAAATTCACAAATAATATGTTACATTCTTCGAATCTGATTCAGCAAATCATCCATTATACTCCCTACTTTCACAACAATATACATTCTTTTATAGAAATCAAAACAACCATACTCATTCAAAATTTAATTACATATTCTGATTTTGAAATCTCAAAATTCAACTCGAGATATGACCAAAATCATCACTCTTAGATCCTTACATCTTTCACAAGCTATATTTTGACTTCAAAACGGTGTTAGAACATCAAATGTATGTTAACGATTACAATCTGTGTTCAAACCCTTCAAAAATTTCTGAAGACACTTCGAATGATGAGCAATCGAGATGATGATCCAACCACTTGTTACCCACAGTTATGTACCTGAAAAACTCTTGAAACCAAAGTAAAAGTTTAAACAACGTATCCGCGTCAGATTCTTTGGCATTTATTAGCAAAAATAACTTTGCGACTCCTATTCAAAATAGCCAGTTTTGTCACAGCTCCAGCAAGTCAACTTCGACTTTTCAGTCAGACTAACCTTATTATAACCTTGAGATATACACCATCGTTACCAGGGAACCTTTTACATTCCACCACATTATTAGCAGATGTACCAACAACTTCATTACCCTTTGACTTTAGCCTCTCCAAAAAGTCATTATAATTATTTATTGAAACCCCATCATTTACTCATTCGCATCTTGTAATGAGAATTTCCATACGAATCATTGGGAATTAGCAATCAGTATTTTGAAATCTCGCAGCATGTCTACACCAACAGTTATATGTGTATATATAACGTCTATCTTCTGGACTTAATTTGAATGTGAAGTTTCTGAAAAACACTCCGAACTACGAATTGGTTCTCCGAAAATGGAAAAAATGTTGATGAAGCAGCAAAAACTATAAACGAATTTAAACGGTAAAAGCTGGATGATAATGATGAAGTGTGCTGGCAAAGCGCAGAAAAAGAGAAGTTTTGGAACTGGAAAACGGATTGAGCAAAGTAGGAAGGAGGCTGTGGACAAATTACAAAGACTGAACCTGACTTCAAAGGATCCAAATGATTCAGTACCTGCTGAAGTCATTAATGAATACCTTGCTCCTGACTCTAGACCCCTGCGGACAATATTCTTCATCATCCTCTGATATTAGAAATTCTAAAATATCATCGTATCTTTCATTATAAATATCCTCCATATTTCTGAAGATATTTTCTTAATTTTTCTTATTTGAAATCATTTACCTCTTCGCGCTATCTGTATTACATCATAAAAGAAACTATTTTAGTTTCTAAATTCTGAAACATTCAAGTTTAAAATAGGAATATTTTGAAGTAGTGTTGGGAACTGAGGCATGAATTAGTATAATATAATGACACTTGATCAATGTGATTATATTACAGTAAGTCATGCTGAGTTTCTAAATGGAACGTGATGATTCACAGATCATAACATCATCATGTGCCATGTTATACGACTCTTGTATTCTATTTAACCTCTAAAATATCAAGAAAATATTTCTTGATAATTCGGCCTTTTCCAAGGTATTCTAGTAATTTGACAAGTCAAGATCGTGCCATCACAATTTCCTTCCTAGAACATTAACAATGTTCATTCCGAAATTCATATATGTGAATTCTGAACCATTACAAGCGGTGCTTAATCGCAAGAAGAAGAAACGAAAGGACAAAACTCCGAAATAGAAATTGGGGTATAAATTGCAGCAAATAAAAGAGAGCATTAACTGTGAATGATAATGATTATAGAAGACAGAAGCAGAGACTCTGAAATATAAGGGAACATATAAAGCCCAACGATAAACCAGAAATTATAAACCATATATATCGATGCATATAGCAATATAAAGACACGGGAGAACTAGAAACACTATAAACCCAAGAGTATAGTAGAAGTAAATAGATTCTTCTGCGGTAGATGAAAAAGAAGAATGACCGATATGAAAGTTAGAAGTATATCGAGAATCAGAACTGGATGGAGCATATTGATGAATACTTTAAAATATGAGTTGAGGGGGAAAGAATAGAAGGTGATGAAACATGACTAGGAACTTAGAAATCAACAGATTTAACTCACACAATGGCGGAATAAGTGAATCAAACCCTCTAGTGAATAGGTTAAGTTTTTTTTTTGATTAATTTAGTCAAACCACAACTAAATTAAGTGTGATTAGATCAACACCTAGAGCTATTATTCACCAACTGGGTGATTTGGACTGAGAGAGAATCGGAGGAGCTCAGTAGATCTGAGTGTGTGTAACAAATGAGAGGCTTAACCTAAAATGAAGAACATAAGACTTTACATACCCCTGCTGTTGACTCACCCATACGATTCATTTATTACACGTACGAGTTGGCTTCATCAGCTGTACGGGTGATCACTCACTCGTGTCTTCTCATTTAGGTTGTAATTGTGACTTAGCTCAGCATCAACCGTGCGTATGAGCCTGTTAGCCGTACTAGTGAGGCTTCACTCGTATGTCTGACTAAGTCTAACATAGTCAAACATCTAAATCTCGTACCTGCAGTTCCTGTAACCACATACAAACACGGATAGGATAATAACGAGCAATCATGGTAGCCTGTAAACTGTTGTACTTGCAATGGACGTGGGTAGATGTCTAGGGACTTGCATAAAATGCATCAACAGAAGGTGTGAGTTGTAAGGAAACGAAGGAGGTGAATTTATAAGAAAATCTCCGACAGAACAATTAAAATGGAAGATCGCATTTAAAGTGGGTCCTAATTCCCTTGATTATCGGAGAGTCAAATCTTATTAAGAAGATTTTCTTCAAATCACTTGAAATCTGGGAATCAATCATATCTACGTCAAATGATAAGATGAATCTACGCTTACTCGTTTCACTCTTCTATGTTAGCTTCATTCGTACTCTTCATATAAATGGATTGTTTATCCAAATTATTCGCTGATGATAAAACTCTAATTTTCAGCCCGTATGCATCATGAAAACATACTTATTATCATTCACGACCTTTCCACTCAAATTTCGGGATGAAATTTCTTTAACGGGTAGGAACTGTGACAACCCGGAAATTTCCAACCAAATTTAAATTTTAATCTTTATATATTTCCGACACGATAAGCAATATTTGTTAAGTTAAATTTCAAGAATTTTAAACTATGTTCATACATTCATTCAACCTCGACCAAGTTCCAACGATTCACGAACCATTAAACGAATATGATTATATATGTATATGTGTATATATATTATAACTTGAAACGTAAACAAAATATTAGATTAAATACTTTATATGATTGTATCTGTTTCAAAATGTTTATCAATGGAATTAGAAGATAAGATCAAATGATTGAATTATCAGATATATTGAATTATGATTACAAGTCTCTGTTGAAAGTCCCACGTTGATTTGAGAAATCTTTCCATTTTAACAATATTCGGAAAATGGTAAAGTGATTTATAAATAAGAACAAATTGTTAATCATTGAGAACTAGACAAAGGATAGTGGAAGATTGAATCTCATAAAGACTCAATTGATCTATTTAGTTTCAAATGTACAAAAAACGTTTTCAGTTTAAAAAGAACTTTATTATTAAAACGTATATAACTTTTATAAATATCTAGAACCAGTTTTGAAAACTCATTACTTAACTAGTATGATAAAGATAACGATATTTATATTTTATTTTATTAAATATATATAACGATTTAAATTAATATTATATATATTTATACGCGTATTATACGTACATAGTTTTATACTTTTACTATACTTAAACTTTACCTTTACTTTATTTTTACTTTACTTTAACTTTAATAATTCACTTTAATAATTCATACTTTAATAATTCACTTTAATAATTCATACTTTAATAATTCACTTTAATAATTCATACTTTAATAATTCACTTTAATAATTCATACTTTAATAATTCACTTTAATAATTCAAAAATCTATTATAAATAGAATTCAATAGGTTTCATTATTTCATAAAAACTTGAAAATATTTTTCTCTAAACTCTCTCAATCAATTTACATATATATATTTACTCCGTATTATTTCAAGATATTATTAGTATACATAAAATATTACGACGGAGTGCTGTCCGAGTGATTTCGAAATTGTTTTTCGAGTGGGATAGGATTAAGGAAATTATGGGTTATAGCTATGGAGGTGATTGAGTATGGTTCATGGGTATGCTCGTGAGGTCAATATAGTGTTTATCATTTTCGTTACGTCTACGTACCTTTTCCTGCAATATTGAATCTCAATATTGATACGTGAGTACTCATAATTTAACTTTTACATACTAATAGTGTATCCCTGACTAGTGCTCGAGTATTTAGGATTATACATGCTTGTACTTTTGATATTGCCCTTAGACAGGTTAGGTTGAATCTTGAATTAGTTACACTTGCGGTTGAGATAAGGTATAAGATATGCATGTCCTTGGAAAGCTAGCGAAAAATTAAGAACTTTTCCTTTAGAAATCGAATGGTTTCGATGAACGGATTAGAAGTTATAATCAATTGAATTTTCGATATTTTTATTAAAAATGATTATTATTATCTTCTTTTTTATCGTCGTTCTAATTTTATCTTATTATTATCATTATTATTATCTTTATCAATAAAAGGGATTTATCATTAAAAATTGTTATTTTTTTTAATTATTACTATCGTTAAAGTTATAATTAGTATTATTATTATTATCCAATTATTATTATTATTATTATTGGTATTATTATTATTATTATTATTATCATTATTAATATATATATCATTATTTAAAAATGGTTATTGTTATTGTTATTATTATTATTACTATATTATCATTAAGATAATTATTAGTATTATCGTTAATAATGTTATAGTAACTATCATTATTAATATTAGTGTAATTAAAACAAATATTTGTAACACCTAATTATTTTGATTACTATTATTATCATTATTATGAACACGATATAAAATACGATTAAAAGCTATTAAACGAAACGATTAGGAAATAATGGGTAAGAGTATCATGATAAAATTAAAATATTATAAGATATTGATTTAGATAAAATTATCGTTCTTATTATTTTTATCATTACTATTATTATTAAAAGTATCGTTAGTATTAAAACTATCATTTTAACAAAAATTATCATTTTAATAGAAATGTCATTGTTACTATAAAATATCATTATTATTATTATTTTAAATAGAATTATTATTTTAAAGATAATATTAAAAATTATCATAAATATTAAAGTTATCATAATTAGAATTATCGTTTTATCATAATGTCATCTTAGTAATTATAAATATTTATATTTTTATAATAATAATAATTATTACAAAATAATACAACTTTTACTTACTATCATTATAGATATTATTTTATCAAATAAATATGTGATACAAACATATTTTACTACGTGTAATAACTTACTTTAATAATACCTATCATATTATCTTTATGATATTAAATGAACCGTATAAATTTTATTACTTAATATATATAAAAGTATATTTTATTATATAAATTTAATATAAAATTTTATTTATTAATAAATAAATTATATTATTTACTCTAATAAATATTTTAAAAATATTTAAAAATATAAAATGACGATATTTAAACTATATATTAATCATGTATAGATTTTTGAAAATTATTTTGAGTCAAATTTACTTTTGTTGACTTTTGCATATTAGTCTCGAGCATTAGGATTGTGGTACACTATGACTTGACCTAATTTGTTAGACAAATATTGACCAACACATAAATATATATAATTAATTTAGGTTCGTGAATCCGAAGCCAACCTTGCACTTGTTCAATGACGTTATATGTATTTTTCTACGAAATACAGTATGGTGAGTTTCATTTACCTTTTTACCCTTTATATTTTTGAGACTGAGAATACATGCGCTTTTATAAATGTCTGACGAAATAGACACAAGTAATTAAAACTACATTCTATGGTTGAATTATCGAAATCGAATATGCCCCTTTTTATTAAAGTCTGGTAATCTAAGAATTAGGGAATAGACACCCTAATTGACGCGAATCCTAAAGATAGATCTATTGGGCCTAACAAACCCCATTCAAAGTAGCGGATGCTTTAGTACTTCGAAATTTATATCATGTCCGAAGGAGGATCCCGGAATGATAGGGGATATTCTTATATGTATCTAGTTAATGTCGGTTACCAGGTGTTCACCATATGAATGATTATTTTTATCTCTATGCATGGGACGTATATTTATGAGAACTGAAAATGAAATTCTTGTGGTCTATTAAAATGATGGAAATAAATGATTATGATAAACTAATGAACTCACCAACCTTTTGGTTGACACTTTAAAGCATGTTTATTCTCAGGTGTTAAAGAAATCTTCCGCTGTGCATTTGCTCATTTTAAAGATATTACTTGGAGTGTTTCATAGCATATTTCGAAGAACGTTGTATTCGAGTCATTGAGTTCATCAAAGATTATTATTAAATCAATTTATAGTTGGATAGTGGATATTATGAAATGGTATGCATGCCTGTCAATTTTCGATGTAAAGAAAGATTGTCTTTTAAAAACGAATGCAATGTTTGTAAAATGTAACATATAGAGGTCAAATACCTCGCAATGTAATCAACTATTGTGAATCGTTTATAATGTATATGAACGGGTCCTTTCATAAACTAATGAACTCACAAACCTTTTGGTTGACACTTTAAAGCATGTTTATTCTCAGGTTTGAAAGAAATCTTCCGCTGTGCATTTGCTCATTTTAGAGATATTAATTGGAGTCATTCATGGCATATTTCAAAAGACGTTGCATTCGAGTCGTTGAGTTCAACAAGATTATTATTAAGTCATTCATAGTTTGATATAATATGAAATGGTATGTATGCCTGTTAAATTTCGATGAAATGAAAGTTTGTCTTTTAAGAACGAATGCATTGTTTGTAAAATGTACCATTTAGAGGTCAAATACCTCGCGATGTAATCATATGTTATTGTATTCGTTCTTATGGATTAGGACGGGTCTTTACACGTGGTATCAGAGCGGTGGTCTTAGCGAACCAGGTCTTGCATTAGTGTGTCTAACTGATAGTTGTTAAGATGCATTAGTCAGTCTGGACTTCGACCTTAGTTGCATGTCAAAAGTTTTTTTGCTTATCATTTCTTGTCGAAAATCACTTGCTTATCATTCTTAGTCTAGACACATCTTACTGCATCGATTGCATGAATAGTGTATAAACAAAATTCATATCTTAGCGTATCTGCTAATTCATATCTTAGCGTATCTGTTACTGTAAACTTTGCCTGACATATTCCGTAAATTTCTCTGTAATATACGAAATCTTTTGTTCTATATATATATATATATATATATATATATATATATATATATATATATATATATATATATATATATATATATATATATATATATATATATATATATATATATTTATAGATATTCTATGTAGTTAGGATACCATCCGATAACCGAAAACCATTTCCTATCGAAAAATCCTTTACTCAATCGTACGAAATGGAACTCGTCACTAGTTCAAGTTCTTCAAAACCCGACAGCTATTCCGACATGGATGTTCACCTAAGCTACGGAAGCAGCATCACCAGAATGAATCAACCAATCAGCCATCCCCAATTCATCTGATGGGTTTCTAGTCGACTTAATCAATAGAGATAAGAAGAAGGTGATCCTTTCCATCGACCGAAATCACCTCTTGACGAAGAACCTGAAGCACTTACCGGCAAACCTATTCGTAATACCATTTTCTCTCTCATTTCCGGAGTATCTCGCCACGACTACATCACAAGCCAGATTCTAAACCTTATTCATTCACTCATTCCTACCGAAAATCATCCCGGAGTAATAAAGTCAACGAGCTTCGTGCTCGAGTTGTGACCTTGGAAAATATAGTGCAAAACGTACCAGCATCAGCAACATCACCAGCACCAACATCAATACCAGCACCACCAACAACCCAAGTTTCAACATCACATGTCTCAACATCACAATCCATATCTCGAACTTTATCATTGTTCTACGAATCATTCTACATCATTTATCTTCGTTTTACATGGCGATTATGTAATCTCTAATGTTTTAGAGATTATGTATTCTGGTTCTAACGGTAAATCAAAAGAGATTAATATTATATTAACTCATTAAATCTGTTGATGCATTTTATGCAAGTCCCTAGACATCTACCCACGTCCATTGCCGGTACTAATGTTATGCGAGGTGTATATAAAATAGCTATTAAATTTTACAAGGAAATACTATTAAATACGATACAATTTTACACAAGATATTTATTTATTTAGAGAATGGATATACTTAAACCTTGCTACAACACTTATAGGCAGTGTACCTAATCGTACAGTAGTGTAGTTTTTAGTAAGTCCGGTTCGTTCCACAGGGAAAATCTTTTAATCAAAGCTTAACGCTATATTAGTTTAATTTTATAAAAATACAAATATATATATAAGTAATATTATTATTATAAAGGGGGGTTTTTACCGTTTAATGACCGGTTTGTCGATTTTAAAACTTTAGTCGCAGTTAAAACAAAATGTAAAATATTAAATAAATAAAAGACTTAATTTAAAGCATAAAGTAAATAACGATAATGAAATTGCGAATAATAAAAGTGCGATAAAATAAACTTGCGATAATTAAAAAGTACGATAATTAAAAGTGCAATTAAATACAATAACAATAAAAATGCGATAATTAGAAGTGCAATTAAATATAAAATAAAGGAAATTAAATATGAAATAAAAGAATTATGCTTATTTAAACTTCCGTAATTATGATGTTTGACGTGTTGATTTTAGTTTTATGCCCATGGGTTAATTGTCCTTTGTCCTGGATTATTTAATATGTCCATCTGGTTTTTTTCCATAACAGTCCATCAGTCATAAATATAAAGTGCGAGTGTCCTCGTCAAATTATTCTTATACCCGAAGTCAAATATTCCAACTAATTAGGGACTTAAACTGTAACAAGATTTTAATACTTTGTTTAATAATTACACCAGGATGTCGACTGAGTGTAACCCAAGGTTTTAATACTTTGTTATCAATTATGCCAAGTGTCCTTGTACATAATTTCACCCCTGTTTTAATAATTCTAGTGACTATTAATCCATTCCCGTGTCCGGTTAAATGAACGATTATTCGTACATATAAATATCCCGCCCATCGTGTCCGATCGAGTGTATATGGTTATTTATAGGGACGTCCAATTGTAAATCTTTATATTAAAATTAACAAACTATCATTTAGTTAAACAAATATAAAGCCCATTAATAATCCATAGTCTAATTTCCACAAGTGTCGTTCTTTTGTCCAAACCCCAATTATGGTACAAAGCCCAATTACCCAATTTTAGTAATTAGCCCAACATCATGATTACTTCGGATTAAATAAGCATAATAATAACTTAGCTACGAGACATTAAATTAAAAAGGTTGAACATAACTTAAAATGATTAAAAATAGCGTAGCGTTACACAGACAGAATTTTGACTTACACCCTTACAACATTCGCTAACATACCCTTATTATTAGGATTTAAAATTAAAATTAAAATTAAAATATAAATTATATATATATATTTACGTATATATTGAGAGAGAGATAGATTATGGATATTAAAATGATCAGAATTCGTTTGCTTTTATAGGGAATTGAGTTCAGGGGGTCTCCGCGACTCGCGGCCTTTTCTGCCTTCAAACTCCGCGAGTCGCGGAGTTTGAAATTCCAGCTCACCAACTTTGGAGTCTTTCTTGCCGACGGATTTTTATTATTTATATAATATATAAATAATTATAAGAATTATTTAAATATTATATTATATTTATGTGCATAGTTGACTTGTAATTTTTAGTCCGTTGCGTCGAGCGTTGAGAGTTGACTCTGGTCCCGGTTCTGGATTTTCGAACGTCCTTGCGTACAATTTAATATCTTGTACTTTGCGTTTTGAATCTTGTACTCTTGTAATTTCGAGAAGTTTCTTATCAATAATTGGAACCTCTTTGATTGTATTTTGTAACTTTGAGCTTTTTGGTCGTTTGCGTCTTCAATTCGTCGAATCTGTCTTTTGTCTTCACCTTTTAATATTTAAACGAATATCACTTGTAAATAGAACAATTGCAACTAAAAGCTTGTCTTTCTTGGGGAATAATGCTATGAAATATATGTTCGTTTTTAGCATTATCAAATATTCCTACACTTGAGCGTTGCTTGTCCTCAAGCAATATAGTCTTGAAATACTAGAATCACTTCTTTATTCTTCACACTTTGTACATCAGTGATTTCTTTACAGCGGTATAAACAATGGTAGTAACGTTGTGGTTTACAGTCCCATATGACTATAAAAATTTAGATCCTTTAAGGAAATTGGATCTATATAAAAACATTTGATCTTTTGAAAATTAAATCTAGCTTTTACCCTAGATAAGTTTTCCGGAATAACCCTTCACCGGTGTTTGCAAAATATTTTTGTGAGTTTGGTGGGTTTCAGATTTGAAAATTTTAGCTCAAAACTTATGGTTTTGTGTCACCCACTTGCTAACCTTGTATTTGGAAAGCAACACGTCCAGTTTACTTGTCCCGTATATTACCTTTCGGTAAACTACCGTCCGGTTGTAAAGGAGAGCGTTGAACAAGCAACTGTTAAGGCAATGTCCCCTGACATGCTTTTAATTTTGGTCTATAACGTGTCGGACGCAATTACTATCCTTTGTAGGAGAAATAGTAAAGCTCACCCTTATAATTTTCCGGTTTGGCACAAGGTCCTGTCTTTGACCATGCTATGCAACCACCGTTCTTACGGTTGACACCCGATTTGGTTCAGGTGACCTAATGAATTCCAGGTGAATTCCTAGGATTTTACGTTCAATGGTAATGAACGCATTGAAAATGGGTTTTTAGAAAACAAATCGGTTTGTAATTTTGATCAAAATATTTTCTTGTTCAGGCTAGAGTTTAGATATCATTGAATTCCATGAGTTTGTAATTCTCAATCTTTAAGGTCAATCTCAAGGATTGAGTAATATCAGGCTTAAAAGCTGATTTTTGATCTTTTAAGGAGATTATCCTTTCTGGGGATCTGATTCATTAGTCTTATCCAGCTAATTTGCACGGCGCCATCCCCATTTTACGAGACAGATCCTCTCATATTTAGGATAAGTCTGACCACATGGCGACCCTGTTTGATGCTGAGGTCCGTAGATTTCCTGCTGATTTTAGTGATGACTTTTCTAGATTTTTCGTCAACCTACAGCTGGTCTAGACGACAACTTCCTGACCTAAATCAAGAAGCGCGTTTCTTTTTCGGAAGACTTTACTTCCTTTTAATGATGGAATTGATTCATCGTGTAGATCCATCTTTCTTACAGTAAATCGGGTAAAACAGTTAATTATCGTTCAAAACAAAAGTATTTTCAATTATTTGTTACAGAAATATGTGACATATGTTTAAAATATCTTGGTAAATTTTCCCACACTTGGCTTTTATTTCCCTTTTTATTGTCCTCTATTCCATTTTAAATGAATTTTAACATTTTGGTTTGTTTCTCAATTTATGTCCTTTCCGAGGTAACAATAATTTCGGTGTTAAAACCTAGTTTTATCGTTCATAAATATGTATAAACATGATTTTTAGTTCATTTAATTGTAAATTTTGAAAAAATTTACTAGAATTGGGTAGTCAGTATATAAGACTAGGGCTGTTCTTTATTATCAGAGAGCACTAGATTCTAATACAACTACTACTTTACTACTATTTTTAATGGTAACCAAGTTTTTAAGATAAAATTTTTTTTTTTTAAAAATCCGAAAGAATTTAACCCCTTCCCACACTTAAGATCTTGCAATGCCCTCATTTGCAAGAAATCAGTAACAATTTAAATTATTGAGGGTGATTAGCGTAGAAATGATTAAATTTTACCAAAGTTTCCAAACATATTTGTGTTTGTGTTGAATGATAAATGGTGCACATCATTTGTTCATTCTGTCTTGTTGTTATTTCACATATATTTTGCATCTTGTCGTCAAAATTAGTTGCTTTTGCTGAACTTAATGCCAGTCTTTGAAAATGCGTTGTTTTACCCTGTTGTGTACATAAGATAAACTGCAAACATATATACATATTTTTGAAGTTTGGTATATTACCCCACATTCAAAAATTATTAAAATCTAATAATAAAAGTTAGAAAATTATAAAAACTATTACAATATTAACATAAGTATTAAATGTATCAACATTACAAATTATAAAATAAATAAAACTAAGTTGACTAGGGATGATACTGATACCAGTAGGGGTTCCATGCATAACCATAGGTGTTATAAAATGCTTCGGCTGGGTTATACGTAGGATACGGTGGTTGGATCTCTATAGACCAGGGAGGAAATACGGGCGATGGAGTAGGAATATAGTTTCTACCTATTTATTGGCAATAAGCTATGATTTGGTTTTGATGAACTTGCCAATCTTCAAATGCTCGATGTCTAGCATTTTCGTACTCTTGTGAAGCTATAAACCTTTGCATTTCTGTCATTTCATTTCCCCTCCCACATTACCTGGCTGTTGGTTTCTCTCAACCTGTGGATGTCTACCATTATATCGTACTGCGGCGTTATTTCGCCTCTTCAAAACCTTCGCACCATGGTATACATTTAAACCTATTGTATCGCGGGGTTCTGGTTCTTCGATTAGTAATCCCCCAGACTTATATCCACACCGAGATATTCAGCAATCAAAGTAATAAATATACCACCTCCTATTATGCTATGCGGTCTCATCCCCCTAACCATAGCTGATAAATAATAACCCACACAATAAGGTATACTTACAGCGCTTTGTGGGTCTCGAATACACATGTGGTAAAACAAATCCTGTTCATTTACCTTTTCCTTGTTCTTACCTCGTTGTGTAATCGAATTGGCTAAAAATCTATGAATTACTCTTAACTCTGCTCTATCTATATCCAAATAAGAGTAATTTCCCCCTTTGAATCGGTGATGGCTAGTCATTTGACTCCATACACCATGTGTATCAAAATTCTCATCTATCTTCCTACCGTTCAATATCAACCCTCTTCAATCGGCAGATGCTAACTCCTCAGGCGTATATATACGTAAAGCCTGAGCCATGTCTAGTAAAGACATGTGGCGCATCGAACCTCCTAACAAAAATCTAATAAAAGATCGATCGGTTAAACTAGCTACCCGATCATTTAATTCTATACTACACAACAATTCTTTACACCATACTTTATATACAGGTCTACGCATGTTGAATAACCGTACCCAATCGTTAAAAGTAGAATTACCATACCTCTGTGCAAGTAATTCCCTAATTGGCCCAGCCAATTCTACAGCTTCTAATGGTCCCCATTCTATGACCCTAGGTACTTCAATAGCTTTAGAATGAAGAGTATGCAAGCCCCTTTGGTATTTTGGATAATCTATCTAAAGTCTGTCAAATCTCAGGTTCGGGTGCAAATCTTCCAAGTGCATATCAGAAAATGTCATGACTGGATGAGGTATATCTTGTTTGTAGTAGTTATCCACCTCCTGTTGTTCCGCATTCTCAGCAGGAGCATTGCGAGCTTGGGATGAAGATTCACCCCTTTCAGTCTGCAAAACACATCAAACACAATTTTTGTGCATCCAAATATGCATTAGTGTCAGCAAAATCATCAATCAAAATAATTACAATGACATGTTTAATTTATATCAAACTTAAGCTCATTTTCATATTTTCATCAAATCTACACTTTTTCAAATAAGCATATACGAAAATGTTCGCCAAGTTGATAAGCATTCAACTCAAATAACATGTCAAAATAATCATCACTAGCAATTAAACAAGTTTCAAATGGCATTATCTCTCAAAAATCAAGTTCATGAATTTTAGACTTGAAAAAGTCCACTTTAATTCTCAAAATCATGTTTAGGCTCAAAGTTTGGATCATTTAACTACCTAAACATGTTACACTACTTAATTTAGCAACAATTCATGACAAAAATCGGCCATAACCTGTTTATATCAAAAAGCCCCAAATTGCTCAAGAAAACAAACCCTAGATTACTCAAAATTTGAAGTTTAAGGCTTCTAATCATGTTAAATAGCATCAATCTAGGTTATACAAGCATAATACATAAGCATTTTAAGCATAATTACACTAAAAAGCATCAAAATCGAATTGGGTATAAAATTGCTCAAGAACACCAATTTTCGGATTAAATGGTGTTTAGGTGTAGAAATTTACCGGTTTTCTTGAGTAATTCCTTGATAGCATCCTTCTTAACATGATTTTAGTAAAAGATTTGATGATTAACGGTGAAAAATTGTGAATTTGGGAGTGTTTTCTCGGGTTTTTTCGGGTTTTATTTCGCAGTATTTTTGTGGTGTGGTGAGTGGACTGATCAGTTTACGTTTTTATTTTTTTCTGGGTTTTGGTCCCTCCGCGAGTCGCGGTGTTTGACCCTTCAAACTCCGCGAGTCGCGGAGTTTGTATTTTTTTTAAACATCTTATACTAATTAAAACAATTAAGTAATTAATTTTAAAATTTTGTTTCCCTTGTTATTTAGGACGAGGTCGTTTCGGATCGATGTCCTAGTCCGTCCTTCGACAAAATTTTAAAAGTTGTCTTTTTGTAGTGATTGTTTTAAAAGCTAAGATTTTTGGGTTTTTTTTAATGTTTTTGTCATACTTTAATTCAATAAGATTAAAAATAATGATAATAAAAGTTCTCGTCCCTCCCTCGGATAAAGCAATTTCGGTTCAAAGACCTAGTCTTCAACTTACGATGAATTTTAAAAATCATATTTTTAACTTAACGAAATAAAGTAAAATTTTGTTTTTAAATTCACACCAACTTAAATTTAAAAATGCATAAAATTAAAAATTTACACCAAACTTAATTAAAAATGCATAATATTAAAAATTCACACCAAACTTTATATTATATTTTTGTTTTTATACATACAAACTTATATTAAAAATATTAATTTTTCAAATATTGACAAACTTAAATATATTGATTTTACAGAGTTCACAATATTAATTTAAGATTTATATATTAATTTTAAAATGGTAAAAATAAAATTAAAAATCTTTTTGGCTTTTTATCCCACTTTAATCAATCAAATATTATCAAAAATATGTGCCCCTCTTTTCGGTAAAGTAATTTCGGTTTCATAACCTAATTTAACTAATGACGAATTTTTGAAATATTTTGGGTTGATTGATTAAAGATATTTATACCTTAAGAATAAACGTTAAATTTCGCAGTGATGTAATAAATTTTTGTATGATATCAATAATTTCGGTCGCCAAACCTAATTTTATTCAATACCAATTTAATACTTTATAGCGAACAAATTAGCGTTTATTATCAAAAGGTTAAAAAAAAAAAAAAAAAAAAACTGTACAGACTTACCTGTGAGATAGTATTCTTAGTTATACGATCTATCCCATTCATAAGATAGTCGGTTTAATTAGTTTTCCATGGCTACATAGGCGTAACCTCGAGCATTCAGTGTTTTTTCTTCTAAACATATGAACGGTCCGTCTCTGCATAAAGTAACAAATTCGGTATTTGAATAGGTTTGATTATTTGAACATTTACCTCCATGTGACCATTTTCCGCATTTGTGACATCTTTCTAGGTGTCGTGCTCTTCTTTTCGCTGCGGATTTTGATTTTCCTTTACCAAATTGTAACTTATTATCTTCGCATCTGGATTCTTTTCTTACTCCGTCCAATCTTTCTCTGATTACTGATACTATTTCACTCGGTAGTGTGTCATTATTACGTTTAGTGATCAAAGCGTGTAGCATTAGACCATGGTTTAGTTCACAGGCAGTCTTCATTTCGTAAAAACCTAAAAAAAATAAAAATTCAGAATGGGGGGAGAAGACTAGTTCTTTAGGGTCTGCTAGGGAAAGACCATTCGGGTTCCATTTTCGAGAACTACACGAAAACAGACAATCTAACTCTAACAGAAATACATATTATCCTTTAAAGACTTGATTCTCCCTACACGTAGTTAGCTGTGGTATCGAAATTGTGATTAACTTCATTGTCAAATTCCATCGGACTATCTATGTAGTGTTTAACTCTGTGACCATTAACTTTAAATTCAATCCCATTTGAATTTATTAATTCTATCGTTCCGTATGGGAAAACTCTTTTGACTATGAATGGTCCAGACCATCTTGATTTCAATTTTCCAGGAAATAGCTTGAATCGTGAATTGAAAAGAAGAACTCTGTCTCCTTCTTTAAATTCTTTTAAACTTCTGATTCTTTTATCATGCCATTTCTTCGTTCTTTCTTTATAGATTAATGAATTTTCGTATGCTTCATGTCTTAATTCTTCTAATTCGTTTAGTTGACTTAATCGTAGACGTCCAGCTTCATGTAAATCAAGATTACATGTCTTCAAAGCCCAAAATGCTTTGTGTTCAATTTCTACTGGAAGATGACATGCTTTTCCATAAACGAGTCAAAAAGGTGTGGTTCCAATTGGAGTTTTGTAGGCTGTTCTAAAAGCCCAGAGTGCATCCTCCAATTTAATGGACCATTCCTTTGGATTTGATCCTACGGTTTTCTCTAGAATACGTTTTAAAGCTCGGTTGGTATTTTCAACTTGTCCACTTGTTTGTGGATGATAAGCAGTGGAGATTTTATGAGTTACTCCATATCTTTTAAGAACTTTCTCAAGTTGATTATTACAGAAATGAGTACCCCGATCACTTATTAAAGCTTTCGGTGTTCCAAACCTTACAAAAAGATGTTTTAAAAAGTTGACTACAACTCGTGCATCATTAGTTGGGAGAGCTTGTGCTTCCGCCCATTTAGATACATAATCAATGGCAACGAGAATGTAGAGATTATTATGAGATTTTGGAAATGGACCCATAAAGTCAATACCCCAAATGTCAAATACTTCACATACTTGAATGACATTTTGTGGCATTTCATCACGTTGACTTATTTTTCCGGCCCTTTGACAAGCATTACAGGATTTGCAAAGAAGGTGTGCGTCTTTATAAATTGTAGGCCAATAGAATCCAGCTTTATAAACTTTTCTTGCTGTTAGTTGAGGCCCATAATGCCCTCCTGTTGGTCCTGTGTGACAATGGTTTAAAATTTTACTAGCTTCATCTCCGAATACACATCGGCGTATTATTCCATCTGGACAACTTTTAAACAGATGTGGATCTTCCCAAAAATAGTGTTTTATATCACTAAAGAATTTCTTTCGTTTTTGGTACGATAATCCTTTTTCAAGGAATCCACATACTAAGTAGTTTGCATAGTCTGCAAACCATGGAATTTCATTATAATCTATCTTCAATAGATATTCATCAGGAAAGTTGTCTTGTATGGCCGATTTATTTAGAACTTCTAATTCAGGATTTTCAAGACGAGAAAGATGATCAGCGACGAGATTTTCTGCTCCTTTTTTATCTCGGATTTCAATATCGAACTCTTGTAAGAGTAAGATCCAACGAATTAATCTTGGTTTGGCATCTTGTTTCGAAAATAGGTATCTAAGAGCAGAATGGTCGGTATAGACCACCGTTTTTGCTAGAACGAGATATGATCAAAATTTGTCAAAAGCAAAGACAATAGCAAGGAGTTCTTTTTCAGTAGTTGTGTAATTTGTTTGTGCTCCTTGTAACGTCTTACTAGCGTAATAAATAGGTTGAAATCGTTTTTCAATCCTTTGTCCTAAAACGGCTCCCATTGCAAAATCACTTGCATCGCACATTAGTTAAAATGGTAGATTCCAATTTTGTGTTATCATGATCGGCGCATTAGTGAGTTTCTCTTTAAGAATATTAAAAGATTTGATACATTCATCTGAAAAGATGAATGGAGCATCCTTTTCTAGGAGTTTATTCATAGGAGTGGCAATTTTAGAAAAATCTTTTATGAAACGTCAGTAAAAACCGGCATGCCCTAGAAAACTCCTAACTCCTCTAACATTGGTGGGATGTGGAAGTTTAGCAATTACATCTACTTTAGCTCTATCCACTTCAATTCCTTCCTTCGAAATTTTATGACCAAAAACGATGCCTTCTTTAACCATGAAATGGCATTTCTCCCAATTAAGTACTAGATTTGATTGTTCGCATCTAATAAGCATTCGTTCCAGATTAACTAGACATGATTCAAATGTATCACTGAAGACTGAAAATTCATCCATGAAAACTTCCATGCATTCTTCTATCATGTCATGAAAAATCACCATCATGCACCTTTGAAAGGTTGCAGGGGCGTTGCAAAGTCCAAATGGCATGCGTTTGTAAGCAAAAGTACCATAAGGGCACGTGAATGTGGTTTTCTCTTGATCTTCGGGTGCTATTGGAATTTGAAAATATCCGGAAAATCCATCAAGAAAACAATAGTAACTATTTCCGGCTAATCTTTCCAACATTTGATCAATGAAAGGTAAGGGAAAGTGATCTTTTCTGGTGGCGTCATTTAATTTTCTATAATCAATACACACACGCCATCCTGTTACAGTCCTAGTAGGAATAAGCTCATTTTTCTCATTTGTAATGACAGTCATGCCACCCTTCTTAGGCACGCATTGAACTGGGCTTACCCATGGACTATCAGAGATTGGATAAATTAAACCTGCATATAGCAGTTTAATAATTTCTTTTTTAACTACATCTTGCATATTAGGATTTAGTCTTCGTTGGCGTTGCACATACGTTTTATGACCTTCTTCCATAAGGATTTTATGTGTGCAATACGAAGGACTTATTCCTTTAATATCATGAATCTTCCATGCAATGGCTGGTTTATGAGCTTTCAACACAGAAATGAGTTGAGATTTTTCATTTTTAGTAAGAGAAGACGATATTATTACAGGTAATTCAGATTCACCATGTAAATAAGCGTATTCCAAATGGTTTGGAAGTGGCTTTAACTCTAATTTCGGTGGTTCTTCTATCGATGATTTATATCGATATATGTCTTCTTCTTTTAGCATTTGAATTTCTTCTGTTGTTGGTTCATATCCATTAGCTATAAGTGTAGCTAACATTTCAGCTTCATCAATTTGTTCAGTTCCTTCTCCTAAAGAACATTCTCCTGTTCTTTGTAATTCTGGAAATTCTTCTAACAATTCTGCATGTGAATCTATAGTTTGAATATAATAACATGTATCATCTGCAGATTGCGGTTGTTGCATTGCTCTATCAACTGAACAGGTAACACTCTCGTCCTCTATACTTAGGGTCAATTTCTTACCAAACACGTCTATCATTGCTTTAGCCGTGTTTAAGAACAGTCTTCCTAATATGAGAGGAACTTGAGAATCTTCTTCCATGTCCAGAACAACAAAATCTACTGGAAATACTAAAGTACCAACTTTAACTAGCATGTTCTCCATTATCACTCTAGGATATTTTATTGATCTATCGGCTAGTTGTATACTTATTCTGGTTGGTGTCAATTCTCCAAGGTCTAGTTTAGCGTATAGTGAATACGGCATTAGATTTATACTAGCACCTAAGTCTGCTAATGCTTCTATTGAACTAAGACTACCCAGAAAACATGGAATTGTGAAACTTCCTGGATCAGATAATTTTTTTGGTATCTTATTCAACAGCACTGCTGAACAATTAGCGTTCATAGTAACAGCCGAGAGTTCTTCCATTTTCTTTCTATTCGTGATCAGATCTTTCAAGAATTTAGCATATCTAGGCATTCCTGAAATCACATCAATGAAAGGAAGATTTACATTTATCTGTTTAAACATATCCAAGAATTTGGATTGCTCGGCTTCAAGTTTCTCTTTCTTCATTTTACTCGGGTAAGGAAGTGGTGGTTGGTATGTTTAACATAAGGTTTAGCCTTAACTGTGTTATCTTCATTAACCTTTTCAACTACCGGTTCTTTTTCCTTATCTTGATCAGGTTGTGGTTCTTGTGGAGTAGGAATAGCTTCATCAGAATTTACAGGTATTTCAGGTGGTTTAAGTGTTGTACCACTTCTTGTGGTAATAGCTTTAGCTGTTTCATTCCGGGGGTTTGCATTTGTATCACTAGGTAAACTTCCCGGTTTTCTTTCACCTATTAACCTTGCTAGGTTACTTACTTCTTGTTCCAAGTTTTGAATAGAAGCTTGTTGATTTCTAAATGCTTGAGCATTTTGTTCATTTGTTTGTTTCTGAGATGTGAAAAACTGCGTTTGAGTTTCAACTAGCTTCGTCATCATATCTTCTAAATTTGGCTTTTTATCATCGGGTTGTGGTGGTTTGTTTTGAAAATTAGGTCTTTGCTGATTGTAATTATTGTTGGACACTTGTTGATTGCTAGGACCTTGTTGGTTGTTGTATGGAATATTTCGGTTATAGTTCTGGTTTTGATTGTAAATCGGTCTTGGCGGTTGATAATTATTCTGATAATTATTTCCAGGCCTTTGGTTTATGTATGAAATATTTTTTCTTTGTTCCATTGTTAATTCAATACTGAGACAATCTTTTGTCAAATGTGGTCCTCCACACTGCTCACAACTAATTCGTATTGAGTGAATATCCTTAGTCATCTTTTCCATTCGTCTCTCCACAGCATCTATCTTTGTGGAAATGGAATCTAAGTCATGGCTAGAATCGGCTCTAGCTGCTTTAGATGATCTAACGATATCTTTTTCTTGGTGCCACTCATGTGAGTGGGAAGCAGTGTTATCAATAATTTTATAAGCATCAGTTTCGGTTTTTTTCATAATAGAACCACCAGCTGCTATATCGATGTCTTTTCTTGTAGTGATGTCGCATCCTTGGTAGAATATTTGTACTATTTGACAGGTGTCTAAACCATGTTGCGGACATCCTCTTAATAACTTTCCAAATCTTGTCCATGCCTCATATAGAATTTCATTTGGTTTCTGTGTAAACGTAACAATTTCTCCTTGAAGTCTTACGGCTTTAGATGCCGGAAAGAATTGTTTAAGAAATTTTTCAACTAAAACGTCCCATGTATCAATCGCCCCTTCAGGTAACGATTCCAACCAATCTTTAGCTTCTCCCTTTAAATTCCAGGGAAATAACATGAGATATATCTGTTCATCCTCAACTTCTCTTATTTTAAATAGAGTGCAGATCCTATTAAAGGTACGAAGATGTTCATTTGGATCTTCCTTCGGCGCACCACTAAATTGGCATTGATTAGTCACCATGTGTAGAATTTGTCCTTTGATTTCATAATCTGGCGCATTAATGTCTGGATGAGTAATTGCGTGACCTTGGCCAGTGCGTTTAGCTCTCATTCGGTCTTCCATACGTAAAGGTTCCAGATGTAGTGACCCGAACTTTTCCATGTTTATATATATTAATTGAGATTGATATTTACATGATTAAATGTTTCCAACATGTTAAGCAATCAAACTTGTTAAGACTTGATTAATTGAAAATGTTTCATATAGACAATTGACCACCCAAGTTGACCGGCGATTCACGAACGTTAAAACTTGTAAAAATGACATGACGATATATATATGGATATACATATGGTTAACATGAGATTATGATAAGTAAGTATCTCCATAAGTATATTAACAATGAGTTATATACATATAAACAAGACTACTAACTTAAGGATTTCGAAACGAGACATATATGTAACGACATTTAAATGTATATATATCATATTAAGATATATTAATATATCATAATATCATGATAATATAATAATTTAACATCTCATTAGATATAATAAACAATGGGTTAACAACATTAATTGAGATCGTTAACTTAAAGGTTTCAAAACAACACTTACATGTAACGACTAACGATGACTTAACGACTCAGTTAAAATGTATATACATGTAGTGTATTTAGATGTATTAAAATACTTTTGGAAGACTTCAAGACATATATCAAAACACTCATACTTAACGAAAATGGTTACAGTTACTTTCCCATTCTTTTCTTTCATCAAGAATTCTAGTCGTATTCTTACCCGTATTATACACAGCTTCAAAACGTACTTACTATGGGTATATACCAATAGGAACTAGCATGGGATACCACTCTCGATTATGTCATGTATGACTAATCAATTTTAACTTCTACCATGAGCTAGTCAACTAACTAGAACTCCTTTTAACCCCACTCACCACTCACCAATTACCACTCATCATTCACTCCATTTCACTTCCAATTCTCTTTCTAATTCTCTCTCAACACTCACACACTATTATGAACGTATTTTTCCAGTAGTTAATCATCATCTTCATCAAAAATCACTTCAAGAATCAAGCTATAATCATCATAGGAAGAACACTTCAAGAACACTTCAAAAATCCCTTCAAGTTTACTAATTTACTTCCAAGCTTTCTAATCCATTCCAAGTAATCATCTAAGATCAAGAAACCTTTTTATATACAGTAGGTTATCTTTCTTATTCAAGGTAATATTCATATTCAAACTTTTATTCAATTTCTATAACTATAAACTATCTTAATTCGAGTAAAAATCTTACTTGAACTTGTTTTTGTGTCATGATCCTACTTCAAGAACTTTCAAGCCATCCAAGATCCTTTGAAGCTAGATCATTTCTTGTCACTTCCAGTAGGTTTACCTACTAAACTTGAGGTAGTAATGATGTTCATAACATCATTCGATTCATATATATAAAACTATCTTATTCGAAGGTTTAAACTCGTAATCACTAGAACATAGTTTAGTTAATTCTAAACTTGTTCTCAAACAAAAGTTAATCCTTCTAACTTGACTTTTAAAATTAACTAAACACATGTTCTATATCTATATGATATGCTAACTTAATGATTTAAAACCTGGAAACACGAAAAACACCGTAAAACCGGATTTACGCCGTCGTAGTAACACCGCGGGCTGTTTTGGGTTAGTTAATTAAAAACTATGATAAACTTTGATTTAAAAGTTGTTATTCTGAGAAAATGATTTTTATTATGAACATGAAACTATATCCAAAAATTATGGTTAAACTCAAAGTGGAAGTATGTTTTCTAAAATGGTCATCTAGACGTCGTTCTTTCGACTGAAATGACTACCTTTATAAAAACGACTTGTAACTTATTTTTACGAATATAAACCTATACTTTTTCTGTTTAGATTCATAAAATAGAGTTCAATATGAAACCATAGCAATTTGATTCACTCAAAACGGATTTAAAATGAAGAAGTTATGGGTAAAACAAGATTGGATAATTTTTCTCATGTTAGCTACGTGAAAATTGGTAACAAATCTATTCCAACCATAACTTAATCAACTTGTATTGTATATTATATAATCTTGAGATACCATAGACACATATACAATGTTTCGACCTATCATGTCGACACATCTATATATATTTCGGAACAACCATAGACACTCTATATGTGAATGTTGGAGTTAGCTATACAGAGTTGAGGTTGATTCCAAAATATATATAGTTTGAGTTGTGATCAATACTGAGATACGTATACACTGGGTCGTGGATTGATTCAAGATAATATTTATCGATTTATTTCTGTACATCTAACTGTGGACAAGTAGTTGTAGGTTACTAACGAGGACAGCTGACTTAATAAACTTAAAACATCAAAATATATTAAAAGTGTTGTAAATATATTTTGAACATACTTTAATATATATGTATATATTGTTATAGGTTCGTGAATTAACAGTGGCCAAGTCTTACTTCTCGACGAAGTAAAAAAATCTGTGAAAGTGAGTTATAGTCCCACTTTTAAAATCTAATATTTTTGGGATGAGAATACATGCAGGTTTTATAAATGATTTACAAAATAGACACAAGTACGTGAAACTACATTCTATGGTTGAATTATCGAAATCGAATATGCCCCTTTTTATTAAGTCTGGTAATCTAAGAATTAGGGAACAGACACCCTAATTGACGCGAATCCTAAAGATAGATCTATTGGGCCTAACAAACCCCATCCAAAGTACCGGATGCTTTAGTACTTCGAAATTTATATCATATCCGAAGGGTGTCCCGGAATGATGGGGATATTCTTATATATGCATCTTGTTAATGTCGATTACCAGGTGTTCACCATATGAATGATTTTTATCTCTATGTATGGGATGTGTATTGAAATATAAAATCTTGTGGTCTATTGTTACGATTTGATATATATAGGTTAAACCTATAACTCACCAACATTTTTGTTGACGTTTTAAGAGCTTCCGCTGTTGCATACTAAAATATGGACAAGATTTGGAGTCCATCTTTGTATGATATTGTGTAAAAACTGCATTCAAGAAACTGATTGATGTAACATATTTGTATTGTAAACCATTATGTAATGGTCGTGTGTAAACAGGATATTTTAGATTATCATTATTTCATAATCTACGTAAAGCTTTTTAAACCTTTATTTATGAAATAAAGGTTATGGCTTGTTTTAAAAATGAATGCAGTCTTTGAAAAACGTCTCATATAGAGGTCAAAACCTCGCAACGAAATCAATTAATATGGAACGTTTTTAATCAATAAGAACGGGACATTTCAGTTGGTATCCGAGCGTTGGTCTTAGAGAACTAGAATTTTGCATTAGTGTGTCTTATCGAGTTTTTTAGGATGCATTAGTGAGTCTAGACTTCGACCGTGTTTACTTGAAAAATGATTGCTTAACAAATTTTGTTGGAAACTATATATTTTTAACATGTGAATATTATGTGATATATTAATCTCTTAACGCGTTTGATATTATGTGATAGATGTCTACCTCTAGAACAAGTCCCATTGACTCACCTAATAATAATGAAGAGTCAAATGTAAATTGGAATGATTCGTGGACTGATTCACAAGTTCCCGAAGAGGAACCGGAAGAAGAATCGAAACAAGAAGAAGAATCGGAACCGGAAGAAGAATCGGAACCGGATGAAGAAATAGAACCGGTGGGGGAAATAATAAAACGGTTAAGTAAAAGAAAATCCTCAACCAACCGACCAAGGTTAATTATGGTCAATGGTGTTTCCGCTAAGGAAGCAAAATATTGGGAGGATTACCAATTCTCCGATGAATCGGATTCTGACGAGAATTCCGATGATGTTATAGAAATTACCCCAACTGAATTTAAAAAGGCAAAAGAAAATAATAAGGGAAAGGGCATAAAAATAGAGAAATCTAATTCCAACCCCGATGAACTTTATATGTATCGTCAACCCCCGAAGTCCTTAAGTTGTAACAATGACCCGGGAACCTCTAAACCACCAGGTTTTTCTAAACCAATGTGGAAAACGACAGCTCGTATTAGGGGAACATCATATATCCCTAGAAACTTGGCAAAACGAACCAAAACCGAAGAAGAAGAAACAAGCGAGTCGGAATAAGATAGTTGTATTCGTGTGGTGTAATATATGTAATATAGTGTGCTTATGCTTTATGATATATGTAAAAATTGCTTGTATTAATAAGTATTTTTTTTATGAATCTAACTCTTGTCTATTTTACAGTATAAAAACACAAAATGGATAGACAACCCAATATTTTAAGAGACCTACCCGGAGACATGATTGATGAAATCTTGTCTAGAGTCGGTCAGAATTCTTCGGCACAACTATTTAAGGCGAGATCAGTTTGTAAGACATTCGAAGAACGTTCCAAGAATGCCTTGGTTTATAAAAGGCTTTCGTTCGAAAGATGGGGGATATCACATTGGGAAATCCATAGGTTACGATGTGTTTACTTTGACGCATATATTGCGGGGAACCCAAATGCTATTTTACACAATGGGTTAAGAAATTATTTTGACTCAATATATCCGAATATTGGACTTCATGATTTAGAAAAAGCGGCTAACATGCAACATAAAGAAGCATGTTATGCTTACGGATTAGTAATGTTCGCTTTTCACCAAAGTGAGAACAAGAACATCGGCCTACAACTATTAAACAAAACATTCCCACAAGTGACGGAGTCGGTAATTGGGGTAAGAAATGAGGTTTTTAGATTTTTACGGGACTGTTGGACATTACGTAACCCTCGTCCCTTTGACGACGTTACAACACGCTGTCTTATCAACAGCCATAACGGTTATGTTCCACAAGACCAAGGATGGGAAGTAATCCAAGTAAAACCAGAATGCATGACTTGTTTCTGGACGTATGAATTACGTGTCTTTATTGCCTTTGCTGAACGACTTGTGTACTAGCTAGAATTATCTTCACAACCATCTTGTATCAAATTTATTGTGTGCTATATTTCATGCTATATGTAAAATAAGCGGTATTGTAAGTTTGTAAAATATTGTGTAAAAGTTTGAACGCGAAATATTATTATAATCAGTTTTTCATATAGAATTGTAGTAGTTGAATTGTATATTAGCTACTAAGTATGAACTTAACGGGTAGGTACTACCCGAATTTAAACTTATAAAACGCTAATATGAAGAAAAAGCATTTATAAATGAGTTCATATTATGCTACGAAATACTATTAACTACTCTTAATATTCTGTATGATTAACTTGTTCCATTTGACTATTTTAAAGGAAATGGCACCGACTACTCGACACACCGTGAATATGAATGAAGAGGAATTCCGTACTTTTCTAGCTTCAAACATAGCCGCAGTACAGGCTGTGCTACATACCAACAATAACCTTGGATCTAGCAGTACAGGAAATCGTGTAGGATGCACCTACAAAGAATTCACTGCCTGCAAACCTTTGGAATTTGATGGAACCGAAGGACCGATCGGATTGAAACGGTGGACCGAGAAGGTCGAATCGGTGTTTGCCATAAGTAAGTGTACTGAAGAGGATAAAGTGAAGTACGTTACGCATACCTTCACAGGTTCTGCGTTAACATGGTGGAATACCTATCTAGAGCAAGTGGGACAAGACGATGCGTACGCACTACCGTGGTCAGCATTCAAGCACTTGATGAACGAGAAGTACCGTCCCAGAACCGAGGTCAATAAGCTCAAGACAGAACTTAGAGGGTTACGAACCCAAGGATTTGATATTACCACGTACGAAAGACGATTCACAGAATTGTTCCTATTGTGTCCGGGAGCATTCGAAGATGAGGAAGAGAAGATCGACGCGTTTATGAAAGGATTACCGGAAAGAATCCAAGAAGATATAAGTTCACACGAGCCCGCCTCCATACAACAGGCATGTAGAATGGCTCACAAACTAGTGAACCAGATTGAAGAAGGAATTAAAGAACAGACTGCTGAAGAGGCCAATGTGAAGCAAGTCAAAAGAAAGTGGGAGGAAAACGGTGATAAGAATCACCAATACAACAACAACAACAATTACAACAATAATCGCAACAATTATCCCAACAATTGCAACATCAATCGCAACTACAACAAATGGCCCAACAACAACAACAACAACAACAGCAACTACAACAATCATCCCAACAACAATAATAACCGCAACAACAACAACAATCAGAAGCAGCTATGCCAAAGGTGTGAAAAGTATCACTCGGGGTTCTGTACCAAATTTTGCAACAAGTGTAAAAGAAATGGTCATAGCGCAGCGAAGTGTGAGGTCTACGGACCAGGGGTTAATAGAACGAAAGGAACAAATGGTGTCGGAACGAGTAATGGCGGAGCAAGTAGTGTCGGAGCAAGTTATGCCAATGTAGTTTGTTATAAATGTGGAAAACCGGGCCACATTATTAGAAATTGTCCGAACCAGGAGAACACGAATGGACAAGGCCGCGGAAGAGTTTTCAATATTAATGCGACAGAGGCACAGGAAGACCCGGAGCTTGTTACGGGTACGTTTCTTATTGACAATAAATCTGCTTACGTTTTATTTGATTCGGGTGCGGATAGAAGCTATATGAGTAGAGATTTTTGTGCTAAATTAAGTTGTCCATTGACGCCTTTGGATAGTAAATTTTTACTCGAATTAGCAAATGGTAAATTAATTTCAGCAGATAATATATGTCGGAATCGAGAAATTAAACTGGTTAGCGAAACATTTAAGATTGATTTGATACCAGTAGAGTTAGGGTGTTTTGATGTGATAATCGGTATGGACTGGTTGAAAGAAGTGAAAGCAGAGATCGTTTGTTACAAAAATGCAATTCGCATTATACGAGAAAAAGGAAAACCCTTAATGGTGTACGGAGAAAAGGGCAACACGAAGCTACATCTTATTAGTAATTTGAAGGCACAAAAACTAATAAGAAAAGGTTGCTATGCTATTCTAGCACACGTCGAGAAAGTACAAACTGAAGAAAAGAGCATCAATGATGTTCCCGACGCAAAAGAATTTCCCGATGTATTTCTGAAAGAATTACCGGGATTACCCCCACATCGATCCGTTGAATTTCAAATAGATCTTGTACCAGGAGCTGCACCAATAGCTCGTGCTCCTTACAGACTCGCACCCAGCGAGATGAAAGAACTGCAAAGCCAATTACAAGAACTTTTAGAGCGTGGTTTCATTCGACCAAGCACATCACCGTGGGGAGCTCCTGTTTTGTTTGTCAAGAAGAAAGATGGTACATTCAGGTTGTGTATCGACTACCGAGAGTTGAACAAACTTACCATCAAGAACCGCTACTCACTACCGAGAATCGATGACTTATTTGATCAACTACAAGGCTCGTCTGTTTATTCAAAGATTGACTTACGTTCCGGGTATCATCAAATGCGGGTGAAAGAAGATGATATTCCAAAGACTGCTTTCAGAACACGTTACGGTCATTACGAGTTTATGGTCATGCCGTTTGGTTTAACTAATGCACCAGCTGTGTTCATGGACCTTATGAACCGAGTGTGTGGACCATACCTTGACAAGTTTGTCATTGTTTTCATTGATGACATACTTATTTACTCAAAGAATGACCAAGAACACGGTGAACATTTGAGAAAGGTGTTAGAAGTATTGAGGAAGGAAGAATTGTACGCTAAGTTTTCAAAGTGTGCATTTTGGTTGGAAGAAGTTCAATTCCTCGGTCACATAGTGAACAAAGAAGGTATTAAGGTGGATCCGGCAAAGATAGAAACTGTTGAAAAGTGGGAAACCCCGAAAACTCCGAAACACATACGCCAGTTTTTAGGACTAGCTGGTTACTACAGAAGGTTCATCCAAGACTTTTCCAGAATAGCAAAACCCTTGACTGCATTAACGCATAAAGGGAAGAAATTTGAATGGAATGATGAACAAGAGAAAGCGTTTCAGTTATTGAAGAAAAAGCTAACTACGACACCTATATTGTCATTGCCTGAAGGGAATGATGATTTTGTGATTTATTGTAACGCATCAAAGCAAGGTCTCGGTTGTGTATTAATGCAACGAACGAAGGTGATTGCTTATGCGTCTAGACAATTGAAGATTCACGAACAAAATTATACGACGCATGATTTGGAATTAGGCGCGGTTGTTTTTGCATTAAAGACTTGGAGGCACTACTTATATGGGGTCAAAAGTATTATATATACCGACCACAAAAGTCTTCAACACATATTTAATCAGAAACAACTGAATATGAGGCAGCGTAGGTGGATTGAATTATTGAATGATTACGACTTTGAGATTCATTACCACCCGGGGAAGGCAAATGTGGTAGCCGATGCCTTGAGCAGGAAGGACAGAGAACCCATTCGAGTAAAATCTATGAATATAATGATTCATAATAACCTTACTACTCAAATAAAGGAGGCGCAACAAGGAGTTTTAAAAGAAGGAAATTTAAAGGATGAAATACCCAAAGGATCGGAGCAGCATCTTAATATTCGGGAAGACGGAACCCGGTATAGGGCTGAAAGGATTTGGGTACCAAAATTTGGAGATATGAGAGAAATGGTACTTAGAGAAGCTCATAAAACCAGATACTCAATACATCCTGGAACGGGGAAGATGTACAAGGATCTCAAGAAACATTTTTGGTGGCCGGGTATGAAAGCCGATGTTGCTAAATACGTAGGAGAATGTTTGACGTGTTCTAAGGTTAAAGGTGAGCATCAGAAACCATCATATCTACTTCAACAACCCGAAATCCCAGAATGGAAATGGGAAAACATTACCATAGATTTTATCACTAAATTGCCAAGGACTGCAAGTGGTTTTGATACTATTTGGGTAATAGTTGATCGTCTCACCAAATCAGCACACTTCCTGCCAATAAGAGAAGATGACAAGATGGAGAAGTTAGCACGACTGTATTTGAAGGAAGTCGTCTCCAGACATGGAATACCAATCTCTATTATCTCTGATAGGGATGGCAGATTTATTTCAAGATTCTGGCAGACATTAGAGCAAGCATTAGGAACTCGTCTAGACATGAGTACTGCCTATCATCCACAAACTGATGGGCAGAGCGAAAGGACGATACAAACGCTTGAAGACATGCTACGAGCATGTGTTATTGATTTCGGAAACAGTTGGGATCGACATCTACCGTTAGCAGAATTTTCCTACAACAACAGCTACCATTCAAGCATTGAGATGGCGCCGTTTGAAGCACTTTATGGTAGAAAGTGCAGGTCTCCGATTTGTTGGAGTGAAGTGGGGGATAGACAGATTACGGGTCCGGAGATTATACAAGAAACTACCGAGAAGATCATCCAAATTCAACAACGGTGGAAAACCGCCCAAAGTCGACAAAAGAGCTACGCTGACATTAAAAGAAAAGATATAGAATTTGAAATTGGAGAGATGGTCATGCTTAAAGTTGCACCTTGGAAAGGCGTTGTTCGATTTGGTAAACGAGGGAAATTAAATCCAAGGTATATTGGACCATTCAAGATTATTGATCGTGTCGGACCAGTAGCTTACCGACTTGAGTTACCTCAACAACTCGCGGCTGTACATAACACTTTCCACGTCTCGAATTTGAAGAAATGTTTTGCTAAAGAAGATCTCACTATTCCGTTAGATGAAATCCAAATCAACGAAAAACTCCAATTCATCGAAGAACCCTTCGAAATAATGGATCGTGAGGTTAAAAGACTTAAGCAAAACTAGATACCAATTGTTAAGGTTCGATGGAATGCTCGTAGAGGACCAGAGTTCACCTGGGAGCGTGAAGATTAGATGAAGAAGAAATACCCGTATCTATTTCCAGAAGATTCGTCAACACCTTCAACAGCTTAAAATTTCGGGACGAAATTTATTTAACGGGTAGGTACTGTAGTGACCTGAACTTTTCCATGTTTATATATATTAATTGAGATTGATATTTACATGATTAAATGTTTCCAACATGTTAAGCAATCAAACTTGTTAAAACTTGATTAATTGAAATATGTTTCATATAGACAATTGACCACCCAAGTTGACCGGCGATTCACGAACGTTAAAACTTGTAAAAACGACATGACGATATATATATATGGATATACATATGGTTAACATGAGATTATGATAAGTAAGTATCTCCATAAGTATATTAACAATGAGTTATATACATATAAACAAGACTACTAACTTAAGGATTTCGAAACGAGACATATATGTAACGATTATCGTTGTAACGACATTTAAATGTATATATATCATATTAAGATATATTAATATATCATAATATCATGATAATATAATAATTTAACATCTCATTAGATATAATAAACAATGGGTTAACAACATTAATTGAGATCGTTAACTTAAAGGTTTCAAAACAACACTTACATGTAACGACTAACGATGACTTAACGACTCAGTTAAAATGTATATACATGTAGTGTATTTAGATGTATTAAAATACTTTTGGAAGACTTCAAGACATATATCAAAACACTCATACTTAACGAAAATGGTTACAGTTACTTTCCCATTCTTTTCTTTCATCAAGAATTCTAGTCGTATTCTTACCCGTATTATACACAGCTTCAAAACGTACTTACTATGGGTATATACCAATAGGAACTAGCATGGGATACCACTCTCGATTATGTCATGTATGACTAATCAATTTTAACTTCTACCATGAGCTAGTCAACTAACTAGAACTCCTTTTAACCCCACTCACCACTCACCAATTACCACTCATCATTCACTCCATTTCAATTCCAATTCTCTTTCTAATTCTCTCTCAACACACACACACTATTATGAACGTATTTTTCCAGTAGTTAATCATCATCTTCATCAAAAATCACTTCAAGAATCAAGCTATAATCATCATAGGAAGAACACTTCAAAAATCCCTTCAAGTTTACTAATTTACTTCCAAGCTTTCTAATCCATTCCAAGTAATCATCTAAGATCAAGAAACCTTTTTATATACAGTAGGTTATCTTTCTTATTCAAGGTAATATTCATATTCAAACTTTGATTCAATTTCTATAACTATAAACTATCTTAATTCGAGTAAAAATCTTACTTGAACTTGTTTTTGTGTCATGATCCTACTTCAAGAACTTTCAAGCCACCCAAGATCCTTTGAAGCTAGATCATTTCTTGTCACTTCCAGTAGGTTTACCTACTAAACTTGAGGTAGTCATGATGTTCATAACATCATTCGATTCATATATATAAAACTATCTTATTCGAAGGTTTAAACTCGTAATCACTAGAACATAGTTTAGTTAATTCTAAACTTGTTCGCAAACAAAAGTTAATCCTTCTAACTTGACTTTTAAAATTAACTAAACACATGTTCTATATCTATATGATATGCTAACTTAATGATTTAAAACATGGAAACACGAAAAACACCGTAAAATCGGATTTACGCCGTCGTAGTAACACCGCGGGCTGTTTTGGGTTAGTTAATTAAAAACTATGATAAACTTTGATTTAAAAGTTGTTATTCTGAGAAAATGATTTTTATTATGAACATGAAACTATATCCAAAAATTATGGTTAAACTCAAAGTGGAAGTATGTTTTCTAAAATGGTCATCTAGACGTCGTTCTTTCGACTGAAATGACTACCTTTACAAAAACGACTTGTAACTTGTTTTTTCGACTATAAACCTATACTTTTTCTGTTTAGATTCATAGAATAGAGTTCAATATGAAACCATAGCAATTTGATTCACTCAAAACGGATTTAAAATGAAGAAGTTATGGGTAAAACAAGATTGGATAATTTTTCTCATTTTAGCTACGTGAAAATTGGTAACAAGTCTATTCCAACCATAACTTAATCAACTTGTATTGTATATTATGTAATCTTGAGATACCATAGACACGTATACAATGTTTCGACCTATCATGTCGACACATCTATATATATTTCGGAACAACCATAGACACTCTATATGTGAATGTTGGAGTTAGCTATACAGGGTTGAGGTTGATTCCAAAATATATATAGTTTGAGTTGTGATCAATACTGAGATACGTATACACTGGGTCGTGGATTGATTCAAGATAATATTTATCGATTTATTTCTGTACATCTAACTGTGGACAAGTAGTTGTAGGTTACTAACGAGGACAGCTGACTTAATAAACTTAAAACATCAAAATATATTAAAAGTGTTGTAAATATATTTTGAACATACCTTAATATATATGTATATATTGTTATAGGTTCGTGAATCAACAGTGGCCAAGTCTTACTTCTCGACGAAGTAAAAAAATCTGTGAAAGTGAGTTATAGTCCCACTTTTAAAATCTAATATTTTTGGGATGATAATACATGCAGGTTTTATAAATGATTTACAAAATAGAAACAAGTACGTGAAACTACATTCTATGGTTGAATTATCGAAATCGAATATGCCCCTTTTTATTAAGTCTGGTAATCTAAGAATTAGGGAACAGACACCCTAATTGACGCGAATCCTAAAGATAGATCTATTGGGCCTAACAAACCCCATCCAAAGTACCGGATGCTTTAGTACTTCAAAATTTATATCATATCCGAAGGGTGTCCCGGAATGATGGGGATATTCTTATATATGCATCTTGTTAATGTCGGTTACCAGGTGTTCACCATATGAATGATTTTTATCTCTATGTATGGGATGTGTATTGAAATATGAAATCTTGTGGTCTATTGTTATGATTTGATATATATCGGTTAAACCTACAACTCACCAACATTTTTGTTGACGTTTAAAGCATGTTTATTCTCAGGTGAATATTAAGAGCTTCCGCTATTGCATACTAAAATAAGGACAAGATTTGGAGTCCATGTTTGTATGATATTGTGTAAAAACTGCATTCAAGAAACTGATTTCGATGTAACATATTTGTATTGTAAACCATTATGTAATGGTCGTGTGTAAACAGGATATTTTAGATTATCATTATTTGATAATCTACGTAAAGCTTTTTAAACCTTTATTTATGAAATAAAGGTTATGGTTTGTTTTAAAAATGAATGCAGTCTTTGAAAAACGTCTCATATAGAGGTCAAAACCTCGTAACGAAATCAATTAATATGGAACGTTTTTAATCAATAAGAACGGGACATTTCACCAGATTCTCCATAATTGAATTTGTTGAATCGAAATCACTAGAGGATTCTGATTTAATGGTTCGTTCCTCAACAATCTCTGTTTGAATGATTGGTGGTTCCAGAGGAAAGTTTAGTGGTTCAGGATCTATGAATCGTCCCTGAATATTCTCCGGATTCTCAATTGTGAGGTCGGGTTCAAAAAATGGATTATCGGAAATTTGAGCTTGAGTACTTGGTCGACTGGATGACGATTCTAAAGAAAAATCAACGGCGGTAATATTTGCTAAATGTCTTGATCTAGTTACAGGTGGTGAACGTACAAAAGGTGGTAAACGTCTTACTCGGTGCATTCATTGAATATCCTATTAGTTTTTAAAAAGGAAAGAAAAATTATATATGTTATCCAATTAATAGACTTTTCTGATTTTGCCCACGTTTCGAATAGCCAAAAGATGCAGCAGAGGGACAGGATTCGTTTGGTCTCAATATAATTGAGGACTGTTTGGCTCCAATAACCCGGTCCACGTACAAATGCAACTATTACTACTAACTAGAAAATTTTGATGTCTATCAATTTAACCACTTAAAATAAATTTTCGTAATTTTAAGAAATTTAGATAAGAAGTAGAATAAAAATCTATGTCCTAAAAACTAGAATAGCGAGAAATAAGAAAGAAAAAAAAGCGTGTTGGAAAAAGATAGAAAAATAAAGCTAAGGGGTGAATATAAAGTGTTGTACAAAAAACTTAATTGGGTTAGTATGTTTTCATTGTCCGTGTATATATATATAGTATAGAACTTAAAAACACTCGACTAACCCAACCTTATTACTATCACTAACTTAAAATTATAATCGCAAATTGAGATTACTAATTGGAATGATAATTGATACATAGGTAAAAGGTGTCTAAAAATATTAAAGCTTACAAGTAAAACTATATCCCAAATGGCAATAACTTAAAAAGAAACTAAAACTTAAAAAGGCGTCGCAAAATTCTAAAGCACCTAAATCTTAGTCTAAAGAAAAAGCACTTAAGGGATTTTACGGCAAAGCCTAAAAATCTAGAAATTAAAATATAACTATGGCAAAAACTAAGTTTAAAACTAAAAACTAGCGAAAAATACAAATATTACGCTAAAATAATTAAAAAGGGAGAAAATATAAAAATATACAAAAAGTTGTAAAAATTACAATTTTTATAAAAATATTATTTTTATATTATTTATTTATTAAAACTATTAATTTTACATTAATTAAACTAATTTAACTAAATATATAAATTAAACAAAAAGAAACTTAAAACTAATTATAATAATAAATAATTTAGGGTTAATAATAATAATAATTAATAATTACTCCGTAATTAATGCTGATTAGGGTTCCTGTCACGCGTGTCAGGGCTGCTCCACGAGTTGCGGTGCCCGAAGCAGGAAAATTCCGCGAGTCGCGGGGTTCTAAAATTCAACTCTGGTACAGTTTTTAATTCGTCGCGTTTTTTTTTTATATATTTTCTGTATTATGCTTTATATTTTCTGTTTTAAATAAAAATATTTATATAATAAAAAATTATATTTAAAAACTAAAATAAAAATAGAACTACTTTATAATTTTATAAATAAAAATCTTAAAACTAGATTTATATATATATATATATATATATATATATATATATATATATATATATATATATATATATATATATATATATATATATATATATATATATATATATATATATATATATATATATATATATATATATATATATATAATTTTTTTTGGTTTTTTTTTATATTTTAAATAAAAACAAAATTTTTAAATAAAACTTATATTTTTAAAAATAAAAATAAAGAAACTTTATAAAACTTAAATATTTAACAAAATCTTAAAAATATTTATATTTTTGGTTTTCTTTTTATATTTTCGAATAATTAAAAACGTATTTTTACAAAAGCGTATTTTAATAAAAGTAAACTAAAAATAATTTTTTTTTTTTTAAATTTAGCGTTACGCTTCCGGCTTTTAAGCTAGATGCTCCCCGGCAGCGGCGCCAAAAATACTTGATGTTATGCGAGGTGTATATAAAATAGCTATTAAATTTTACAAGGAAATACTATTAAATACAATACAATTTTACACAAGATATTTATTTATTTAGAGAATGGATATACTTAAACCTTGCTACAACACTTATAGGCAGTGTACCTAATCGTACAGTAGTGTAGTTTTTAGTAAGTCCGGTTCGTTCCACAGGGAAAATCTTTTAATCAAAGCTTAACGCTATATTAGTTTAATTTTATAAAAATACAAATATATATATATAAGTAATATTATTATTATAAAGGGGGTTTTTTACCGTTTAATGATCGGTTTGTCGATTTTAAAACTTTAGTCGCAGTTAAAACAAAATGTAAAATATTAAATAAATAAAAGACTTAATTTAAAGCATAAAGTAAATAACGATAATGAAATTGCGAATAATAAAAGTGCGATAAAATAAACTTGCGATAATTAAAAAGTACGATAATTAAAAGTGCAATTAAATACAATAACAATAAAAATGCGATAATTAGAAGTGCAATTAAATATAAAATAAAGGAAATTAAATATGAAATAAAAGAATTATACTTATTTAAACTTCCGTAATCATGATGTTTGACGTGTTGATTTTAGTTTTATGCCCATGGGTTAATTGTCCTTTGTCCTGGATTATTTAATATGTCCGTCTGGTTTTTGTCCATAACAGTCCATCAGTCATAAATATAAAGTGCGAGTGTCCTCGTCAAATTATTCTTATACCCGAAGTCAAATATTCCAACTAATTGGGGACTTAAACTGTACAAGATTTTAATACTTTGTTTAATAATTATACCAGGATGTCGACTGAGTGTAACCCAAGGTTTTAATACTTTGTTATCAATTATGCCAAGTGTCCTTGTACATAATTTCACCCCTATTTTAATAATTCTAGTGACTATTAATCCATTCCCATGTCCGGTTAAATGAACGATTATTCGTACATATAAATATCCCGCCCATCGTGTCCGATCGAGTGTATATGGTTATTTATAGGGACGTCCAATTGTAAATCTTTATATTAAAATTAACAAACTATCATTTAGTTAAACAAATATAAAGCCCATTAATAATCCATAGTCTAATTTCCACAAGTGTCGTTCTTTTGTCCAAACCCCAATTATGGTACAAAGCCCAATTACCTAATTTTAGTAATTAGCCCAACATCATGATTACTTCGGATTAAATAAGCATAATAATAACTTAGCTACGAGACATTAAATTAAAAAGGTTGAACATAACTTACAATGATTAAAAATAGCGTAGCGTTACACGGACAGAATTTTGACTTACACCCTTACAACATTCGCTAACATACCCTTATTATTAGGATTTAAAATTAAAATATATATTATATATATATATATATATATATATTTACGTATATATTGAGAGAGAGAGATAGATTATGGATATTAAAATGATCAGAATTCGTTTGCTTTTATAGGGAATTGAGTTCAGGGGGTCTCCGCGACTCGCGGCCTTTTCTGCCTTCAAACTCCGCGAGTCGCGGAGTTTGAAATTCCAGCTCACCAACTTTGGAGTCTTTCTTGCCGACGGATTTTTATTATTTATATAATATATAAATAATTATAAGAATTATTTAAATATTATATTATATTTATGTGCATAGTTGACTTGTAATTTTTAGTCCGTTGCGTCGAGCATTGAGAGTTGACTCTGGTCCCGGTTCCGGATTTTCGAACGTCCTTGCGTACAATTTAATATCTTGTACTTTGCGTTTTGAATCTTGTACTCTTGTAATTTCGAGACGTTTCTTATCAATAATTGGAACCTCTTTGATTGTATTTTGTACTTTTGAGCTTTTTGGTCGTTTGCGTCTTCAATTCGTGGAATCTGTCTTTTGTCTTCACCTTTTAATATTTAAACGAATATCACTTGTAAATAGAACAATTACAACTAACAGCTTGTCTTTCTTGGGGAATAATGCTATGAAATATATGTTCGTTTTTAGCATTATCAGGTACAATAGTTTACAGGCCACCATGATCGCTCGTTATTATCCTATCTGTGTTTGTATGTGGTTACAGGAACTGCAGGAACGAGATTTGGATGTTTGACTATGTTAGACTTAGTCAGATGTACGAGTGAAGCCTCACTCGTACGACTGATAGGCTCATACGCAGAGTTGATACTGAGCTAAGTCACAATTACAACCTAAATGAGAAGACACGAGTGAGTGATCACCTGTACGGCTGATGAAGCTAACTCGTATGTGTGATGGATGACTCGTACGGGTGAGTCAACAGAAGGGGTATATAAAGTCTTATGTTCTTCATTTTAGGTTAAGCCTCTCATTTATTACACACACTCAGATCTGGTGAGCTTCTCCGATTCTCTCTCAGCCCAAATCACCCAGATGGTGAATAATAGCTCTAGGTGTTGATCTAATCACACTTGATTTAGTTGTGGTTTGACTAAATTAATCCCAAAAAGCTTAACCTATTCACTAGAGGGTTTGATTCACTAATTCCGCCATTGTGTGAGTTAAATCTGTTGATTTCTAAGTTCCTAGTCATGTTTCATCATTGGTATCAGAGCGTTGGTTGTGATTTCAACATCATCCTAGTGATTTTTGGTGATTAAAGAGTTTATTTGTTTGAGTTTTTGAGTTTAGAGTAATTTTTAGCAAAAAAAGGAATCATTTTTACGTGTGTAATAGTGTTTTGAGAGTGTGTTTATGTTAGTTTAGTGCTAATCCAGCTTGTGAACGAAGAAATTGAGGTTTAGCTTTAATTTCTAGGGTTTTTGAGTGATTTGTGTGTGAACAGCAGCTCACACGAGTGGGTTAAGAAATTTGATCACATGCACGGTTGACTAGAAGGTTGACATCACTCGTGAACTCACACGTACAGGTAAGCATAACCTTTTAGGTTAAGAAACTACAAGTCTGATCACACGAGTGATCACGCGGTTGATAGTGACACGTACAAGTAATCACATGGGTGATTGTCACTCGCACGTTTGATACTTAGTGTTTGGTTCTTTTGGTTAAGTTGTGACACGTACGATTGAGTAGTGACACGTACGCTTAAGTCTGTGACACGTACGGTTGATACTATCACATGTACGGTTGATATTCTGAACTGCACGGTTTACCTTTGGTAAATTTTTCAAGATGTTTAATTCAAACGACTATACGTTAGCTGCACCGTTAGTTCAGAGCATTACAAATATGACTCAACGATTACTTCTTGCTGAAAGTGAATCCGAAAGTGGCACGAAATGTCCAAGATTAATGAATATGGATAACTATTCCACTTAGAAGTCGAGGTTTAAGATTTGGTCTGATGGTTAAGACACGAAACTTTGGAAGTATATTGAAACTGAATTTCAATGGCCACGTTCACCTGTGACAAATGAACTGTATACGTTACATAATATGCCTTCAGAAGAACGTGATGAGTATAACTTGGAAAAGAAGATGTACTGTAACTTGACAAGTGCTCTTGATGGTCTAATTTTCCATCAATTTTTGTGTCATGATAACTGATTCAAGATATGGGAAGCACTTCATACCTTCAATGAAGGGAATTCATCTTATAGAACAAGAAAAGGGTTAGAACTGAAAGCCGAGTTTGATCATTTTCACTGGAAAGTTGGAGAGTCTATTACAGAATTGGTTGAAAGATATCGTCATTTGCTAGTTGAAATACACAAGCATGATGTAACCATTAAAGAGAAAGATAAAGTTACTTGTCTAGCTGGAGCATTACCTTTGGAATGGAATGGTTTCGTTTTAACTATGAAAACCAGTGGAGAACTTGCTACTGCTACAGTGAACTCGTTTATTGCAAGACTTCAAGAAGAAGAGTTAGAATTGTTAAACAAAGTCAAGAGTTCTAAACAAGTTCAAGACACGAAAATGTATTGTCCAAATGGTTATACACTGCCTAAGTCGTCTCATGCACTATTTCAAACATCTTTTGCTACGAACAATTAGAATATGTATGGTTTGAATGTCAGCAGTACACCTATCCAACAGTCTTCGTATCCACCACAAGTTTCACCATGTTCTCTCAATACTCAGTCCCAGCCTACTACCAATACTACAGCGTCATCTACACCGACTGCATCAGATGTTCTTTCTACTCTTAAGATCGAGAACTTGAGGAAAGCCGGAAAAGAAAAGATTAGTGAAGATATAGCTTTGTTGTCAAGCCTTATTAATTCTTATGACATTTATCTTGATGGTAGTGTGGGTAACATTCATCTAACCACAGAAGATTTTCATCAGCTTGATAAAGATGAAGCAGAAAAGATAGATATTATGTGGGGTATGGCAAATCTTGTGAGACGAGCTAGAGATTACGAAGAGCGAACTGGAAAGCCAATCAGTCTGACTAAAGATACAAAACTAGGTTTTGATATGAATTCTGTTACTTGTTACAACTGTGGAGAATTAGGTCATTTTTCAAGACAGTGCACAAAACAGAAGAAGTAGGGTAATCGTAATCCGTTCAAGAATCAGAACTACAGTTCTCAGAGTCAATCTATAAAGCGTGAGATTTACATTACTGATAAAGTAAATGAAGCTGATATAGCTGCGAGTCCGAACAAAGCTTTAGTTGTCATTCATGGAGACGATGATGACTGGTCTATCAAATTGAATGTTGATGATCAACAACCTAAAGCTAACATGGCCAAGATTTCTGAAGAAAAAGAAAACTGTTTTATCAGTCAAAGTATAATTGAGAAGCTGACTGCTCGTGCTGAAAGAGCTAAAAAGTTATCACGAATTATTCGGAAAGAGAAGATTCAAAATATGGTTAAAGATAAATTCAAGAAGGCACGTGATTCAGTTCCTCGTACACCTGAATCTGGAAGTATTTCACCAACATCGTCAGAGGACTACTACTTCAATAGTTGGAAGGATAACTATGGTGATACCTCTGTATTTGAAGAAAGTCTAGAGGCTAATCAGAGTGAAGAGACATTGGTTGATTCTGATACAGAACTAGACAAATGGGGTAAAATGTTTGCTGCTGAATTAGAAATGTTAGTTCTAATGGGTGAAGGTTCAGATCTTGAAAGTGTAAGTTCAGATGTTGATGATTCGGACAAGATGTAAGAATCAGCTGCTGAAGATAAAGCTGATTATACTGGATAAGATCAATCTGAGTTTGAAGCATTGAACAAGTAAGCAGTAGATTTACTGAAGATGTGCTTATCAGAAAGTGATCTTGAAAAGGTTTCCAGTTTGACAAGAGCTAAGGATATATGGGACAGACTTGAGCAGATTCATTTGGGTAAAGATGCTGATACATCAGAGTTTCTTACAGACTCGTCAGAATCAGAAGATGAGCTTGATGATGGGAAGAAGATAGATTTCTTTACATTTATGGCTGAGACTTCCTCATCAAATAACGCTCAACTGGTATCTCCTGATCCATCTACTGTTATTGAATGTGTTAAATGTGCTGAATCTAAGGTAACAATAGATAATTTAACAAAGGTATATGCGGAGATGAAAGAAAAATGGCATGCTGACCATGTGACCACCAAGGTTGAAAATGAGTTGAAAGAGCAAATCAAAGTTTATAAAAAATAACTTCACGGTCTTAAATGTTATAACTTTGACATTTATCAAGCTTTAATTAAACGTGTTGATGCAATTAATGAACTAAAGAAAGAAAATGAATGCGTTAAAGCTGATTTAGAGGCAATTTCAATCAAAATGAAATGTTGGGCAAGTGCGTCACAATGAAATGCATTAATGGTGGAACTTAATGACACCAAGGGAAAGGGTATTGGATATAGTTCTGCATCTCCTCCTTTTCAGAACACATTTGTTAATGCTAACGTAGTTGACGGTCAACTAGAATATTGTATCCCTCCTAGTTATGAAGATTATGTTGAAAAGAATAAAAAATGTAGTTCAACTAAGAATACAACTTCTGATGATACTGCTGAAGGTGCTCTAGATCATGAGGAAGATAGGAAAACTGGGTTAGGAGATAACTCTAAGACAAGTAGAGTTAGAACACCAAAAGGTCCTATTAAGATTTTGAAAAATCCTAGATTTGCTAACAGACCAGTTCCTCCTGTTACCCCTAAGCCTATTCAGAAAGAGAGATCAAATGATTCTCCTGTGTCGGTAAGAACACAAGATCCGTCATCTTCAAATTCTAATAATGTGTATCAATTTAGAGGACATAGGGAGTTTAGACAATGTTTTAATTGTGCTATTTTTGGACACATTGCTGCTCATTGTCCTAGAAGATTCTGATCCCCGAGACATAAAGTTGACTTATCACATGATGATTCTAGATCATCTCATGTTCATCGAACAGGCTTCCCTGTAAATGATGAACTTCGTGATAAAAGATCTAAGACAAATGTTGTCTTTGGAGACTCCAAAAGGAAGTACTTCAATAGATCTGTTTCTCCTGTGAAAGGAAAAATTCCTAAAAGAAATTTTGAGGCAAATGTTGCGAATGCTAATGAGCAAGGTAGACCTTTTAAACCAAAGTTGAGGTCTCCATCTTAAAGAGCTAGTCGCAGAAAGTATTTTTCAAGAACTAGACCACAGATGAATCATTCCGATTCAGAGAGGAATGTCAAACACCAAGAGCGTGACACCTCTCCTTCCAAACTTTCTAAGTTTAAGGTTTCTAAAGATGAGATTCCTCCGGACTCAAACGGGAAATGGATGGAAGTTCAAGCTATGGGTGTTAATGGACAACCTACTACCGTCAGGGCATTGGTTCCCATTATCAATTAATTTTTTTCCTTAATATGATGTGCAGGGAACTAGGCTACCTGCAAACAACACCTGGATTGTGGATAGCGGCGCTTCAAGACATATGACTGGAAATCTATCTCTTCTTTCGGATGTACACCCAATTAAGGGAGGTTATGTTGCATTTGCTGGAGATAAGGGTGGTCATATTCAGCCCAGGGTTTATTGAAGAATGATAAAGTCAGTTATGATAAAGTGAACTATTGTCAAGAGCTTACGAATAATTTGTTATCAGTTTCACAAATATGTGAAAAATCCTTCAAAGTAGCATTTGATGACGAATTCAGCTACATCTTGAAACCAAAGTTTGTGATTTCTCCTGAAATGATTTTGATGAAGGCTCCTCGATAAGCTGATTTATACATACTAGATATGAATGTTGCTACTTCAACTGCTGAACATCATCAAGTTTTTGTTTCTAAAGCGACTGAACAAGATTCTATTACATGGCACAAACGCATGGGTCATTTAAGTTTTCGGAAGATGAACCATCTGGTTCATAACAATCTCATATAAGGTGTTGATCTTCGTTCATTTCAGATTCCAGGCACATGTCTTCCTTGTAAGAAGGGTAAGCAGAGCAAGAAAGCACACAAGTTGGTGAAGTATAATCCAATCTCTGCTCTGCTTGAGTTACTACACATGGATCTATTTGGTCCAATTCGGTTTGAGAGTATTGATGGTAGTAAGTATTGTCTGGTGGTAACTGATGATTATTCAAGATTCTCATGGGTCATATTTTTGAAAGAGAAGTCTGATACATTTGAGAATTTGAAAGTACTAATCAATCGATTATAGATAGGTTTTAATTTGAAAGTTAGAAAGATTCGATACGATAATGGTACAGAATTTAAGAATCAGTATCTCGCAGGTTTCTGTATTGAAAAAGCTATCAATATGCAGTTCAGTTCTGCATACGCTCCACAGATGAATGGTGTTGCTGAAAGAAAGAATAGGGTTTTGATTGAGACTGCTAGAACTATGCTAGCTGATTCATCTCTACCTGTTCATTTTTGGGGAGAAGCTGTTGCAAATGCTTGTTACACTATGAATCGAGTTTAACTGTTAAGCGACTAGGTAAAACGTGCTATGAGTTATTGCATGGAAGAAAACCTTCTTTGAAGCATCTAGAACCATTTGGTGCCCCGTGTACCATTTTGAAGAGAAAACCAGGAAGTAAGTTTGATTCAAAAGTGGTTACTGGAGTGTTTCTAGGGTATAGTTCTCCTAACAAGCGAGTTTTCAACAATGAGACAAGATGTGTTGAAGAATGGTCTGAAGTTGACGTCCAACGGAATTACACAAAGACTACTACCAAATGTCATCCTTGGATCTACAACTATGATGAGCTAATTGACTCATTTAATCTTGCTCCAGATCAGACGGAGAATGAAGTAGAGTTATAAATGCTGTTTGATTTACAAAAGAAGTCAGAAGTGTCTGCACCTACTCCAACTCCATTACCTACTGTCGTTGAACCAGCACAAGATTCAGATCAAGATGTTGATCCAGTGTACGATACCTGCAGATCTGATATTTCAAGTGAGAATTCTGATAATCCTGAAGAAGGAGATACCACGAATCTAGACCATGAGATTCCTGTTCCCGCACACCCAGTTCCCAGAACTACAGCTGCTCATCCTAGAGAAAATCTAATTGGAGATCCAAATGCATGCGTTAGGACAAGAAGACAAGTTCAGTTTGATGGTCAAGTTGATGCTCATATGACAGCTGCTGCTGCATATTACGAGTACTCATGTCATATCTCAAGAATTGAGCCAAAGACTACAAAGGAAGCCTTGAAACATGTTGACTGGGTCATGGCTATGCAAGAAGAGATTCAGCAATTCCATCGTTTAGATATTTGGAGGCTAGTTACTAAGCCGCATGGTGCTAAAGTAATTGATCTCAAGTGGGTTTGGAAGTGCAAATTCGACGAAGATGGCAATGTTACCCATAACAAAGCAAGATTAGTTGCTAAAGGTTATCAGCAAGATCCTGATTTTGATTACGATGAAGTTTTTGCTTCTGTTGCCAGATTGGAAGCGATTCGCATTTTCTTGACTTTCATGTCTTTCATGAAGTTCAAAGTTTATCAAATGGATGTTAAGAGTGCATTTCTTTACGACAAGCTAAACGAATGAGTATATGTCAGTCAACCTCTGGGTTTTGAAGATCATCTTCATCCTGACAAAGTTTACCGATTACGACGAGCACTTTATGGTTTACATCAAGCTCCTAGATCTTGGTACGGATGATTATCGAGTTATCTTATTGAAAAAGGATATCAAATGGGCACGGTAGACTGTACTCTGTTCACAAAAGTTCAAGATGACGACATTATTTTAGTCCAGATTTATGTTTACGATATTATCTTCGGTGCTACTAAGCAGGAACTTGTTGATGAGTTCGAACAGGTGATGAAGGACGAGTTCAAAATGAGTAAATTGGGTCTTCTACACTACTTTCTTGGTTTACAAGTCGAACAGACAGAAAATGGAATTTTTCTTCATCAGGCAAAGTATGTGAATGATATACTGGAACATTTCGGTATGACTCAAGAACGTCATGTGTCAACTCCATTAGCTGTGAATCATGGTATTTCGCTAGAGTGCGAAGGAGAACCTGTTGATCCTACGTATTATCGAGCAATCATCGGGTCGCTTATGTATCTCACTGCGTCTAGGCCGGATATTATGTTCGCAACATGTCTGTGTGCTCGTTATCAAGTTAATCCGAATACAGTTCATCTTACAGCTGCCAAGAGAATCCTACATTATTTGTTGCATTCGCCAAATCTCGGCATCTGGTATTCGAACGATGAGAAGTTTGATCTTGTAGCTTACAGCGATTCAGATTATGCAGGTTGCAAAATTAACAACAAATCTACATCAGGAGGATGTCAATTTTTAGGTGAAAGGCTGGTGACCTGGCAGTGCAAGAAACAAACTACAGTTGCTCCTTCCACGTGTGAAGCTGAATATATAGCTGCTGCTAGTTGTTGTTCGCAAGTTGTTTGGATCCAACAATAACTTCGTGATTATGGGCTAAGAATCTCTTTCTCTCCTCTTTATATTGATAATACTGCTGCTATAGTGATCACTAAGAATCCTGTTCAACATTCTAAGACCAAACACATAGGTGTTAAATATCATTTTCTTAGGGATTGCCATGAGAAAAAGATTATTGAGGTTAAGAGAATAGGTACTAAGGACTAGAGGGCTGACTTATTTACTAAGGCTTTTGATAGACATAGGTTCTTATTCCTACTAGAGATGAATGGCATTGTTGATCGAGACAAAGTGATTTCAGATGTTGTGTGCGAGGTTTAGTCAAGACTTTTAGACTTTGCATGTAGGATGCATGACATATAGATTTTTAGTTTCTGATTATCTGTATTGCATATTTTTGTTTACTGTCTGCATTTCTTTACTTGATTTCATTCAAGGTTGCATGCTAGTCTATAGATATGTTCTGTTTGGTTAAAATACTAAAACACAAAAAGATTTTATATTTTAGTATTTTAGGGGGAGTATATGTTATCAGCAGAAAATACCTAAAAAGTGAAAAATGCCTCACCAGAAAATCCTAAAAAGTTGAAAAATTCCAAAAATGAGCTTGTTTTGATTAATCTGTTGGAGATGAAGAAATTACTGTACTGAGAATTGATATATTTGATTAGTAATGACTGATTTGAACGTTTATGTTTATCTGTTGTGTGATTTACTGATAGATGTGACTTATGAAGTCTTGGCATTAGACAGTCATAATAAGAATAACGATCATCTGAGATTCAGAAGTCATGAACGATCTGTTGTGTTTGAAGGTAGTCACCTAATTATCTCCGAAACTGTATCTAATGATAATTGCTGAGGAACTCAACAGTCGGTTGAGGGTATCCCCTATCATAATCGATAATCACTAGAAAAGGTTGGGGGTGAATTTTAAGTTGAGGATTATCTGTTTGGCTGGTGCATACCACGTTGTCACGGGCCTAAGACTTTATAATCGAAACTAAACCCTAAAAATATCAGAGAAAATTAATTTATGTCGAAAGTAAATGTCCCTTCTCGCTTAAGGTCGAAAAGTATAATTCCTTATTGCGGACCGTTCAAGCATTTTAGGGAGAACACCTTCGAGTGACCTGAGCACACAACATAGAAACATGAGTTCATGCATAACAATGGAAAATCCATTCATGATGGTGTTCAAAATCAATATGTCAAAAGACATTGATATGCTCAAAAGGAAATATCAAAAGAAAATCAAAGTCAAAAATAATTGGCGTATCAAGATGGCAGAGTCCTGAAAGTATGAAGAATGCTGATTCATGATGTGCTCATAAAGAACTCAGATCATTCTTAGTGTGACGCCCCCGAGCAGCTTGAATTGTTTAATCACGAAGTTCACACTGAACTATCAAGATTCTTGTCGTCTGCAATATAGAGTTATACCTATTAAGACTGTAAGTTGGAAAGATACTTATCTAGATATACTCTAATTTATATATATATATATATATATATATATATATATATATATATATATATATATATATATATATATATATATATATATATATATATATATATATATATATATATGTATGAAAGTTTAACTTTCGATTCCGTTTTCCATGTCAACTTGAACATAATGAAGTTAAGGACCTTGAGATTTATTTCGTGTGACGACTGGTCATCAGGCAAGTCTGCTTTAACTGTAGATCAATCCCCGCGGTAAATAATGCGCCTATTCGGATAATCCAATATATTCTAAAATCTGCCGTTCCAACTAGATTGAAGATTATCAATACACTGATAGAAGCCAAAGGTTGACAGGGTTATTCAAAATGCCGTGAGAACCATCCTGTTCAATTTGAATGAAATACATGGAAAGAGATAACGGAAAGTTACATGTAATGAATTGACAACCCAACAACAATGCACAATCATAAGTGATGAAAGAATTAAGAATTAATGAACTTAGCGTGATCTCAAAAATCACTGCTCTATAGTGTTCAAGTAATTAATGCCAACATGATTGTCGAAGTTTTCGGAATGAATATGTTCATGTTTAATGAGGATTGATATCAGTAATTGCATGATAATAGACATAGACTGGATAATTGGGAATCAACAACAGAAGTTGATTCAATATGTCAGTTCTGATCCATTTTTATTTTAATTAATCATATTGCTCACAAAAAGAATGTGGATTTGTATATTTCATTTATATGCTTGTTAAATAGCTTGTTCTGTTTACTGAAAAACAACAAAAAGATTTTGGTTTTCCATGTTATTGCATTTCATGATAGAATGTCTTTCATTTGCATATTTTTAGTTGCATGACATCTTACATCAGAAAATCCATAAAGATTTTATCATTTCTTTGTTTTTTGATTATCCTCGGAATGCATAACGACATCTAAAAGAACCTTGTTGAGATCAAGATATTTCTGGCCATCAAATCCATATGTTTGAAGTTTTTAGAGCTGGTGATTATTTGAAGGACTTTAATGATTTAAGGTTGTTAGTGAATTTAAGATGACATTACACTGTAGGACTTACTCAGGATAAACAAAATGTTTGGAGTAATAACCTCAATTAGGTTAAGTTGTTTGGATTACCTAAGTGTTAATGATCATTTCTTGAAGGTTTTTAGTGATTTATGACTCAATATGAAAGTGTTAGTTAGCTCTAAGATTGCCAAACGAGTCGGAATCCTAAGGTTGTGAAAATTGGAAAATTTGAAATTTCCTAAGTGGCTCACACGCAAGCTTGATGTGTGAACCGTACGGGTAACCACACGTTTGATGTTAACCGTACGGATGACCCTGATCAAAATTGGTCTAAAACTATTGGGTCACACGCACGTGTGATAGAGGTGAGATGCGCGGTTGATTGTGGATCGTGTGATCAACCGTATGGTTGATCACGAGAGTATAAATAGGGGTGATGAGCACAGAAGCTCACACTTCTGCACCCATTCAACTTTCTCTCTCAAAAAATCGATCATCACCGATCAAGTTTTCCTCTGCAGCGTTTGTTTAGCATCTTTAGACTACCTCAGCGCCACCCAATAGGTATGATTTCATCGAGTTTATGCTAGTTAATTTTGTGTTTTAATGTGTCGAAACCCTAAGGGTTCTTAACTCAAATTTCATGAAATTGAAGCTCGTTTTGATGTATATCTGTGATTGTTTTGAGTTAAACGATACTTACACTTGCTATTGTGATGCAAATCGATACATAAAACGATCAAACATGTGATCTAGTTAATTTAAAAAGTGCATTTAATATTTGGTGTCATCAGACATGCACGAGTGACGTCGCTCGACATGACTCGCACGAGTCAGTGCACGATTGATGATCAATCGTGTGGACCTTTGAGCTCACTCGTTTGTCTTGACTTTATTGATCACTAGTCTGCAAGAGCTGACACGTGTGATTAACCGCACGAGTCACCACACGGTTGACTCACTCGCTTAGAATTTTGCCTCAACCGTGTACATTGTCTGAAACCATATTACTGCTCAAACGTGTCAACAGTGACACGAGTGACTATATCACTCGCACGGTTGATCTCTTAGCCGCACGTGTGACATAATCACTCGCACGGTTCATCATGTTTAACTAGTTTATGACACTTTGATGCAAATGCTATGATGTTTTATAGTGATTGACTTATATATCTAACTGTTCTGTAAATGTTTCAGTTTTTTTTTAGATATCATCAAATGGCTGAACAACAAGTCAATATTTCGGTTGTTAACGTTGAAGGACAGGGGGAGCAACAAGCTAATCCTTAAGCTAATCCTATTAATCCACCTGCTCAGCAAGAGATTCCTCTAGAGAAGGGAGAACTGAACAACCAAGTTGCTCTTTATGACACTAATCTTGAGAGAGGTTCTCACTTTAAGGAGATTGTTAAGTTTCTTAAGAGATCAAGGATACACACTGCTATTTCTACTGAATGCACACCATACTACAGCCATCAGAGAGAGTTCTGGAGAAATGCTATATTGGATGTAGATGAAGACAAGCTTGTTAGTAAGGTTCAAGGACATGATATTACTGTTTCTAAGGATGTGATTAGAAGAATTTTGGGTTTTAATGACGAGAACTGCTCCCACATGACTATCAGTAGAGAACGAATTCATGGTTGATTTAGAAGATGTGCTTATTTTGGTTACCTTGGTGGCAAATCCGAACTGATGAAGACACTACTGCCTCCAAAGTTTAGATATCTTGCACACGTGATTATGCATTGTTTGAGTGGATGCAAATCTGGATTTGATAAGTTGAATGAGAAAGTGCAAAGTATGTTTGTGGCACTTGTTTTAAAGGCACCATACGATTTCTCAGGATTTGTCTTATACTACTTCAAAGCAAACCACTTCAGTACTACTCAGAGATACCTGATCTATGCCCGTTTTCTTCAGTTAATCATTAATGACGCTGCACCTGATCTACCTAAGCTTGAAGAGGATATTATCCACCTTAAGCCGATGAATCCGATTACTTTCCGCAGAATGGAGGAGACAAGGAATGAGGATTTAAAGCCTGACTTTAATAGAAAGCTCATTTGTCATCTTATCAAGGAGAACTATCGATGCCCAGCAGGTAATGCTTGGAGGAATGATGATTCAGACTCTAAATACAAAGTTACTAATGAGGAAGGTGAGGGTGATAATCAGAAAGCTACTGGTAATGTTCAAGGAGGAGATAAGGTTGATGATGAGGTTATTGAGGGTGATGATGAAGCGACAGAGGAGGATGTCAGCTTGATTCAGAGGAAAAGGAATGGAAAGGATCCTATGACCACAGAACAACTCAAGAAGAAGGAGAAAAGAATGAAGTATTCTTATGAGTCACCTCAGAGATCATCACAAGGAGGTTCAAAATAACAAGCTCAGAGGAAGCCATCTGGTTTTATGAAGGATGCAAGAGCTGCTGTTACATCACCGAAACCTGCCACCACAACACCTCAGGTCACGTCAGATGAATATAAGACTCAGCAAAATCTGTTGATATCTTTGGTCACAAAAATAACTAATCTGGAAAATTAAGCTACTGAGGAGAAGAAGATCAGTAATGCTAAGACTGAATCGTTGGTGGAAGAGAACAAGAGGTTATCTGATAGGTTGGACCAACAGAAGAGTAGGACAGATAAGTTGAAGAAGAAGTTTTTGGCGATTAAGAGTGAGAACAAGGAGAAATTGAAGAAGTTGAATGAAAAGATCGAACAGCTTACCTCTGGTAAAACAAAGTTGATTAAGGAGAGAGAAGAAGAGTATTCTTCTGATTTGGGTGGAGGTGATGAAAAAGATGATGAAGAAGACGCTGGAACTGGAGGACCCTCTTTTGATATACCGTTAGTGATACCTATTCGAAGTTTTAATGAATATGGTGAGGTCTTTACTGCTGAATATTATATGAATTATTCAAATATTTTTAATGATGCAGAAAAGGGGGACGTTCCACCAAGTGAGTTTCCTTTGGAACAGCTTGCTGCTCTAGCATATGACAGCGAAAACGATACAGAGAATGCAGAGTCAGTTGAAGCTAAAAAAAGGCTCCACAAGAAGAGTCATTGTCAAGTATCCCTCCCGAATCAATCCAAAATATCAACTTAAGTGATTTCGATAATTTGTTTGCTGATGAGAAGAGTGAAGATTCTGTTGGTAAAGATAATTTGAAAGAGGATGTGATTATTGAGTCCGAGGAAAAATTTGTGACAGAATCTGATGATGATGAAGAAGAAGAAGTTGAGATTGTTATGCCTTCACTTGAGCCGTACTCGCATCCGTCACTCAACACCTTAAGTGACTTCTTCAATCTGAGTTGTGAGGAGAAAAGAAAGAACTTAATTGAGTTAGAAAAGGCGAGGAGGTATACAAAGAACAAGTGAAAGAAGTGGATGTTTTGATAGAAAGAAACAAAAAGATCTGACATGAGAAACTGCTCGTTGAGAAAGAAAGAAAAGAAACTGAATTGAAAGATAAGAAACTCCGAACCGAACAAGCTAAAGCTGAGACATGGAATGAGATTAATGAATGGTTCAAACGTGATAAGGTTAAAGTGAATAGAAACATTAAGGAAGACGAAGATCGTTAGAGTTGGTGGAGACAGAACGTTGTTAACCCTGATCAAGTAGATAAGCCCGAACTCGAGCCGAAGTTTGTTTGTTTCTATGAGAAAGGTAAAAGAACCAAGAAGTACTCCAAGGGTAAAATTTTGAGTTGGGGCTATTTCAAGGAGATAAATTGTTTTGCGATCAAGAGGGAAGGCGGAGTAGATTATGTGGCATGTCCAAGTCACTTCAAAACTCTACCATACTTCGATATCATGCAACTTGTGAAGCTAAAGATGTTGAATGCTGAAGATTGTGACCTTTCTAGGTGGTTTCAAAGAAAACTCAGATATGATTATAAGACAGGGAAATGGGACATCTTTAAATCAACGGCCGCTAGGTTTTCCATACACCCGACAAAGAAAAATTCTAAGGGAGGACCTATCCGTGTTGTTAAGTTCCGTCCAGCTAAGTATATGAAACAATCTCCCTTGATGCCATTACCCAAGGATATCTATAAAAACTTCAGATGGTGGTTCTATGATGAGTTGTCGGAAGAAGCAGTGATCTTGACTGCAATTGAGAAGGAAGATGGAAGCATACAGTTCGACAATGTGAGGATTCTAGATCCCATGTGGCTGAGGAACTTATCGAGATTTAATGTGGAGACTCTTCACCGCCATCACATTGTAGTGACCCGAACTTTTCCATGTTTATATATATTAATTGAGATTAATATTTACATGATTAAATGTTTCCAACATGTTAAGCAATCAAACTTGTTAAGACTTGATTAATTGAAATATGTTTCATATAGACAATTGACCACCCAAGTTGACCGGCGATTCACGAACGTTAAAACTTGTAAAAATGACATGACGATATATATATGGATATACATATGGTTAACATGAGATTATGATAAGTAAGTATCTCCATAAGTATATTAACAATGAGTTATATACATATAAACAAGACTACTAACTTAAGGATTTCGAAACGAGACATATATGTAACGATTATCGTTGTAACGACATTTAAATGTATATATATCATATTAAGATATATTAATATATCATAATATCATGATAATATAATAATTTAACATCTCATTAGATATAATAAACAATGGGTTAACAACATTAATTGAGATCGTTAACTTAAAGGTTTCAAAACAACACTTACATGTAACGACTAACGATGACTTAACGACTCAGTTAAAATGTATATACATGTAGTGTATTTAGATGTATTAAAATACTTTTGGACGACTTCAAGACATATATCAAAACACTCATACTTAACGAAAATGGTTACAGTTACTTTCCCATTCTTTTCTTTCATCAAGAATTCTAGTCGTATTCTTACCCGTATTATACACAGCTTCAAAACGTACTTACTATGGGTATATACCAATAGGAAGTAGCATTGGATTCCACTCTTGATTATGTCATGTATGACTAATCAATTTTAACTTCTACCATGAGCTAGTCAACTAACTAGAACTCCTTTTAACCCCACTCACCACTCACCAATTACCACTCATCATTCACTCCATTTCACTTCCAATTCTCTTTCTAATTCTCTCTCAACACACCCACACTATTATGAATGTATTTTTCCAGTAGTTAATCATCATCTTCATCAAAAATCACTTCAATAATCAAGCTATAATCATCATAGGAAGAACACTTCAAGAACACTTCAAAAATCCCTTCAAGTTTACTAATTTACTTCCAAGCTTTCTAATCCATTCCAAGTAATCATCTAAGATCAAGAAACCTTTGTTATATACAATAGGTTATCTTTATTATTCAAGGTAATATTCATATTCAAACTTTGATTCAATTTCTATAACTATAAACTATCTTAATTCGAGTAAAAATCTTACTTGAACTTGTTTTTGTGTCATGATCCTACTTCAAGAACTTTCAAACCATCCAAGATCCTTTGAATCTAGATCATTTCTTGTCACTTCCAGTAGGTTTGCCTACTAAACTTGAGGTAGTAATGATGTTCATAACATCATTCGATTCATATATATAAAACTATCTTATTCGAAGGTTTAAACTCGTAATCACTAGAACATAGTTTAGTTAATTCTAAACTTGTTCGCAAACAAAAGTTAATCCTTCTAACTTGACTTTTAAAATTAACTAAACACATGTTCTATATCTATATGATATGTTAACTTAATGATTTAAAACCTGGAAACACGAAAAACACCGTAAAACCGGATTTACGCCGTCGTAGTAACACCGCGGGCTGTTTTGGGTTAGTTAATTAAAAACTATGATAAACTTTGATTTAAAAGTTGTTATTCTGAGAAAATGATTTTTATTATGAACATGAAACTATATCCAAAAATTATGGTTAAACTCAAAGTGGAAGTATGTTTTCTAAAATGGTCATCTAGACGTCGTTCTTTCGACTGAAATGACTACCTTTACAAAAACGACTTGTAACTTATTTTTCCGACTATAAACCTATACTTTTTCTGTTTAGATTCATAAAATAGAGTTCAATATGAAACCATAGCAATTTGATTCACTCAAACCGGATTTAAAATGAAGAAGTTATGGGTAAAACAAGATTGGATAATTTTTCTCATTTTAGCTACGTGAAAATTGGTAACAAATCTATTCCAACCATAACTTAATCAACTTGTATTGTATATTATGCAATCTTGAGATACCATAGACACGTATACAATGTTTCGACCTATCATGTCGACACATCTATATATATTTCGGAACAACCATAGACACTCTATATGTGAATGTTGGAGTTAGCTATACAGGGTTGAGGTTGATTCCAAAATATATATAGTTTGAGTTGTGATCAATACTGAGATACGTATACACTGGGTCATGGATTGATTCAAGATAATATTTATCAATTTATTTCTGTACATCTAACTGTGGACAACTAGTTGTAGGTTACTAACGAGGACAGCTGACTTAATAAAGTTAAAACATCAAAATATATTAAAAGTGTTGTAAATATATTTTGAACATACTTTAATATATATGTATATATTGTTATAGGTTCGTGAATCAACAGTGGCCAAGTCTTACTTCTCGACGAAGTAAAAATCTGTGAAAGTGAGTTATAGTCCCACTTTTAAAATCTAATATTTTTGGGATGAGAATACATGCAGGTTTTATAAATTATTTACAAAATAGACACAAGTACGTGAAACTACATTCTATGGTTGAATTATCGAAATCGAATATGCCCTTTTATATTAAGTCTGGTAATCTAAGAATTAGGGAACAGACACCCTAATTAACGCGAATCCTAAAGATAGATCTATTGGGCCTAACAAACCCCATCCAAAGTACCGGATGCTTTAGTACTTCGAAATTTATATCATATCCGAAGGGTGTCCCGGAATGATGGGGATATTCTTATATATGCATCTTGTTAATGTCGGTTACCAGGTGTTCACCATATGAATGATTTTTATCTCTATGTATGGGATGTGTATTGAAATATGAAATCTTGTGGTCTATTGTTACGATTTGATATATATCGGTTAAACCTACAACTCACCAACATTTTTGTTGACGTTTAAAGCATGTTTATTCTCAGGTGAATATTAAGAGCTTCCGCTATTGCATACTAAAATAAGGACAAGATTTGGAGTCCATGTTTGTATGATATTGTGTAAAAACTGCATTCAAGAAACTGATTTCGATGTAACATATTTGTATTGTAAACCATTATGTAATGGTCGTGTGTAAACAGGATATTTTAGATTATCATTATTTGATAATCTACGTAAAGCTTTTTAAACCTTTATTTATGAAATAAAGGTTATGGTTTGTTTTAAAAATGAATGCAGTCTTTGAAAAATGTCTCATATAGAGGTCAAAACCTCGCAACGAAATCAATTAATATGGAACGTTTTTAATCAATAAGAACGGGACATTTCAGTTGGTATCAGAGCGTTGGTCTTAGAGAACCAGAATTTTGTATTAGTGTGTCTTATTGAGTTTGTTAGGATGCATTAGTGAGTCTGGACTTCGACCGTGTTTACTTGAAAAATGATTGCTTAACAAATTTTGTTGGAAACTATATATTTTTAACATGTGAATATTATGTGATATATTAATCTCTTAACGCGTTTGATATTATGTGATAGATGTCTACCTCTAGAACAAGTCCCATTGACTCACCTAATAATAATGAAGAGTCAAATGTAAATTGGAATGATTCGTGGACTGATTCACAAGTTCCCGAAGAGGAACCGGAAGAAGAGTCGGAACCAGAAGAAGAATCGGAACCGGAAGAAGAATCAGAACCGGATGAAGAAATAGAACCGGTGGGGGAAATAATAAAACGGTTAAGTAAAAGAAAATCCTCAACCAACCGACCAAGGTTAATTATGGTCAATGGTGTTTCCGCTAAGGAAGCAAAATATTGGGAGGATTACCAATTCTCCGATGAATCGAATTCCGACGAGAATTCCGATGATGTTATAGAAATTACCCCAACTGAATTTAAAAAGGCAAAAGAAAATAATAAGGGAAAGGGCATAAAAATAGAGAAATCTAATTCCAACCCCGATGAACTTTATATGTATCGTCAACCCCCGAAGTTCTTAAGTTGTAACAATGACCCGGGAACCTCTAAACCACCAGGTTTTTCTAAACCAATGTGGATAACGACGGCTCGTATTAGGGGAACATCATATATCCCTAGAAACTTGGCAAAACGAACCAAAACCGAAGAAGAAGAAACAAGCGAGTCGGAATAAGATAGTTGTATTCGTGTGGTGTAATATAAGTAATATAGTGTGCTTATGCTTTATGATATATGTAAAAATTGCTTGTATTAATAAGTATTTTTTTTATGAATCTAACTCTTGTCTATTTTACAGTATAAAAACACAAAATGGATAGATAACCTAATATTTTAAGAGACCTACCCGGAGACATGATTGATGAAATCTTGTCTAGAGTCGGTCAGAATTCTTCGGCACAAGTATTTAAGGCGAGATCAGTTTGTAAGACATTCGAAGAACGTTCCAAGAATGCCTTGGTTTATAAAAGGCTTTCGTTCGAAAGATGGGGGATATCACATTGGGAAATCCATAAGTTACGATGTGTTTACTTTGACGCATATATTGCGGGGAACCCAAATGCTATTTTACGCAATGGGTTAAGAAATTATTTTGACTCAATATATCTGAATATTGGACTTCGTGATTTAGAAAAAGCGGCTAACATGCAACCTAAAGAAGCATGTTATGCTTACGGATTAGTAATGTTCGCTTCTCACCAGAGTGAGAAAAAGAACATCGGCCTACAACTATTAAACAAAACGTTCCCACAAGTGACGGAGTCGGTAATTGGGGTAAGAAATGAGGTTTTTAGATTGTTACGGGACTGTTGGACATTACGTAACCCTCGTCCCTTTGATGACATTACAACACGCTGTCTTATCAACGGCCATAACGGTTATGTTCCACAAGACCAAGGATGGGAAGTAGTCCTAGTAAAACCAGAATGCATGACTTGTTTCTGGACGTATGAATTACGTGTCTTTATTGCCTTTGCTGAACGACTTGTGTACTAGCTAGAATTATCTTCACAACTATCTTGTAGCAAAGTTATTGTGTGCTATATTTCATGCTTTATGTAAAATAAGCGGTATTGTAAGTTTGTAAAATATTGTATAAAAGTTTGAACGCGAAATATTATTATAATCAGTTTTTCATATAGAATTGTAGTAGTTGAATTGTATATTAGCTACTAAGTATGAACTTAACGGGTAGGTACTACCCGAATTTAAACTTATAAAACGCTAATATGAAGAAAAAGCTTTTATAAATGAGTTCATATTATGCTACGAAATACTATTAACTACTCTTGTTATTCTGTATGATTAACTTGTTCCATTTGACTATTTTGAAGGAAATGGCACCGACTACTCGACACACCGTGAATATGAATGAAGAGGAATTCCGTACTTTTCTAGCTTCAAACATAGCCGCAGTACAGGCTGCGCTACATACCAACAATAACCTTGGATCTAGCAGTACAAGAAATCGTGTAGGATGCACCTACAAAGAATTCACTGCCTGCAAACCTTTGGAATTTGATGGAACCGAAGGACCGATCGGATTGAAACGGTGGACCGAGAAGGTCGAATCGGTGTTTGCCATAAGTAAGTGTACTGAAGAGGACAAAGTAAAGTACGCTACGCATACCTTCACAGGTTCTGCGTTAACATGGTGGAATACCTATCTAGAGCAAGTGGGACAAGACGATGCGTACGCACTACCGTGGTCAGCATTCAAGCACTTGATGAACGAGAAGTACCGTCCCAGAACCGAGGTCAATAAGCTCAAGACAGAACTTAGAGGGTTACGAACCCAAGGATTTGATATTACCACGTACGAAAGACGATTCACAGAATTGTGCATATTGTGTCCGGGAGCATTCGAAGATGAGGAAGAGAAGATCGACGCGTTTGTGAAAGGATTACCGGAAAGAATCCAAGAAGATATAAATTCACACGAGCCCACCTCCATACAACAGGCATGTAGAATGGCTCACAAACTAGTGAACCAGATTGAAGAAAGAATTAAAGAACAGACTGCTGAAGAGGCCAATGTGAAGCAAGTCAAAAGAAAGTGGGAGGAAAACGGTGATAAGAATCACCAATACAACAACAACAGCAATTACAACAATAATCGCAACAATTATCCCAACAATCGCAACATCAATCGCAACTACAACAAACGGCCCAACAACAACAATAACAACAACAACAACAACAGCAACTACAACAATCATCCCAACAACAATAATAACCGCAATAACAACAACAATCAGAAGCAGCTATGCCAAAGGTGTGAAAAGTATCACTCGGGGTTCTGCACCAAATTTTGCAACAAGTGTAAAAGAAATGGTCATAGCCCCGCGAAGTGTGAGGTCTACGGACCAGGGGTTAATAGAACGAAAGGAACAAATGGTGTCGGAACGAGTAATGGCGGAGCAAGTAGTGTCGGAGCAAGTTATGCCAATGTAGTTTGTTATAAATGTGGAAAACCGGGCCACATAATTAGAAATTGCCCGAACCCGGAGAACACGAATGGACAAGGCCGCGGAAGAGTTTTCAATATTAATGCGGCAGAGGCACAGGAAGACCCGGATCTTGTTACGGGTACGTTTCTTATTGACAATAAATTTGCTTACGTTTTATTTGATTCGGGTGCGGATAGAAGCTATATGAGTAGAGATTTTTGTGCTAAATTAAGTTGTCCATTGACGCCTTTGGATAGTAAATTTTTACTCGAATAGCAAATGGTAAATTAATTTCAGCAGATAATATATGTCGGAATCGAGAAATTAAACTGGTTAGCGAAACATTTAAGATTGATTTGATACCAGTAGAGTTAGGGAGTTTTGATGTGATAATCGGTATGGACTAGTTGAAAGAAGTGAAAGCAGAGATCGTTTGTTATAAAAATGCAATTCGCATTATACGAGAAAAAGGAAAACCCTTAATGTGTGACGACCCGGAAATTTCTGACCAAATTTAAACTTAACCTTTATATGTTTCCGACACGATAAGCAGAATTTGTAATGTTGAATCTCAAAAAGTTTGGAACTACATTCATGTAATCAATTACCTTTTGACCGTGTTCGACGATTCACGAACAATTATGTGTATGTAGATATGTATATATAATATATAATATTAACTGAAAACATTAACAAAGTATTCGATATATGATACTTTACATGAACGTATTTGTTTTGACATATTTATCGACAGAATTAAGAGATAATATCAAATGATTGAATTATCAGATACATTATGATATGATTACGGGCCAATGTTATGAGGTCCATTGTGATTTAAGAAATCTATTCTTTTTGACAATATTCGGAAAATGGTAAAGTGATATATAAGTAAGAACGTGGAGTGTAAATAACATAGATGTTGGATATCGACAAGTTAAGTAACTCGACATTTTTCATTAAGATAATTTCATACATTTATTAAACCTTTAGACTTTATCCCATGCTTCACCAACAGACTGTAATTTAAAAACTTGAAACCTATTATGAATATATATAATTCTACTTTTCTAAAATGTTTTATGATATAACGATTTCTATTATTTTAACCTTTTAACAAAATGATTCTTAACTATATTTAGTTTTGGAAAACAAAATTATCATATTTATTTGATTTAGTTTCAAAAGTACAAAAAACGTTTTCAGTTTAAAAAGAACTTTATTATTAAAATGTATATATCTTTTATAAATATCTAGAACCACTTTTGACAACTCATTACTTAACCAATATGATAAAGATAACGATATTTATATTTTATTTTATTAAATATATGTAACGATTTAAATTAATATTATATATATTTATACGCGTATTATACGTATATAGTTCTATACTTTTACTATACTTTAACTTTACCTTTACTTTACTTTTACTTTTACTTTACTTTAACTTTAATAATTCATACTTTAATAATTTACTTTAATAATTCATACTTTAATAATTCACTTTAATAATTCATACTTTAATAATTCACTTTAATAATTCACTTTAATAATTCATACTTTAATAATTCACTTTAATAATTCACTTTAATAATTCATTCTTTAATAATTCACTTTAATAATTCACTTTAATAATTTATACTTTAATAATTCACTTTAATAATTCACTTTAATAATTCATACTTTAATAATTCACTTTAATAATTCACTTTAATAATTCATACTTTAATAATTCAAAAATCTATTATAAATAGAATTGAATAGTTTTCATTATTTCATAGAAACTTGAAAATATATTTCTCTAAACTCTCTCAATCGAATTACATATATATATTTTCTTTGTATTATTTCATGATATTATTAGTATACATAAAATACTACGACGGAGTTATACTCAGACGATTTAAAAATAAGTTTTCAAACGGGATAAAGCTAAGGAAATTATGGGTTATAGCTATGGAGGTTATGGGTATTGATCGAGAGTATTGCTCGTGAGTCAAACTAGTGTTTATCATCTCCGTTGCGTCTACGTACTTTTCCTGCAATATTGAATCTCAATATTGATACGTTCGTGAATCCAAGGCCAACATTGCACTTGTTCAATGACGTCATATGTATTTTTACTACAAAATACAGTATTGTGAGTTTCATTTGCTCCCTTTTATATATATTTTTGGGACTGAGAATACATGCGCTGTTTTTATAAATGTTTTACGAAATAGGCACAAGTACTAAAACTAATTCTATGTGGGTTTAAACCAGAAATATACCCTTAGCTTGGTAACATTAAACTACTTGTCTATGTACGGTAGGCGCGAATCCTAAAGATAGATCTATTGGGCCTGACAAACCCCATCCTGACTATGGGATGCTTTAGTACTTCGAGGTTATTTTAAACACACCTGATCTGGTGTACTTCAGAGGGTAAAACATGAACGTTAAGGCTTGTTACCGGGTGCCTACAACTTATAGAATAATTTTATACACTTGCGAGTGTACATATATTTATAAACGAAAATCTTGTGGTCTATTAATATATTGAAATGATTGTTATGATAAACCTATGTACTCACCAACCTTTTGGTTGACACTTTAAAGCATGTTTATTCTCAGGTATTAAAGAAATCTTCCGCTGTGCATTAGCTCATTTTAAGGATATTACTTGGAGTCATTCATGGCATATTTTGAAAGACGTTGCATTCAAGTCATTGAGTTCATCAAGATTATTATTAAGTCAATTATAGTTGGATGTATTATGAAATGATGTGCATACCGTCAATTTTCGTTGTAAAGAAAGTTTGTCTTTTAAAAACAAATGCAATGTTTGTAAAATGTATCATATAGAGGTCAAATACCTCGCGATGTAATCAACTATTGTGAATCGTTTATAATGTATATGAACGGGTCCTTTCAGTTGGTATCAGAACGGTGGTCTTAGCGAACCAGGTCTGCATTAGTGTGTCTAACTGATAGTCGTTAGGATGCATTAGTGAGTCTGGACTTCGACGGTGTCTGCATTTCAAAAGTTTTGCTCATCATTCTTGTCGGAAATTACCTGCTTATCATTCTTAGTCTAGACACATCTTATTGCATTGATTGCATGAATAGTTTATAGACAAAATTCATATCTTAGCGTATCTGCTAATTCATATCTTAGCGTATCTGTTACTGTAAACTTTGCGTGACATATTCCGTAAATTCCTCCGTAATCTACGAAACCTTTTGCTCCATATAATTAGAATACCACCCGATAGCCGGAAAATCATTTCATATCAAAAAATTCTTTATTCAATCGTACGAAATGGAATTCGTCATTAGTTCAAGTCCCTCGGATTCCGAAATGGAATCCCACTCAAGTTCCGAAAGCAGTGTGACCGGAATGGATCAACCAATTAGTCATCATCTATTCTGGATGAATTGGGGATGGGTTCGTAGCCTCCTTAATCATTGGAGACAAGAAGAAGGTGATCCCTTCCATCCACCACATTGCCCTCTTGGCGAAGAACCTGAAGCACTTACCGGCGAACCTATCCGAAACACCATTTTCTCTCTTATTTCTAGAATATCTCATCACGATTACATACTACACCAAATTCTAGATTTTATTTATCCGCTCGTCCGAACCGACAATCACCCCGGTGTAATAGAAGAAGTCAACGAGCTTCGCGCTCGGGTAGTGGCTTTGGAGAATATGGTGCAAAGGTTACAAACACCAGCAGCAGCACCAGCAGCATAAACAGTACCACCATCAGCAACACCAACAGTACCATTACCACCACAAACAACAACCGCATCGCAAACCTCAACTTCACAATCTGTCCCATGAGCATCGACGTCATACGCCCTGTAGATACTAAGGAATACCACAACGATGAAGTATTGATTCATAACTTCATTGGGAAAACATTCTACGACGATTATGTAATTTCTAAAGTTTAGAAATTATCTATCCTAGCCTTAACCATAAATCAAGTGAGTTTAATTTAATATTAACTCATTAAATCTATATTACATCTGAAGAAATATACACATATATTTCCATAAAGACTGTAATAAAATTCTTTTGTACAAAATATTAATTTAGACATTTTTTTTAACGGGTAGGTAATACCCGAGAGATATATAAATTCACAATTAATATGTTACATTCTTCGAATCTGATTCAACAAATCATCCATTATACTCCCTACTTTCACAACAATATACATTCTTTTATAGAAATCAAAACAACCATACTCATTCAAAAATCTAATTACATATTCTGATTTTGAAATCACCGAATTCAATTCAAGTTATAAACGATATCATCACTCTTAGATTCTTACATCTTTCAAAGCTATACTTTAATTTCAAAACTGTGTTAGAACATCGTATGTATATTAACGATTATAATCTGTGTTCAAGCCCTTCGAAATACCTGAAGACACTTCAAATAATGAACAATCGAGATGATGATCTAACCACATGTTATCCACAGTTACGTACCTGAAAAACTCTTGAAACCAAAGTCATAATTTAACATGTATCCATGTCAGACCTTTTGGCATTTACTAGCTAAAATAACTTTTCAATCCTTTCTAAAAATAGACGATTTTGTCACAGCTCCAGCAAACCAACTTCAATTGTTCATTCAAATAAGCCTTATTATAATGATTACCCCTTCATCATTATTACCGGGGAACCTTTCATATCTCGCCACATTAGCAGTAAACTTATTAACAACTTCATTGATCTTTGACTTTCCGAAAAATCTTTATATTTATCAAAATCCCATCATTTACTCATCTGCATCTTGTAACGAGAATTGCCATACGAATCATCAAAAATTAGCAATCAGTATTTTGAAATCTCGCAGCATGTCTACGCCAACAATTATATGTGTCTATCTTCTGGACTTATATACTTTGAATGTGAAGTTTCTGAAAAACACCCTAAACTGCGAACTAGTTCTCGAAATACTGATGAAGCAGCAAAAACTATAAACAACCTTAACAGTAAAAAGTTTGATGATAAAGAGTAGTGTGTTGGCAAAGCTCAGAAAAAGAGAAGAGTTGGTACTGAAAAATACGGATTGAGTAAACCATGAAGAAGGCTGTGGATAAATCACAAGGACGAAATCTACCTTTAAAGAATCCAAATGATTCCGTGTCTGCTGAAGTCATTATCGAATACCTTGCTCCTGACTCTAAACCCTTACGGACAATATTCTTCATCATCCTCTGATATTAGAAATTTTAAGATATCATCGTATCTTTCATTATAAATATCCTCCATATTTCTGAAGATATTTCCATAATTATTCTTATCTGAAATCATTTACCTCTTCGTGATGTCTGTATTACATCATAAAAGAAACTATTTTAGTTTCTAAATTCTGAAACTTTCGAATTTAAAATAGGAATATTTTTGAAGTAGTGTTGGGAACTGAAGCATGAACTAGTATAATATAATGACACTTGATCACCGTGATTATATTACAGTAAGTCATGCTGAGTTTCTAATGGAACGTGATGATTCACATAACATACCGTCATCATGTGCCATTTACACGACTCTTACATTCTACCAAATCTCCAAACATATTAAGAACATATCTTCTTGATAGTTCTATCTTTCTGGATATTCTGGTAATTTGCCAAATCAAGATCGTACCATTACGATTTCCTTCTTAGAACATTAACTATGTTCATCCAAAACTTCATACCTACTAATTCTGGACCATTATTCGCTTGACTTAAAGCCGAGAAGAGAAACAAAAGTATGAAACTCTGAAATGTAAGGGAGAATATAAAGTCCAATAACAACACATAAATTACAAACCATGTATATCAATGTTTATCGCAACATAAAGACACGGGAGAATTAAAAACACTATAACCCCAAGGGCGAAGTAGAAGAAAATAGATTCCTCCGGTGGAAGTTGGAAAAGGAGAATGATTGTTGCTATAGTAAGGATAAGGACAAGGATTAGAAATGGATTAAGCATTTTCGCAATCTTTTGAAATTGGAATTGAGTATAGAGGTGCTAAAAACTAATGGAATGGAAAAGGTAAATATATAAGGGAAATATCAGACGTAGTAATCGGGACAGATCATCGCATTTAATTAAAGAGATCCTAATTTCCTTAAATCTCGAAGAAACAGATCTTATAGATTTCCAAGATTTTTTTTTTTTTTTTTGAATCCCTTGAATTCTGGAATTCAACCATGAATACGTCAAAAATTATGACGAAACTTATTTTCCTCATTCCACTATTTTGTGATAGCTTCACTCATACGCTTCGAGTAATTGGATCATTTTATCCATATTACTCTATGGTAATAAAATCCTATCTATCAACACATATCCGTCATGAAAACATTTTTATGGTTAGCCATGATGACCTCGATCAAATTTCGGGACGAAATTTCTCTAACGGGTAGGTACTGTGATGACCCGGAAATTTCTGACCAAATTTAAACTTAACCTTTATATGTTTCCGACACGATAAGCAGAATTTGTAATGTTGAATCTCAAAAAGTTTGGAACTACATTCATGTAATCAATTACCTTTTGACCGTGTTCGACGATTCACGAACAATTATATGTATATAGATATGTATATATAATATATAATATTAACTGAAAACATTAACAAAGTATTAGATATATGATACTTTACATGAACGTATTTGTTTCGATATATTTATCAACAGAATTAAGAGATAATATCAAATGATTGAATTATCAGATACATTATGATATGATTACGGGCCAATGTTATGAGGTCCATTGTGATTTAAGAAATCTATTCTTTTTGACAATATTCGGAAAATGGTAAAGTGATCTATAAGTAAGAACGTGGAGTGTAAATAACATAGATGTTGGATATCGACAAGTTAAGTAACTCGACATTTTTCATTAAGATAATTTCATACATTTATTAAACCTTTAGACTTTATCCCATGCTTCACCAACAGACTGTAATTTAAAAACTTGAAACCTATTATGAATATATATAATTCTACTTTTCTAAAATGTTTTATGATATAACGATTTCTATTATTTTAACCTTTTAACAAAATGATTCTTAACTATATTTAGTTTTGGAAAACAAAATTATCATATTTATTTGATTTAGTTTCAAAAGTACAAAAAACGTTTTCAATTTAAAAAGAACTTTATTATTAAAATGTATATATCTTTTATAAATATCTAGAACCACTTTTGACAACTCATTACTTAACCAATATGATAAAGATAACGATATTTATATTTTATTTTATTAAATATATATAACGATTTAAATTAATATTATATATATTTATACGCGTATTATACGTATATAGTTTTATACTTTTACTATACTTTAACTTTACCTTTACTTTACTTTTACTTTTACTTTACTTTAACTTTAATAATTCATACTTTAATAATTCACTTTAATAATTCATACTTTAATAATTCAATTTAATAATTCATACTTTAATAATTCACTTTAATAATTCACTTTAATAATTCATACTTTAATAATTCACTTTAATAATTCACTTTAATAATTCATACTTTAATAATTCACTTTAATAATTCACTTTAATAATTCATACTTTAATAATTCACTTTAATAATTCACTTTAATAATTCATACTTTAATAATTCACTTTAATAATTCATACTTTAATAATTCAAAAATCTATTATAAATAGAATTGAATAGGTTTTGATTATTTCATAGAAACTTGAAAATATATTTCTCTAAACTCTCTCAATCGAATTACATATATATATTTTCTTGATATTATTTCATGATATTATTAGTATACATAAAATACTAAGACGGAGTTATACTCAGACGATTTCAAAATAAGTTTTCAAACGGGATAAAGCTAAGGAAATTATGGGTTATAGCTATGGAGGTTATGGGTATTGATCGAGAGTATTGCTCGTGAGTCAAACTAGTGTTTATCATCTCCGTTGCATCTACGTACTTTTCCTGCAATATTGAATCTCAATATTGATACGTTCGTGAATCCAAGGCCAACATTGCACTTGTTCAATGACGTCATATGTATTTTTACTACAAAATACAGTATTGTGAGTTTCATTTGCTCCCTTATATATATATTTTTGGGACTGAGAATACATGCGCTGTTTTTATAAATGTTTTATGAAATAGGCACAAGTACTAAAAGTAATTCTATGTGGGTTTAAACCAGAAATATACCCTTAGCTTGGTAACATTAAACTAATTGTCTATGTACGGTAGGCGCGAATCCTAAAGATAGATCTATTGGTCCTTACATGAAAGGACCCGTTCATATACATTATAAACGATTCACAATAGTTGATTACATTGCGAGGTATTTGACCTCTATATGATACATTTTACAAACATTGCATTCGTTTTTAAAAGACAAACTTTCTTTACATCGAAAATTGACAGGCATGCATACCATTTCATAATATCCACTATCCAACTATAAATTGATTTAATAATAATCTTTGATGAACTCAATGACTCGAATGCAACGTTCTTCAAAATATGCTATGAAAGACTCCAAGTAATATCTTTAAAATGAGCAAATGCACAGCGGAAGATTTCTTTAACACCTGAGAATAAACATGCTTTAAAGTGTCAACCAAAAGGTTGGTGAGTTCATTAGTTTATCATAATCATTTATTTCCATCATTTTAATAGACCACAAGAATTTCATTTTCAGTTCTCATAAATATACGTCCAATGCATAGAGACAAAAATAATCATTCATATGGTGAACACCTGGTAACCGACATTAACTAGATACATATAAGAATATCCCCTATCATTCCGGGATCCTCCTTCGGACATGATATAAATTTCGAAGTACTAAAGCATCCGGTACTTTGGATGGGGTTTGTTAGGCCCAATAGATCTATCTTTAGGATTCGCGTCAATTAGGGTGTCTGTTCCCTAATTCTTAGATTACCAGACTTAATAAAAAGGGGCATATTCGATTTCGATAATTCAACCATAGAATGTAGTTTCACGTACTTGTGTCTATTTCGTAAAACATTTATAAAAGTTGCGCATGTATTCTCAGCCCAAAAATATAAAGGGTAAAAAGGCAAATGAAACTCACCATACTGTATTTCGTAGTAAAAATACATATAACGTCATTGAACAAGTGCAAGGTTGGCCTCGGATTCACGAACCTAAATTAAATATATATATTTATATGTTGGTCAATATTTGTCTAACAAATTAGGTCAAGTCATAGTGTACCACAATCCTAATGCTCGAGACTAATATGCAAAAGTCAACAAAAGTAAATTTGACTCAAAATAATTTCTAAAAATCTATACATGATTAATATATAGTTTAAATATCGTCGTTTTATATTTTTAAATATATTTAAAAGATTTATTAGGGTAAATAATATAATTTATTTATTAATAAATAAAATTTTATATTAAATTTATATAATAAAATATACTTTTATATATATTAAGTAATAAAATTTATAGGGTTCATTTAATATCATAAAGATAATATGATAGGTATTATTAAAGTAAGTTATTACACGTAGTAAAATATGTTTGTATCACATATTTATTTGATAAAATAATATCTATAATGATAGTAAGTAAAAGTTGTATTATTTTGTAATAATAATTATTATTATAAAAATATCAATATTTATAATTACTAAGATGACATTATGATAAAACGATAATTCTAATTATGATAACTTTAATATTTACGATAATTTTTAATATTATCTTTAAAATAATAATTCTATTTAAAATAATAATAATAATGATATTTTATAGTAACAATGACATTTCTATTAAAATGATAATTTTTGTTAAAATGATAGTTTTAATACTAACGATACTTTTAATAATAATAGTAATGATAAAAATAATAAAAACGATAATTTTATCTAAATTAATATCTTATAATATTTTAATTTCATCATGATACTCTTACTCATTATTTCCTAATCGTTTCGTTTAATAGCTTTTAATCGTCTTTTATATCGTGTTCATAATAATGATAATAATAGTAATCAAAATATTTAGGTGTTACAATTATTTGTTTTAATTACACTAATATTAATAATGATAGTTACTATAATATTATTAACGATAATACTAATAATTATCTTAATGATAATATAGTAATAATAATAATAACAATAACCATTTTTAAATAATGATATATATATATTAATAATGATAATAATAATAATAATACTAATAATAATAATAATAATAATAATAATGATAATTGGATAATAATAATAATAATACTAATTATAACTTTAATGATAATAACGATAGTAATAAAAAAAAACAATTTTTAATGATAAATCCCTATTATTGATAAAGATAATAATAACGATAATAATAAGATAAAACTAGAACGACGATAAAAACGACGATAATAATAATCATTTTTAATAAAAATATCGAAAATTCAATTGATTATAACTTCTAATCCGTTCATCGAAACCATTCGATATCTAAAGGAAAAGTTCTTAATTTTTCGCTAGCTTTCCAAGGACATGCATATCTTATACCTTATCTCAACCGCAAGTGTAACTAATTCAAGATTCAACCTAACCTGTCTAAGGGCAATATCAAAAGTACAAGCATGCATAATCCTAAATACTCGAGCACTAGTCAGGGATACACTATTAGTATGTAAAAGTTAAATTATGAGTACTCACGTATCAATATTGAGATTCAATATTGCAGGAAAGGTACGTAGACGCAACGGAAATGATAAACACTATATTGACCTCACGAGCATACCCATGAACCATACTCAATCACCTCCATAGCTATAACCCATAATTTCCTTAATCCTATCCTACTCAAAAAACAATTTCGAAATCACTCGGACAACACTCCGTCGTAATATTTTATGTATACTAATAATATCTTGAAATAATACGGAGTAAATATATATATGTAAATCGATTGAGAGAGTTTAGAGAAAAATATTTTCAAGTTTCTATGAAATAATGAAACATATTGAATTCTATTTATAATAGATTTTTGAATTATTAAAATGAATTATTAAAGTATGAATTATTAAAGTGAATTATTAAAGTATGAATTATTAAAGTGAATTATTAAAGTATGAATTATTAAAGTGAATTATTAAAGTATAAATTATTAAAGTATGAATTATTAAAGTGAATTATTAAAGTTAAAGTAAAGTAAAAATAAAGTAAAGGTAAAGTTTAAGTATAGTAAAAGTATAAAACTATGTACGTATTATACGCGTATAAATATATATAATATTAATTTAAATCGTTATATATATTTAATAAAAGAAAATATAAATATCGTTATCTTTATCATACTAGTTAAGTAATGAGTTGTCAAAAGTGGTTCTAGATATTTATAAAAGTTATATACGTTTTAATAATAAAGTACTTTTTAAACTGAAAACGTTTTTGTACGTTTGAAACTAAATAGATCAATCGAGTCTTTATGAGATTCAATATTCCACTATCCTTTGTCTAGTTCTCAATGATTGACAATTTGTTCTTATTTATAAATTACTTTACCATTTTCCGAATATTGTTAAAATGGAAAGATTTCTCAAATCAACGTGGGCCTTTCAACAGAGACTTGTAATCATAATTTAATATATCTGATAATTCAATCAGTTAATCTTATCTTCTAATTCCATTGATAAACATTTTGAAACAGATACAATCATATAAAGTATTTAATCTAATATTTCGTTTACGTTTCAAGTTATAATATATATACACATATACATATATAATCATATTCGTTTAATGGTTCGTGAATCGTTGGAACTTGGTCGAGGTTGAATGAATGTATGAACATAGTTTAAAATTCTTGAAATTTAACTTAACAAATATTGCTTATTGTGTCAGAAACATATAAAGATTAAAGTTTAAATTTGGTTGGAAATTTCCGGGTTGTCACAGTACCTACCCGTTAAAGAAATTTCGTCCCGAAATTTAAGTGGAAAGGTCGTGAATGATAATAAGTATGTTTTCATGATACATACGCCCTGAAAATTAGAGTTTTATCATCCACGAATAATTTGGATAAACAATCCATTTATATGAAGAGTACGAATGAAGCTAACATAGAAGAGTGAAATGAGTAAGTGTAGATTCATCTTATCATTTGACGTAGATATGATTGATTCCCAGATTTCAAGGGATTTGAAGAAAATCTTCTTAATAAGATTTGACTCTCCGGTAATCAAGGAAATTAGGATCCGCTTTAAATGCGATCGTCCATTTTAATTATTCTGTCGAAGATTTTCTTATAAATTTACCTCATTCGTTTCCTTATAACTCACACCTTCTGTTGATGCATTTTATGCAAGTCCCTAGACATCTACCCACGTCCATTGCAGGTACAACAGTTTACAGGCCACCATGATTGCTCATTATTATCCTGTGTTTGTATGTGGTTACAGGAACTGCAGGAACGAGATTTAGATGTTTAACTATGTTAGACTTAGTCAGACGTACGAGTGAAGTCTCACTAGTACGGCTGACAGGCTCATACGCACGGTTGATGCTGAGCTAAGTCACAATTACAACCTAAATGAGAAGACACGAGTGAGTGATCACCCGTACGGCTGATGAAGCCAACTCGTACGTGTGATGAATGAATCGTATGGGTGAGTCAACAGCAGGGGTATATAAAGTCTTATGTTCTTCATTTTAGGTTAAGCCTCTTATTTGTTACACAAACTCAGATCTAGTGAGCTCCTCCGATTCTCTCTCAGTCCAAATCACCCATGTGGTGAATAATAGCTCTAGGTGTTGATCTAATCACACTTGATTTAGTTGTAGTTTGACTAAATTAATCAAAAAAAACTTAACCTATTCACTAGAGGGTTTGATTCACTTATTCTGCCATTGTGTGAGTTAAATCTGTTGATTTCTAAGTTCCTAGTCATGTTTCATCACCTTCTATTCTTTCCCCCTCAACTCATATTTTAAAGTATTCATCAATATGCTCCATCCAGCTCTGATTCTCGATATACTTCTAACTTTCATATCGGTCATTCTTCTTTTTCATCTACCGCCGGAAGAATCTATTTACTTCTACTATACTCTTGGGTTTATAGTGTTTCTAGTTCTCCCGTGTCTTTATATTGCTATATGCATCGATATATGGTTTATAATTTCTGGTTTGTCGTTGAGCGTTATATGTTCCCTTATATTTCAAAGTCTCTGCTTCTGTCTTCTATAATCATTATCATTCACAGTTAATGCTCTCTTTTATTTGCTGCAATTTATACCCCAATTTCTATTTCGGAGTTTTGTCCTTTCGCTTCTTCTTCTTGCGATTAAGCACCGCTTGTAATGGTCCAGAATTCACAGATATGAATTTCGGAATGAACATTGTTAATGTTCTAGGAAGGAAATTGTGATGGCACGATCTTGACTTGTCAAATTACTAGAATACCTTGGAAAAGGCCGAATTATCAAGAAATATTTTCTTGATATTTTAGAGGTTAAATAGAATACAAGAGTCGTATAACATGGCACATGATGATGTTATGATCTGTGAATCATCACGTTCCATTTAGAAACTCAGCATGACTTACTGTAATATAATCACATTGATCAAGTGTCATTATATTATACTAATTCATGCTTCAGTTCTCAACACTACTTCAAAATATTCCTATTTTAAACTTGAATCTTTCAGAATTTAGAAACTAAAATAGTTTCTTTTATGATGTAATACAGATAGCGCGAAGAGGTAAATGATTTCAAATAAGAAAAATTAAGAAAATATCTTCAGAAATATGGAGGATATTTATAATGAAAGATATGATGATATTTTAGAATTTCTAATATCAGAGGATGGTGAAGAATATTGTCCGCAGGGGTTTAGAGTCAGGAGCAAGGTATTCGTTAATGACTTCAGCAGGTACTGAATCATTTGGATCCTTTAAAGTCAGGTTCAGTCTTTGTAATTTGTCCAAAGCCTCCTTCCTACTTTGCTCAATCCTTTTTCCAGTTCCAAAACTTCTCTTTTTCTGCGCTTTGCCAGCACACTTCATCATTATCATCCAGCTTTTACCATTTAAAGTCGTTTATAGTTTTTGCTGCTTCATCAGCATTTTTTCCATTTTCGGAGAACCAATTCGTAGTTCGGAGTGTTTTTCAGAAACTTCACATTCAAATTAAGTCCAGAAGATAGACGTTATATATACACATATAACTGTTGGCGCAGACATGCTGCAAGATTTCAAAATACTGATTGCTAATTCCCAATGATTCGTATGGCAATTCTCATTACAAGATGCGAATGAGTAAATGATGGGGTTTCAATGAATAATTATGATGACTTTTTGAAGAGGCTAAAGTCAAAGGGTAATGAAGTTGTTGGTACATCTGCTAATAATATGGTGGAATGTAAAAGGTTCCCTGGTAACGATGGTGTATATCTCAAGGTTATAATAAGGTTAGTCTGACTGAAAAGTCGAAGTTGACTTGCTGGAGCTGTGACAAAACTGGCTACTTTGAATAGGAGTCGCAAAGTTATTTTTGCTAATAAATGCCAAAGAATCTGACGCGGATACGTTGTTTAAACTTTTACTTTGGTTTCAAGAGTTTTTCGGGTACATAACTGTGGGTAACATGTGGTTGGATCATCATCTCGATTGCTCATCATTCGAAGTGTCTTCAGAAATTTTCGAAGGGTTTGAACACAGATTGTAATCGTTAACATACATTTAATGTTCTAACACAGTTTTGAATTCAAAATATAGCTTGTGAAAGATGTAAGGATCTAAGAGTGATGATTTTGGTCATATCTCAAGTTAAATTTTGAGATTTCAAAATCAGAATATGTAATTAAATTTTGAATGAGTATGGTTGTTTTGATTTCTATAAAAGAATGTATATTGTTGTGAAAGTAGGGAGTATAATGGATGATTTGCTGAATCAGATTCGAAGAATGTAACATATTAATTGTGAATTTATATATCTCTCGGGTATTACCTACCCGTTAAAAAAAAAATTCACAATTAATCTTTTGTACAAAAGAATTTTATTACAGTCTTTATGAAAATATATATGTATATTTTCTTCAGATGTAACATAGATTTAATGAGTTAATGTTAAATTAAACTCATTTAATTTACGGTTGAAACTAGAATTGAATAATCCCTAAAGGCTTTAAAAAGTACATAACTTTTACGCAATATTTCTTTAATGACATTAAAATTATGAATCAATACTTCGTTATTTGTTGATGTATGGTGTTCGGTTCGTGGAATTCTTGTGAATTTCGCAAAGTATGAATGATGTTATCTGAAAAGTTTCGGGTACATTGATGATGAAAGTGTAAAATCAAATATATACTTGATTTATTATGAATTGGAATTTGTTGAATTGCGACAGAGATTGTAGTTAACGCTGGTTAAGTTGCGGCCGAAGGACGTACATTATTGCATATTTGTAATATGAATTAACCGAGTAGTTAAGATTCACACACAATAGCTTAGCACTGAAAGATTTATTTCAATATATATATATATATATATATATATATATATATATATATATATATATATATATATATATATATATATATATATATATATAATATACATATAATTTCTTCAGAGGAAATGAGTTAATTCTTCATAACTCGTTGATACAATATAAACGTTATTGATTCGTAATGATGTCCACAGTGATTCTTGAACTGAAGGAGTTTGTGATGTTATCGGTGTTGTTGATTCGGATGTTGACTGTACTGACGATGCTGGTAACGCTGATGGTACTATTGATGTTGTTGGTAAAGCAAGTTTAGCTTGTTAATCACACACCATTTTTGTCAGGGTTTCTACTCTTCTTTCCATCATTTTGGTTCGCTTAACTGATTTATGGTTAGGGCTAGATTAGATAATCTCTAAGACTTTAGAGATTACATAATCGCCGCGGAATGTTTCTCCAATGAAGTTATGAATTAATACTTCGTCAGTTATTGTTGTTGGTACTCCTTGGTATCTATGGTGCGTATGACGTTGATGCTCGTGGGACAGATTGTGAAGTTGAGGTTTACGACGCGGTTGTGGTTGGAGGTGGTAATGGTACTGTTGGTGTTGATGATGGTGGTACTGGTTATGCAGCTGATGCTGCTGCTGGTGTTTGTAATCTCTGCACCATATTCTCCAAAGCCACTACCCGAGCACGAAGCTCGTTGACTTCTTCTATTACACCGGGGTGATTGTCGGTTCGAACGAGCGGATAAATAAAATCTAAAATTTGATGTAATATATAATCGTGACGAGATACTCTGGAAAAGAGCGAGAAAATGGTGTTTCGGACAGGTTCGCCGGTAAGTGCTTCAGGTTCTTCATCAAGAGGGCAATGTGGTGGATGGAAGGGATCACCTTCTTCTTGTCTCCAATGATTGAGGAGGCTAAGAACCCATCCCCAATTCATCCAGAATAGGTGATGACTGATTGGTTGATCTATTCCGGTCACACTGCTTTCGGAGCTTGAATGGGATTCCATTTCGGAATCTGAGTGACTTGACTTGATGACGAATTCCATTTCGTACGATTGGATAAAGGATTTTTTTTTCGATATGAAATGATTTTGGCTAACGGATGGTATTCTAATTACATAGAATATATATATATATATATATATATATATATATATATATATATATATATATATATATATATATATATATATATATATATATATATATATAGATCAAAAGATTTCGTAGATTACGGAGGACTTTGCGGGATATGTCAGGCAAAGTTTAAAGTAACAGATACGATAAGATATGATTTAGCAGATATGCTAAGATATGAATTTTTGTCTATACACTATTCATGCAATCAATACAGCAAGACGTGTCTTAGACTAAAAATGATAAGCAGGTAATTTTCTGAGGATGATAAGTAGTTAATTTTCGACACAAAATGATAAACAAAACTTTTGACATGCAGATACGGTCGAAGTCCAGACTCACTAATGCATCCTATCGACTTATCAGTTAGACACACTAATGCAGACCTGGTTCGCTAAGACCACCGCTCTGATACCAACTGAAAGGACCCGTTCATATACATTATAAACGATTCACAATAGTTGATTACATTGCGAGGTATTTGACCTCTATATGATACATTTTACAAACATTGCATTCGTTTTTAAAAGACAAACTTTCTTTACATCGAAAATTGACAGGCATGCATACCATTTCATAATATCCACTATCCAAGTATAAATTGATTTAATAATAATCTTTGATGAACTCAATGACTCGAATGCAACGTTCTTCAAAATATGCTATGAAAGACTCCAAGTAATATCTTTAAAATGAGCAAATGCACAGCGGAAGATTTCTTTAACACCTGAGAATAAACATGCTTTAAAGTGTCAACCAAAAGGTTGGTGAGTTCATTAGTTTATCATAATCATTTATTTCCATCATTTTAATAGACCACAAGAATTTCATTTTCAGTTCTCATAAATATACGTCCCATGCATAGAGACAAAAATAAACATTCATATGGTGAACACCTGGTAACCGACATTAACTAGATACATATAAGAATATCCCCTATCATTCCGGGATCCTTCTTCGGACATGATATAAATTTCGAAGTACTAAAGCATCCGGTACTTTGGATGGGGTTTGTTAGGCCCAATAGATCTATCTTTAGGATTCGCGTCAATTAGGGTGTCTGTTCTCTAATTCTTAGATTACCAGACTTAATAAAAAGGGGCATATTCGATTTCGATAATTCAACCATAGAATGTAGTTTCACGTACTTGTGTCTATTTCGTAAAACATTTATAAAAGTTGCGCATGTATTCTCAGCCCAAAAATATAAAGGGTAAAAAGGCAAATGAAACTCACCATACTGTATTTCGTAGTAAAAATACATATAACGTCATTGAACAAGTGCAAGGTTGGCCTCGGATTCACGAACCTAAATTAAATATATATATTTATATGTTGGTCAATATTTGTCTAACAAATTAGGTCAAGTCATAGTGTACCACAATCCTAATGCTCGAGACTAATATGCAAATGTCAACAAAAGTAAATTTGACTCAAAATAATTTCTAAAAATCTATACATGATTAATATATAGTTTAAATATCGTCGTTTTATATTTTTAAATATTTTTAAAAGATTTATTAGAGTAAATAATATAATTTATTTATTAATAAATAAAATTTTATATTAAATTTATATAATAAAATATACTTTTATATATATTAAGTAATAAAATTTATAGGGTTCATTTAATATCATAAAGATAATATGATAGGTATTATTAAAGTAAGTTATTACACGTAGTAAAATATGTTTGTATCACATATTTATTTGATAAAATAATATCTATAATGATAGTAAGTAAAAGTTGTATTATTTTGTAATAATAATTATTATTATAAAAATATCAATATTTATAATTACTAAGATGACATTATGATAAAACAATAATTCTAATTATGATAACTTTAATATTTACGATAATTTTTAATATTATCTTTAAAATAATAATTCTATTTAAAATAATAATAATAATGATATTTTATAGTAACAATGACATTTCTATTAAAATGATAATTTTTATTAAAATGATAGTTTTAATACTAACGATACTTTTAATAATAATAGTAATGATAAAAATAATAAGAACGATAATTTTATCTAAATTAATATCTTATAATATTTTAATTTCATCATGATACTCTTACTCATTATTTTCTAATCGTTTCATTTAATAGCTTTTAATCGTCTTTTATATCGTGTTCTTAATAATGATAATAATAGTAATCAAAATATTTAGGTGTTACAATTATTTGTTTTAATTACACTAATATTAATAATGATAGTTACTATAATATTATTAACGATAATACTAATAATTATCTTAATGATAATATAGTAATAATAATAATAACAATAACCATTTTTAAATAATGATATATATATATATATATATTAATAATGATAATAATAATAATAATACTAATAATAATAATAATAATAATAATAATAATGATAATTGGATAATAATAATAATAATACTAATTATAACTTTAACGATAATAACGATAGTAATAAAAAAAACAATTTTTAATGATAAATCCCTTTTATTGATAAAGATAATAATAATGATAATAATAAGATAAAACTAGAACGACGATAAAAACGACGATAATAATAATCATTTTTAATAAAAATATCGAAAATTCAATTGATTATAACTTCTAATCCGTTCATCGAAACCATTCGATATCTAAAGGAAAAGTTCTTAATTTTTCGCTAGCTTTCCAAGGACATGCATATCTTATACCTTATCTCAACCGCAAGTGTAACTAATTCAAGATTCAACCTAACCTGTCTAAGGGCAATATCAAAAGTACAAGCATGCATAATCCTAAATACTCGAGCACTAGTCAGGGATACACTATTAGTATGTAAAAGTTAAATTATGAGTACTCACGTATCAATATTGAGATTCAATATTGCAGGAAAGGTACGTAGACGCAACGGAAATGATAAACACTATATTGACCTCACGAGCATACCCATGAACCATACTCAATCACCTCCATAGCTATAACCCATAATTTCCTTAATCCTATCCTACTCGAAAAACAATTTCGAAATCACTCGGACAACACTCCGTCGTAATATTTTATGTATACTAATAATATCTTGAAATAATACGGAGTAAATATATATATGTAAATCGATTGAGAGAGTTTAGAGAAAAATATTTTCAAGTTTCTATGAAATAATGAAACCTATTGAATTCTATTTATAATAGATTTTTGAATTATTAAAATGAATTATTAAAGTATGAATTATTAAAGTGAATTATTAAAGTATGAATTATTAAAGTGAATTATTAAAGTATGAATTATTAAAGTGAATTATTAAAGTATAAATTATTAAAGTATGAATTATTAAAGTGAATTATTAAAGTTAAAGTAAAGTAAAAATAAAGTAAAGGTAAAGTTTAAGTATAGTAAAAGTATAAAACTATGTACGTATTATACGCGTATAAATATATATAATATTAATTTAAATCGTTATATATATTTAATAAAATAAAATATAAATATCGTTATCTTTATCATACTAGTTAAGTAATGAGTTGTCAAAAGTGGTTCTAGATATTTATAAAAGTTATATACGTTTTAATAATAAAGTTCTTTTTAAACTGAAAACGTTTTTGTACGTTTGAAACTAAATAGATCAATCGAGTCTTTATGAGATTCAATCTTCCACTATCCTTTGTCTAGTTCTCAATGATTGACAATTTGTTCTTATTTATAAATTACTTTACCATTTTCCGAATATTGTTAAAATGGAAAGATTTCTCAAATCAACGTGGGCCTTTCAACAGAGACTTGTAATCATAATTTAATATATCTGATAATTCAATCAGTTGATCTTATCTTCTAATTCCATTGATAAACATTTTGAAACAGATACAATCATATAAAGTATTTAATCTAATATTTCGTTTACGTTTCAAGTTATAATATATATACACATATACATATATAATCATATTCGTTTAATGGTTCGTGAATCGTTGGAACTTAGTCGAGGTTGAATGAATGTATGAACATAGTTTAAAATTCTTGAAATTTAACTTAACAAATATTGCTTATTGTGTCAGAAACATATAAAGATTAAAGTTTAAATTTGGTTGGAAATTTCCGGGTTGTCACATGACAAACCCCATCCTGACTATGGGATGCTTTAGTACTTCGAGGTTATTTTAAACACACCTGATCTGGTGTACTTCAGAGGGTAAAACATGAACGTTAAGGCTTGTTACCGGGTGCCAACAACTTATAGAATAATTTTATACACTTGCTAGTGTACATATATTTATAAACGAAAATCTTGTGGTCTATTAATATATTGAAATGATTGTTATGATAAACCTATGAACTCACCAACCTTTTGGTTGACACTTTAAAGCATGTTTATTCTCAGGTATTAAAGAAATCTTCCGCTATGCATTAGCTCATTTTAAGGATATTACTTGGAGTCATTCATGGCATATTTTGAAAGACGTTGCATTCAAGTCATTGAGTTCATCAAGATTATTATTAAGTCAATTATAGTTGGATGTATTATGAAATGGTGTGCATACCGTCAATTTTCGTTGTAAAGAAAGTTTGTCTTTTAAAAACAAATGCAATGTTTGTAAAATGTATCATATAGAGGTCAAATACCTCGCGATGTAATCAACTATTGTGAATCGTTTATAATGTATATGAACGGGTCCTTTCATAATGGTGTACGGAGAAAAGGGCAAAACGAAGCTACATCTTATTAGTAATTTGAAGGCACAAAAACTAATAAGAAAAGGTTGCTATGCTGTTCTAGCACACGTCAAGAAATTACAAACTGAAGAAAAGAGCATCAATAATGTTCCCATTGCAAAAGAATTTCCCGATGTATTTCCGAAAGAATTACCGGGATTACCCCCACATCGATCCGTAGAATTTCAAATAGATCTTGTACCATGAGCTGCACCAATAGCTCGTGCTCCTTACAGACTCGCACCTAGCGAGATGAAAGAACTGCAAAGCCAATTACATGAACTTTTAGAGCGTGGTTTCATTCGACCAAGCACATCACCGTGGGGAGCTCCTGTTTTGTTTGTCAAGAAGAAAGATGGTACATTCAGGTTGTGTATCGACTACCGAGAGTTGAACAAACTTACCATCAAGAACCGCTACCCACTACCGAGAATCGATGACTTATTTGATCAACTACAAGGCTCGTCTGTTTATTCAAAGATTGACTTACGTTCTGGGTATCATCAAATGCGGGTGAAAGAAGATGATATTCCAAAGACTGCTTTCAGAACACGTTACGGTCATTACGAGTTTATGGTCATGCCGTTTGGTTTAACTAATGCACCAGCTATGTTCATGGACCTTATGAACCGAGTGTGTGGACCATACCTTGACAAGTTTGTCATTGTTTTCATTGATGACATACTTATTTACTCAAAGAATGACCAAGAACACGGTGAACATTTGAGAAAGGTCTTAGAAGTATTGAGGAAGGAAGAATTGTACGCTAAGTTTTCAAAGTGTGCATTTTGGTTGGAAGAAGTTCAATTCCTCGGTCACATAGTGAACAAAGAAGGTATTAAGGTGGATCCGGCAAAGATAGAAACTGTTGAAAAGTGGGAAACCCCGAAAACTCCGAAACACATACGCCAGTTTTTAGGACTAGCTGGTTACTACAGAAGGTTCATCCAAGACTTTTCCAGAATAGCAAAACCCTTGACTGCATTAACGCATAAAGGGAAGAAATTTGAATGGAATGATGAACAAGAGAAAGCGTTTCAGTTATTGAAGAAAAAGCTAACTACGGCACCTATATTGTCATTGCCTGAAGGGAATGATGATTTTGTGATTTATTGTGACGCATCAAAGCAAGGTCTCGGTTGTATATTAATGCAACGAACGAAGGTGATTGCTTATGCGTCTAGACAATTGAAGATTCACTAACAAAATTATACGACGCATGATTTGGAATTAGGCGCGGTTGTTTTTGCATTAAAGACTTGGAGGCACTACTTATATGGGGTCAAAAGTATTATATATACCGACCACAAAAGTCTTCAACACATATTTAATCAGAAACAACTGAATATGAGGCAGCGTAGGTGGATTGAATTGTTGAATGATTACGACTTTGAGATTCGTTACCACCCGGGAAAGGCAAATGTGGTAGCCGATGCCATGAGTAGGAAGGACAGAGAACCCATTCGAGTAAAATCTATGAATATAATGATTCATAATAACCTTATTACTCAAATAAAGGAGGCGCAACAAGGAGTTTTAAAAGAGGGAAATTTAAAGGATGAAATACCCAAGGGATCGGAGAAGCATCTTAATATTCGGGAAGACGGAACCCGGTATAGGGCTGAAAGGATTTGGGTACCAAAATTTGGAGATATGAGAGAAATGGTACTTAGAGAAGCTCATAAGACCAGATACTCAATACATCCTGGAACGGGGAAGATGTACAAGGATCTCAAGAAACATTTTTGGTGGCCGGGTATGAAAGCCGATGTTGCTAAATACGTAGGAGAATGTTTGACGTGTTCTAAGGTCAAAGCTGAGCATCAGAAACCATCAGGTCTACTTCAACAACCCGAAATCCCAGAATGGAAATGGGAAAACATTACCATGGATTTCATCACTAAATTGCCAAGGACTGCAAGTGGTTTTGATACTATTTGGGTAATAGTTGATCGTCTCACCAAATCAGCACACTTCCTGCCAATAAGAGAAGATGACAAGATGGAGAAGTTAGCACGACTGTATTTGAAGGAAGTCGTCTCCAGACATGGAATACCAATCTCTATTATCTCTGATAGGGATGGCAGATTTATTTCAAGATTCTGGCAGACATTACAGCAAGCATTAGGAACTCGTCTAGACATGAGTACTGCCTATCATCCACAAACTGAAGGGCAGAGCAAAAGGACGATACAAACGCTTGAAGACATGCTATGAGCATGTGTTATTGATTTCGGAAACAGTTGGGATCGACATCTACCGTTAGCAGAATTTTCTTACAACAACAGCTACCATTCAAGTATTGAGATGGCGCCGTTTGAAGCACTTTATGGTAGAAAGTGCAGGTCTCCGATTTGTTGGAGTGAAGTGGGGGATAGACAGATTACGGGTCCGGAGATTATACAAGAAACTACCGAGAAGATCATCCAAATTCAACAACGGTTGAAAACCGCCCAAAGTCGACAAAAGAGCTACGCTGACATTAAAAGAAAAGATATAGAATTTGAAATTGGAGAGATGGTCATGCTTGAAGTTGCACCTTGGAAAGGCGTTGTTCGATTTGGTAAACGAGGGAAATTAAATCCAAGGTATATTGGACCATTCAAGATTATTGATCGTGTCGGACCAGTAGCTTACCGACTTGAGTTACCTCAACAACTCGCGGTTGTACATAACACTTTCCACGTCTCGAATTTGAAGAAATGTTTTGCTAAAGAAGATCTCACTATTCCATTAGATGAAATCCAAATCAACGAAAAACTCCAATTCATCGAAGAACCCGTCGAAATAATGGATCGTGAGGTTAAAAGACTTAAGCAAAACAAGATACCAATTGTTAAGGTTCGATGGAATGCTCGTAAAGGACCCGAGTTCACCTGGGAGCGTGAAGATCAGATGAAGAAGAAATACCCGCATCTATTTCCAGAAGATTCGTCAACACCTTCAACAGCTTAAAATTTCGGGACGAAATTTATTTAACGAGTAGGTACTGTAGTGACCAGAACTTTTCCATGTTTATATATATTAATTGAGATTGATATTTACATGATTAAATGTTTCCAACATGTTAAGCAATCAAACTTGTTAAGACTTGATTAATTGAAATATGTTTCATATAGACAATTGACCACCCAAGTTGACCGGCGATTCACGAACGTTAAAACTTGTAAAAACGACATGACGATATATATATGGATATACATATGGTTAACATGAGATTATGATAAGTAAGTATCTCCATAAGTATATTAACAATGAGTTATATACATATAAACAAGACTACTAACTTAAGGATTTCGAAACGAGACATATATGTAATGATTATCATTGTAACGACATTTAAATGTATATATATCATATTAAGATATATTAATATATCATAATATCATGATAATATAATAATTTAACATCTCATTAGATATAATAAACAATGGGTTAACAACATTAATTGAGATCGTTAACTTAAAGGTTTCAAAACAACACTTACATGTAACGACTAACGATGACTTAACGACTCAGTTAAAATGTATATACATGTAGTGTATTTAGATGTATTAAAATACTTTTGGAAGACTTCAAGACATATATCAAAACACTCATACTTAACGAAAATGGTTACAGTTACTTTCCCATTCTTTTCTTTCATCAAGAATTCTAGTCGTATTCTTACCCGTATTATACACAGCTTCAAAACGTACTTACTATGGGTATATACCAATAGGAAGTAGCATTGGATTCCACTCTTGATTATGTCATGTATGACTAATCAATTTTAACTTCTACCATGAGCTAGTCAACTAACCAGAACTCCTTTTAACCCCACTCACCACTCACCAATTACCACTCATCATTCACTCCATTTCACTTCCAATTCTCTTTCTAATTCTCTCTCAACAACCCACACTATTATGAATGTATTTTTCCAGTAGTTAATCATCATCTTCATCAAAAATCACTTCAAGAATCAAGCTATAATCATCATAGGAAGAACACTTCAAGAACACTTCAAAAATCCCTTCAAGTTTACTAATTTACTTCCAAGCTTTCTAATCCATTCCAAGTAATCATCTAAGATCAATAAACCTTTGTTATATACAGTAGGTTATCTTTCTTATTCAAGGTAATATTCATATTCAAACTTTGATTCAATTTCTATAACTATAAACTATCTTAATTCGAGTAAAAATCTTACTTGAACTTGTTTTTGTGTCATGATCCTACTTCAAGAACTTTCAAGCCATCCAAGATCCTTTGAAGCTAGATCATTTCTTGTCACTTCCAGTAGGTTTACCTACTAAACTTGAGGTAGTAATGATGTTCATAACATCATTCGATTCATATATATAAAACTATCTTATTCGAAGGTTTAAACTCGTAATCACTAGAACATAGTTTAGTTAATTCTAAACTTGTTCGCAAACAAAAGTTAATCCTTCTAACTTGACTTTTAAAATTAACTAAACACATGTTCTATATCTATATGATATGTTAACTTAATGATTTAAAACCTGGAAACACGAAAAACACCGTAAAACCGGATTTACGCCGTCGTAGTAACACCGCGGGCTGTTTTGGGTTAGTTAATTAAAAACTATGATAAACTTTGATTTAAAAGTTGTTATTCTGAGAAAATGATTTTTATTATGAACATGAAACTATATCCAAAAATTATGGTTAAACTCAAAGTGGAAGTATGTTTTCTAAAATGGTCATCTAGACGTCGTTCTTTCGACTGAAATGACTACCTTTACAAAAACGACTTGTAACTTATTTTTCCGACTATAAACCTATACTTTTTCTGTTTATATTCATAAAATAGAGTTCAATATGAAATCATAGCAATTTGATTCACTCAAAACGGATTTAAAATGAAGAAGTTATGGGTAAAACAAGATTGGATAATTTTTCTCATTTTAGCTACGTGAAAATTGGTAACAAATCTATTCCAACCATAACTTAATCAACTTGTATTGTATATTATGCAATCTTGAGATACCATAGACACGTATGCAATGTTTCGACCTATCATGTCGACACATCTATATATATTTCGGAACAACCATAGACACTCTATATGTGAATGTTGGAGTTAGCTATACAGAGTTGAGGTTGATTCCAAAATATATATAGTTTGAGTTGTGATCAATACTGAGATACGTATACACTGGGTCGTGGATTGATTCAAGATAATATTTATCGATTTATTTCTGTACATCTAACTGTGGACAACTAGTTGTAGGTTACTAAAGAGGACAGCTGACTTAATAAACTTAAAACATCAAAATATATTAAAAGTGTTGTAAATATATTTTGAACATACTTTAATATATATGTATATATTGTTATAGGTTCGTGAATCAACAGTGCCCAAGTCTTACTTCTCGACGAAGTAAAAATCTGTGAAAGTGAGTTATAGTCCCACTTTTAAAATCTAATATTTTTGGGATGAGAATACATGCAGGTTTTATAAATTATTTACAAAATAGACACAAGTACGTGAAACTACATTCTATGGTTGAATTATCAAAATCGAATATGCCCCTTTATTTTAAGTCTGGTAATCTAAGAATTAGGGAACAGACACCCTAATTGACGCGAATCCTAAAGATAGATCTATTGGGCCTAACAAACCCCATCCAAAGTACCGGATGCTTTAGTACTTCGAAATTTATATCATATCCGAAGGGTGTCCCGGAATGATGGGGATATTCTTATATATGCATCTTGTTAATGTCGGTTACCAGGTGTTCACCATATGAATGATTTTTATCTCTATGTATGGGATGTGTATTGAAATATGAAATCTTGTGGTCTATTGTTACGATTTGATATATATAGGTTAAACCTATAACTCACCAACATTTTTATTGACGTTTAAAGCATGTTTATTCTCAGGTGAATATTAAGAGCTTCCGCTGTTGCATACTAAAATAAGGACAAGATTTGGAGTCCATGTTTGTATGATATTGTGTAAAAACTGCATTCAAGAAACTGATTTCGATGTAACATATTTGTATTGTAAACCATTATGTAATGGTCGTGTGTAAACAGGATATTTTAGATTATCATTATTTGATAATCTACGTAAAGCTTTTTAAACCTTTATTTATGAAATAAAGGTTATGGTTTGTTTTAAAAATGAATGCAATCTTTGAAAAATGTCTCATATAGAGGTCAAAACCTCGCAACGAAATCAATTAATATGAAACGTTTTTAATCAATAAGAACGGGACATTTCACACATTACTTTTAGAGATGATCGAAAAGAGGAAGCTATGAGATATCAACGTGTGATCGATGTCTTCTATGCATACCTCAACAGAAACAGTGATGCTCAAAGCTCAAACCAAGTTCAAGCCAGCTGATCTATGTCGGATACTGTGTTGCTCATTTGTTTTTAGTTTTTGATGTTTGTTTATGCTATAGAGAGAATCTGGATCTGTAATAACTTTACTAAACTGTCTGTGTTTATGAACTTGCATGGTTTATGGACATTTACTTAATTGTAATAGATTTTCTAGGTCCTAGGGGGAGTTGTTAATGCATTTTATGCAAGTCCCTAGACATCTACCCACGTCCATTGCAGGTACAATAGTTTACAGGCCACCATGATCGCTCTTTATTATCCTATCTGTGTTTGTATGTGGTTACAGGAATTGCAGGAATGAGATTTGGATGTTTGACTATGTTAGACTTAGTCAGACGTACGAGTGAAGCCTCACTCGTACGACTGACAGGCTCATACGCACGGTTGATGCTGAGCTAAGTCACAATTACAACCTAAATGAGAAGACACGAGTGAGTGATCACCCGTACGGCTGATGAAGCCAACTCGTAGGTATGATGGATGACTCGTACGGGTGAGTCAATAGCAGGTGTATATAAAGTCTTATGTTCTTCATTTTAGGTTAAGCCTCTCATTTGTTACACACACTCATATCTGGTGAGCTCCTATTCTCTCTCAGCCCAAATCACCCAGGTGGTGAATAATAGCTCTAGGTGTTGATCTAATCACACTTGATTTAGTTGTGGTTTGACTAAATTAATCCCAAAAAGCTAAACCTATTCACTAGAGGGTTTGATTCACTAATTCCGCCATTGTGTGAGTTAAATCTGTTGATTTCTAAGTTCCTAGTCACGTTTCATCAAAATCTATGATTACATCTGGAGAAAATGTATATGTAAGTATATTTTCATAAAGATTGTAATTAAGAATTCTTTCGTACAAACTGTTAATGGTGAAAATATTTTAACGAGTAGGTAATACCCGAGGAATATTTAGATTTCACATTAATAAGTTACACTGTACATTCTTCGAATATGATTCAACAGTCATTTACTATCCTACTTATATCCACAGATATACGTATCCATTCACAGCAGAATAACCATTTTCATTCAAATTTCATATTTGGATTTTGATTAATCAAAATCCAACAAGTGGCATAATGAAGAAAACATTGGACAAAATTGTTAAAAACAAACAAATTAACCATGAGAAATTTTGTTAAGAATCCATGCTAACAAAATCCTAGCTAACTGTTCCTAGCTAACTGATTACATTTTATTTATCGCAATTTATATTCTCGCAATTTTATTTATCGTCATTTAATTTCTGTTATTTATTTTACGCACTTTAAATATCGGGACACGTATACAAAGTTTTGACATATCATATCGACACATCTATATATATTATTTGGAATAACCATAGACACCCTATATGCAGTAATGCTGGAGTTAGCTATACAGGGTTGAGGTTGATTCTACAATAATATATATACTTTGAGTTGTGATCGAGTCTGAGACATATATACAATGGGTCACAAATACGTATTAATTAATTCGAATATTATATATTAAACTATATATGAATTGTTGAACTTCTAATTGTGGACTATTAACTGTGGACTGCCAACATTGGACAATTAAAATGAATTAAGATATTGATTATAACATATGAAACTAAACAAATCTTCAAGTTTGCCACTTGATTTCACCTTAAACCTTATTTGTATCTTGACGATTACAATCTGCGTTCAAACCTTTCATGATTCTTAAAAACACCTCAATCGAGAGAATGAATCAACTGCATCTCATCTACGAAAGGAAAGATTTATGCATATAGTTATGCACCTGAAAAAAACTCTTGGAACTTGAGTAAACGTTTAACACGTATCTGTGCTAGCTTCTTTGGCGTTGTTATTACCGAAAATCACTTTACAATCCCTCTCCAAATTAGCCAATTTTGTCACAGCTCCATCAAATCAACTTCGACTTTCATTCGAATTAGCCTTAATATAACCTCGATATATAAGTTGCATTTCATCTTCGTTACCGGAGAACCGTTTATATTCCACCACATTAGCAGTAAACTTACCAATAACTTCGTTGATATTTGACTTTCCAAAAAATCATTATATTTATCAAAACCCTATCATATACTCATTCGCATTCTATAACGAGAATAGCCATACCAATTATCGAGAATCGGCAATCAGTATTTTGAAATCTCGCAGCATGTCTACATCAACAGTTATAAGTATAACATGTATCTCTTAGAATTATGGTCTTCCATTCTGAAATTCTGAAAAGCACCCAGTCTACGAATCCATACTCGTAATATTGAAAAATGCTGAATGAAGCAGCAAAAACTGTAAACGATGTTAACAGCCAAAAGTATGATGATAAAGAATAATATGTTGGCCAAGCTCAGAAACGTTGGAACTGGAAAACGGATTGAGCAAACCATGAAGGAGACTCTGAACAAATCACAAGGACTAAACTTGTACATAAAGAATCCTGATGATTCTGTTTCTGATGAAATCTTTAGCGAATACCTTACTCCTTAATCGCTCTAATTCATCGTGAATGAATTTCTTCATCACAATTTGATTATGAAATTCTAAGATATCATCGTATCTTTTCTTTATTAATATCTTCAATATTTATGAAGATATCTTCATAAACATTCTTGTCTGATATTAATTATCTCTTCGCTCTATCTGTGTTATATCATAAAAGAAACTGTTTTAGTTTCTAAAATTCTAAAAAAATTTGAAATTTAATTATGAATGATTTTGAAGTAGTGTTGGGAACTGAAGCATAAGTTAGTATAATATAATGACACTTGATCAACGTGATTATATTACAGTAAGTCATGCTGAGTTTCTAATGGAACGTGATGATTCACAGATCATAACATCAACATGTGCCATGTTACATAACTCTTTCATTCTGCTTAACTTCTAAACATATCAAGAAAGTATATTCTTGATAGCTCTATTCTCAGTGATTCAGGTAATTTGACAAATCAAATCGTGCGATTACGTTCTTTCTTGTTTAGAACATAAAGTTCATTCGAAACTCCATACTTATGAATTCTAGACCGTTACTCGCTTTACTAGAGGTCGAGAAGAGAATAAAAAGGCAAAGAGTTCCAAAATATAACAGAAGATATCAAGCCCAATAACAACACAGAGGTTACAAACCATGGATATTAATAGGAATAGCAATATAAAGACACAGTAGAATTAAGAATAGTATAACCCTAAGGTAATAGTAGAAGTAAACAGATTTTTCTGGTGGAAGATTGAAAAGAAGGATGACAGAAATGATAATTAGGAAAATATTAAGGATTAGAATGAGATTAAGCATTTTCACAATCTTTTGGATGTATGAACTAAGAAATAAAGTATAGGAATGGTGAGAATAATGGAACGGAAGAGTTTAATTTATAATGAAAATATCAGACAGAGTAATCGAGGTAGATCACGGTATTTAATGATAGAGATCTTAATTTCCTTATTCGCCGAAGAATCAAATCTTTTAGATTTCGATGATTTTCTTTAAATCCCTTGAATTCCGGAATTAAACCATGACTAGTCAAAAGTTATGATGAAACTTGTCTTTCTCATTTCACTATTTAGTGATAGCTTCATTCGTACTCTTCGAGTAATCGAATTGTCTTATTCATATTACTCAATAATGATAAAATTCTATTTTATCAACTCATATTCGTCATGAAAATATTCTTATCGTTAGCCATGACGATCTCTATCAAATTTCGGGATGAAATTTCTTTAACGGATAGGTACTGTAATGACCCGGAAAATTTCGACTAATTTTAAATCAAACTCTTGATACGATTTAATATTTTGACACGATAAGAAAAGTCTGTTAGGTTGAGTCTCAAAAATTTTGAACTGTTTCATATATTCAATTGACCTTCGACAATTCTCGACGATTCACGAACAACTATTTGTAAATAGATATGTGTGTGTATATATAAATATTAATTGGATGTATAATTTGAAATATTAAATGTTGTTATTGAAATTAATTATGTAAAATAAAACAAAATATGATATAATAATAATTATTATTTAAAACATATTTATATATATAAATAAATTATATTAAATATGTATTTTGTGATTTCGAATCTATTTGGAAGACGATAGTAACACTCGATTATCATTCGATCGATATTAAACAAGTTAATTTCAAACTTATATGCTTTTAAAATAGATGGTAATTTGAAAATAAGTTGTATAAATTATAGAATTTTATCCGCCACTAAATTAACAACGGAGCGCGATATAGCACTCCGAGAAAACTGTCGGCATATATTTACAAATTTAGATTTCTGTTTAATCTATGAAACACGTTTTATTTTATACATTATTATTATAATTATTATTATATTATTACATTATTGTTCACATAATTGTTGATTGAATTACTAATTGAATTTAAATGGAAATATTGTGCGTACTAGTGGGTTTGTTAACCGTTCTTTTCAACATTTGTAACCTATGATTAGGATATTATTATTATTATTATTATTAATTGTTATTAATGTTTTTTTTTTACTTTCTAGTGATAAAATCAAACACTACATCGATTGGTTAGTGAATAACTATCTGCTTTATGTGATTGAAATCACAATCAAATCTCCATTTGATTCTTTTCATTTCGTCCGTTATATTAATTAAGAATCAATTGTTTCTTAATATTGTTGATTGAAGTAGTATCTATCAATGTCCCTATCTATCTCAATTTATCTATACCTATTTATACATATTCATATAAGGTAAACTCAAACAATTACATATATGCTTCAATCAACCGACATTACCATCTCTCCTTGCAAGACCCACGATGGTTTGATTTATATTTGGTCGACAAGTTTCATCCCACTTGATATATACTTTCACGTTTATGATTTGAATTATTATTATTATATTTATTATTTTATTATATCTAATATCTATATATATTTTTGTATCCTTCGAATATGAATTTAAAAACACAACAAACCCCACTTGAAAGATGGTAAATATTCGTTTCTATTCTTGATCACTCGTTAAACACTATTCTTGATTGATTATCATTCCAATCATTATGTTATTTTATGTATATTATTATTACATACCTATATATCTATATCTATATCTATATATATATCTATATCTATATCTATATCTATATATATATATATATACATATATATATATGTATATATATATATATATATGTATACATATATATATATATATATATACATATATATATGTATATATATATATGTATACATATATATATGTATATATATATATGTATATATATATGTATATATATATATGTATATATATATATATATATCTATATATATATATATATAAATATAAGTGTATCTATTTGATTAAATCACTAAACCACATATCAACTAGTTTCTTTGCTAGGTTACTCGAGCACCATTATTAACCACCTCACCTTCACTCTCTCTACAATTCATCACCAAACCCACCAAAACCACCATCTACAATTCCTTCGAACCTGCTGCATCTTGTCTTCTGTTTACATTCGATGACTCAAAACAGCCTACAACTATTCTACTACTCTTGTTTCGTGAATCAACAAGCCCTCAAGAACCACCTTTAAAGACCTACAGTTATCACACCATAAACCACCACAACTATACGACTACCTCCAGGTTTTCTACTTCTGTTTCCAATTTATTCAAAATAATCACCACTACTAGACACTACCATAACTACTACTGCAAATTGATTCATTTTCTGTTCGACCACCTTATCAAACTACTACAACTACTACACTGCTACTCTCTTTTGTTTGTTTTTGTTTTGATCAAAACAGCCATCACAAGATCACTCCCACCAACCGGAGGTCACCTCTTTAAACCACCTCCCAATGACCACCAACACAACACCATCAAACCAATTTAATATTTCTATTTTCTGTTTTGATCGGACAAACAAATCACCACCTTCACGACACCTTTCTTGTCAGTTCATAACCACAAACAACCCATTATGTAGCTGCTGCTACAGCTGACTTCTGCTTCTGTTTTCGATCATCACTTCACAGCCAAGATACCCAACCATCGATCATCATATATACCTGCTGCTGCTATTTTTTTTCTGTTTCGGATCAATCTCCAACACCACCATAATCCATCAATATCACTACAACAACCACCCTTAGTCCCTAACTGTTATTGTTTCTATTTCTGAGTCAGTTCGACAAAAACCACCTATGATAACCATCGTAGTTATCTATTACTACTACTCGATCACAATAAATCACCATCACCAAAAAGACCATTGAACTGTTTAATTATGTCTCCTGTTTGATTTCAAAACCCACATGCATACTATCTGTTTCAGTTAGCTGTAATGAACAAACCCATTGTGACCTTGCTACCCTCTTGTTTCTTGTTTCAATCACAACCCACTTGTACTACTATTATCGACAACCCACAACCTACAACTAGGACTGTTACAGTATGATTATTTATATTTGTTCTTGTTATAACAAAGAAGACGAAAATGTTTATCAATGATTGAATGATGATGTGAAAGTAATATGCTTGAGACTTTAATTCTCAAGAAAAGAAGTAAAAAGGAACAACTTGTCGTGATTTGGTGAACATGTGGGGTATTCAAGAACGCGTGATAAGGATGAATAATTGATGCAACTAGACCATAATTTTTTTTATTTAATTCCAGTCGAGCTCCTGCAATCACTCAACAGCCCACGAGTTCTAATTGGGCTTGTTTAAGTTGCTATATGGGCTTATTCAAAATAGATAATTGGGCTGCCATGTTTCTGCTTGTTGGGCCGTATCCCTGTGTATGATGTTAGGCCCAAAAATTCGACATATATTGCTGTACGATTGAATTGTCCTGGTCGACTAATACCATGAAGAAGCTGACAGATAGTTATGGCCTATATTCATATTTTTGGGGATATAAATTAGAAAAGCATGGATGGAGTAATGGTTGGGTGTGTTGTTAGTTAAGTGAGAGGTCGCGGGTTCGAGCCTGGGCAGTGACATTTATTTTTTTAAGAGCTTATTACTGTAAGGTAGTATTCTAATTATAATAATTATTATTATTAACATCATTGATATTATTGTTGTTATCATTATTGTTAAAAAAATATCATTTTAATAAATGTCATTTAGTAAAAGTATTATTATTATTATTATTATTATTATTATTATTATTATTATTATTATTATTATTATTATTATTATTATTATTATTATTATTATTATTATTATTATTATTATTATTATTATTATTATTATTATTATTATTATTATTAACATTATTAAGTATATTTACTAATATTATTATTATAAAATAATACAACTTTTTATTTATTAATATTATTTTATCAAATGATTTTTAGTTATACAACACTATAGTTAATACATATAACATATCTATATTAATGTTTTATAATAAATACTAATTATTTAGTTAAAGTAGATAAAATAGAAATATTTAAACTACTTATTGATGAAACATATAATTTATTAAAATAACAATTATATCACTAATAATATGTAAATTTAGTTATTCGATTACAAGTATATGTGTTAATATATATACTTGGTATAGGTTCGTGAATCCGAGGCCAACCCTGCACTTGTTCAGTGCCGTCATTTGCATTATTGCTATGAAATACAGTATCGTGAGCTTCATTTGCTCCCTTTTTAAATGCTTTTGCAATATATATTTTTGGGACTGAGAATACATGCGCTTTTATAATTGTTTGACGAAATAGACACAAGTAATTAAAACTACATTATATGGTTGAATGGATCGAAGCCGAATATGCCCCTTTTAGCTTGGTAGCCTAAGAATTAGGGAACTGGCCCCTAATTGACGCGAATCCTAAAGTTAGATCTACGGGAACTAACAACCCCCATTCTGGAATTTGGAATGCTTTAGTACTTCGAATTTATCATGTCCGATGGGTGTCCCGGAATGATGAGGATATTCTATATGCATCTTGTTAATGTCGGTTACCAGGTGTTCACCATATGAATGATTTTTATCTCTATGCAGTTTGCGAAATGCCTGATATGAGATGTATATTTATGGAAAAATTGAAATCTTGTGGTTTATTAAAATTATGGAAATGATTGATTATGATAAACTAATGAACTCACCAACCTTTTGGTTGACACTTTAAAGCATGTTTATTCTCAGGTTTGAAAGAAATCTTCCGCTGTGCATTTGCTCATTTTAGAGATATTACTTGGAGTCATTCATGGCATATTTCAAAAGACGTTGCATTCGAGTTGTTGAGTTTAACAAGATTATTATTAAGTCATTGATAGTTTGATATAATATGAAATGGTATGTATGCCTGTTAACTTTTGATGAAATGAAAGTTTGTCTTTTAAAAACGAATGCAATGTTTGTAAAATGTACCATTTAGAGGTCAAATACCTCACGATGTAATCATATATTATTATATTCGTTCTTATGGATTAGGACGGGTCTATACATTACTTTTGCTGGATCCACCTCAATACCGTTCTTAGAAATCTTGTGCCCGAGGACTATGCCCCCTTACACCATGAAATGGCACCTTTCCCAGTTGAGCACAAGATTAGATTTCTCACACCTTACCAACATCCGTTCTAAATTAAGAAGGCATGAATCAAAAGTGTCACCGAAGACCGAAAAGTCATCCATGAACACCTCCATGCAATCTTCTATCATATCATGGAATATGGCTATCATGTATAGTGACCCAAACTTTTCCATGTTTTTATATATTAAATGAAATTGATATTTACATGATTAAATGTTTCCAACATGTTAAGCAATCAAACTTGTTAAGACTTGATTAATTGAAATAGGTTTCATATAGACAATTGACCACCCAAGTTGACCGGCGATTCACGAACGTTAAAACTTGTAAAAACTATATAATGACATATATATGGATATATATATATATAGTTAACATGATATTATGATAAGTAAACATATCATTAAGTATATTAACAATGAACTACATATGTAAAAACAAGACTACTAACTTAATGATTTTGAAACGAGACATATATGTAACGATTATCGTTGTAACGACATTTAATGTATATATATCATATTAAGATATATTAATACATCATGATATCATGATAATGTAATAATTTAACATCTCATTTGATTTAATAAACAATGGGTTAACAACATTTAACAAGATCGTTAACCTAAAGGTTTCAAAACAACACTTACATGTAACGACTAACGATGACTTAACGACTCAGTTAAAATGTATATACATGTAGTGTTTTAATATGTATTCATAAAATTTTGAAAGACTTCAAGACACTTATCAAAATACTTCTACTTAACAAAAATGCTTACAATTACATCCTCGTTCAGTTTCATCAATAATTCTACTCGTATGCACCCGTATTCGTACTCGTACAATACACAGCTTTTAGATGTATGTACTATTGGTATATACACTCTAATGATCAGCTCTTAGTAGCCCATGTGAGTCACCTAACATATGTGGGAACCATCATTTGGCAACTAGCATGAAATATCTCATAAAATTACAAAATTATGAGTAATCATTCATGACTTATTTACATGAAAACAAAATTACATATCCTTTATATCTAATCCATACACCAAGGACCAAAAACACCTACAAACACTTTCATTCTTCAATTTTCTTCATCTAATTGATCTCTCTCAAGTTCTATCTTCAAGTTCTAAGTGTTCTTCATAAATTCTACAAGTTCTAGTTTCATAAAATCAAGAATACTTCCAAGTTTGCTAGCTTACTTCCAATCTTGTAGAGTGATCATCCAACCTCAAGAAATCTTTATTATATATAGCAAGATATCTTTCTAATACAAGGTAATACTCATATTCAAACTTTGATTCAATTTCTATAACTATAACAATCTTATTTCGAGTGGAAATCTTACTTGAACTTGTTTTCGTGTCATGATTCTGCTTCAAGAACTTTCAAGCCATCCAAGGATCCTTTGAAGCTAGATCCATTTTTCTCATTTTCAGTAGCTTTATCCAGAAAACTTGAGGTAGTAATGATGTTCATAACATCATTCGATTCATACATATAAAGCTATCCTATTCGAAGGTTTAAACTTGTAATCACTAGAACATAGTTTAGTTAATTCTAAACTTGTTCGCAAACAAAAGTTAAACCTTCTAACTTGACTTTTAAAATCAACTAAACACATGTTCTATATCTGTATGATATGCTAACTTAATGATTTAAAACCTGAAAACACGAAGAACACTGTAAAACCGGACATACGCCGTCGTAGTAACACCGCGGGCTGTTTTGGGTTAGTTAATTAAAAACTATGATTTAAAAGTTGTTCTTCTGGGAAAATGATTTTTCTTATGAACATGAAACTATATCCAAAAATCATGGTTAAACTCAAAGTGGAAGTATGTTTTCTAAAATGGTCATCTAGACGTCGTTCTTTCGACTGAAATGACTACCTTTACAAAAAAGACTTGTAACTTATATTTCCAACTATAAACCTATACTTTTTATGTTTAGATTCATAAAATAGAGTTCAATATGAAACCATAGCAATTTGATTCACTCAAAACGGATTTAAAATGTAGAAGTTATGGGTAAAAAAGATTGGATAATTTTTCTTGTTGTAGCAACGTGAAAATTGGTAACAAATCTATATTAATCATATTCTAGCTAACTTATATTGTATTATACATGTATTCTAATATATTATGTAATCTTGGGATACCATAGACACGTATGCAAATGTTTTGACATATCATATCAACCCATGTGTATATATTATTTGGAACAACCATAGACACTCTATATGCAGTAATGTGGGAGTTAGCTATACAGGGTTGAGATTGATTCCAAAAATATATATACTTTGAGTTGTGATCTAGCCTGAGACGTGTATACACTGGGTCATGGATTGATTCAAGATAATATATATCAATTTTTTTCTGTACATCTAACGTTGGACAACTAGTTGTAGGTTACTAACGAGGACAACTGACTTAATAAACTTAAAACATCAAAATGTATTAAAAGTGTTGTAAATATATTTTGAATATACTTTGATATATATGTACATATTTGTTATAGGTTCGTGAATCGACCAGTGGCCAAGTCTTACTTCCCGACGAAGTAAAAATCTGTGAAAGTGAGTTATAGTCCCACTTTTAAAATCTAATATTTTTGGGATGAGAATACATGCAGGTTTTATAAATGATTTACAAAATAGACACAAGTACGTGAAACTACATTCTATGGTTGAATTATCGAAATCGAATATGCCCCTTTTTATTAAGTCTGGTAATCTAAGAATTAGGGAACAGACACCCTAATTGACGCGAATCCTAAAGATAGATCTATTGGGCCTAACAAACCCCATCCAAAGTACCGGATGCTTTAGTACTTCGAAATTTATATCATATCCGAAGGGTGTCCTGGAATGATGGAGATATTCTTATATATGCATCTTGTTAATGTCGATTACCAGGTGTTCACCATATGAATGATTTTTATCTCTATGTATGGGATGTATATTGAAATATGAAATCTTGTGGTCTATTGTTACGATTTGATATATATAGGTTAAACCTATAACTCACCAACATTTTTGTTGACGTTTAAAGCATGTTTATTCTCAGGTGAATACTAAGATCTTCCGTTGTTGCATACTAAAATAAGGACAAGATTTGGAGTCCATGTTTGTATGATATTGTGTAAAAACTGCATTCAAGAAACATATGTCGATGTAAAATATTTCTATTGTAAACCATTATGTAATGGTCGTGTGTAAACAGTATATTTTAGATTATCATTATTTGATAATCTACGTAATGTTTTTAAAACCTTTATTGATAAAATAAAGGTTATGGTTGTTTTAAAAATGAATGCAGTCTTTGAAAAACGTCTCATATAGAGGTTAAAACCTTGCAACGAAATCAATTAATATGGAACGTTTATAATCAATATGAACGGGACATTTCAGTTGGTATCCGAGCGTTGGTCTTAGAGAACTAGAAAATTTGCATTAATGTGTCTTATCGAGTTTGTTAGGATGCATTAGTGAGTCTGGACTTCGACCATATTTTTCTTTAAAAATGATTGCTTAACATTTTTGTTAGAAACTATATATTATTAACATGTAAATATTATGTGATATATTAATCTCTTAACGTGTTTGATATTATGTGATAGATGTCTACCTCTAGAATAAGTCCCATTGACTCACCTAATAATAATGAAGAGTCAAATGTAAATTGGAAGGATTCGTGGACTGATTCACAAGTTCCCGAAGAGGAACCGGAAGAAGAATCGGAACCGGAAGAAGAAATAGAACCAGTGGGGGAAATAATAAAACGGTTAAGTAGAAGAAAATCCTCAACCAACCAACCAAAGTTAATTATGGTCAATGGTGTTTCCGCCAGGGAAGCAAAGTATTGGGAGGATTACCAATTCTCCGATGAATCGGATCCCGACAAGGATTCCGATGATGTTATAGAAATTACCCCAACACAATTTAATAAGGCAAAAGAGAACAATAAGGGAAAGGGCATAAAAATAGAGAAATTTGATTCCAAACCCGATGAACTTTATATGTATCGTCAACACCCGTATTTCTTAAGTTGTGACAATAACACGGGAACCTCTAAACCACCAGGTTTTTCTAAACCAATGTGGAAAACGACGGCTCGTATTAGGGGAACATCATATATCCCTAGAAACTTGGCAAAACGAACCAAAACCGAAGAAGAAGAAACGAGCGAGTCAGAATAAGATAGTTGTATTCGTGTGGTGTAATATATGTAATATAGTGTGCTTATGCTTTATGATATATGTAAAAATTGCTTGTATTAATAAGTATTTTTTTATGAATCTAACTCTTGTCTATTTTACAGTATAAAAACACAAAATGGATAGACAACCCAATATTTTAAGAGACCTACCCGGAGACATGATTGATGAAATCTTGTCTAGAGTCGGTCAGAATTCCTTGGCATAACTATTTAAGGCGAGATCAGTTTGTAAGACATTCGAAGAACGTTCTAAGAATGCCTTGGTTTATAAAAGGCTTTCGTTCGAAAGATGGAGGATATCACATTGGGAAATCCATAAGTTACGATGTGTTTACTTTGATGCATATATTAAAGGGAACCCAAATGCTATTTTACGCAACGGGTTAAGAAATTATTTTGACTCAATATATTCGAATATAGGACTTTGTGATTTAGAAAAAGTGGCTAACATGCAACATAAAGAAGCATGTTATGCTTACGGGTTAGTAATGTTCGCTTCTCACCAAAGTGAGAATAAGAACATCGGGCTACAACTATTAAACAAAACGTTCCCACAAGTGACGGAGTCGGTAATTGGGGTAAGAAATGAGGTTTTTAGGTTATTACGAGACTGTTGGTCATTACGTAACCTTCATCCTTTTGACGACGTTACAATGCATTGTCTTACTATCGGTCACAACGGTTATGTTCCACAAAACCAAGGATGGGAAGTGGTATTAGTAAAACCAGAATGCATGACTTGTTTCTGGACGTATGAATTACGTGTCTTTATTGCCTTTGCTGAACGCCTTATTTATTAACTAGAATTATCTTTGCAACTACTTTGTATCAAAGTTTTATGTGCTATATTTCATACTATATGTAAAAAAAGCAGTATTGTAAGTTTGCAAGTTATTGTATAAAGGTTTAAATATGACATTTTTTTTTTGTGATTAGTTTTTCATATAGAATTGTAGTAGTTGAAATGGTATGTTAGCTACTAAGTATGAACTTAAGGGGTAGGTACCACCCGAATTAAAGAGTATAAAACGCTAATATGAAGAAAGAGCTTGTATAAATAAGTTCATATTGCGCTACGAAATACTATTGACTACTATTGATATTCTATATGATTAACTCGTTTCATTTGACTATTTTGAAGGAAATGGCACCGACTACTCGACACACCTTGAATATGAGCGAAGAGGAATTTCGTGCCTTTCTTGCTTCAAGCATAGCCACAGTAGAGGCTGCGCTACATACTAACAATAACTCCGAATCTAGCAATGCAGCTAACGGCGCAAGAAATCGTGTAGGATGCACCTACAAAGAATTCACTGCCTGCAAACCTTTAGAATTTGATGAAACCGAAGGACCGATCGGATTGAAACGGTGGACCAAGAAGGTCGAATCGGTGTTTGCCATAAGTAAGTGTACTGAAGAGGACAAAGTGAAGTACGCTACGCATACTTTCACAGGTACTGCGTTAACATGGTGGAATACCTATCTAGAGCAAGTGGGACAAGATGATGCTTACGCACTACCGTGGTCAGCATTCAAGCACTTGATGAACAAGAAGTACCGTCCCAGAACCGAGGTCAATAAGCTCAAGACAGAACTTAGAGGGTTACGAACCCAAGGATTTGATATTACCACGTACGAAAGACAATTCACAGAATTGTGCCTATTGTGTCCGAGAGCGTTCGAAGATGAGGAAGAGAAGATCGACGCGTTTGTGAAAGGATTACCGGAAAGAATCCAAGAAGATATAAGTTCACACGAGCCCGCCTCCATACAACAGGCATGTAGAATGGCTCACAAACTAGTGAACCAGATTGAGGAAAGAATTAAAGAACAGGCGGCTGAAGAGGCCAATGTGAAGCAAGTCAAAAGAAAGTGGGAGGAAAACAGTGATAAGAATCACCAATACAACAACAACAGCAATTACAACAATAATCGCAACAACTATCCCAACAATCGCAACATCAATTGCAACTACAACAAACGGCCCAACAACAACAACAACAACAACAACAACAACAACAGCAACAGCAACAGCAACAGCAACAGCAACAGCAACAGCAACAGCAACAGCAACAGCAACAGCAACAGCAACAGCAACAGCAACAGCAACAGCAACAGCAATAGCAACAACAACAACAACAACAGCAACAGCAACTACAACAATCATCCCAACAATAATAACAACCGCAACAACAACAAAAATCAGAAGCAGCTATGCCAAAGGTGTGAAAAGTATCACTCGGGGTTCTGCACCAAATTTTGCAACAAGTGTAAAAGAAATGGTCATAGCGCGGTGAAGTGTGAGGTCTACGGACCAGGGGTTAACAGAACGAAAGGAACAAATGGTGTCGGAACGAGTAATGGCGGAGCAAGTAGTGTCAGAGCAAGTTATGCCAATGTAGTTTGTTATAAATGTGGAAAACTGGGCCACATTATTAGAAATTGCCCGAACCAGGAGAAGACGAATGGACAAGGCCGTGGAAGAGTTTTCAATATTAATGCGGCAGAGGCACAGGAAGACCCGGAGCTTGTTACGGGTACGTTTCTTATTGACAATAAATCTGCTTACGTTTTATTTGATTCGGGTGCGAATAGAAGCTATATGAGTAGAGATTTTTGTGCTAAATTAAGTTGTCCATTGATGCCGTTGGATAGTAAATTTTTACTCGAATTAGCAAACGGTAAATTAATTTCAGCGGATTATATATGCCGGAATCGAGAAATTAAACTGGGTAGCGAAACATTTAAGATTGACTTGATACCAGTAGAGTTAGGGAGTTTTGATGTGATAATCGGTATGGACTGGTTGAAAGAAGTGAAAGCAGAGATCGTTTGTTACAAAAATGCAATTCGCATTATACGAGAAAAAGGAAAACCCTTAATGGTGTACGGAGAAAAGAGCAACGCAAAGTTAAATCTTAACAGTAACCTGAAGGCACAAAAACTAATAAGAAAAGGTTGCTATGCTGTGCTAGCACACGTCGAGAAAGTCAATTCTGAAGAAAAGAACATCAATGATATTCCCGTCGCAAAAGAATTTCCCGATGTATTTCTGAATGAATTACCGGGACTACCTCCACACCGATCCATTGAATTTCAAATAGACCTTGTACCAGGAGCTGCACCAATAGCTCGTGCTCCATACAGACTCGCACCTAGCGAAATGAAGGAACTTCAGAGCCAATTACAAGAACTTTTAGAGCGTGGTTTCATTCAACCAAGCACATCACCGTGGGGAGCTCCTGTTTTGTTTGTCAAGAAGAAAGATGGTACATTCAGGTTGTGTATCGACTACCGAGAGTTGAACAAACTTATCATCAAGAACCGCTACCCACTACCGAGAATCGACGACTTATTTGATCAACTACAAGGCTCGTATGTTTATTCAAAGATCGATTTACGTTCTGGATATCATCAAATGCGGGTGAAGGAGGATGATATTCCAAAGACTGCCTTTAGGACGCGTTATGGTCATTACGAGTTTATGGTTATGCCATTTGGATTGACTAATGCACCAGCTGTGTTCATGGACCTCATGAACTGAGTGTGTGGGCCATATCTTGACAAGTTTGTCATTGTTTTCATCGATGACATACTTATTTACTCAAAGAATGATCAAGAGCACGAAGAACACTTAAGAAAAGTGCTAGAGTTGTTAAGGAAAGAAAAACTGTACGCTAAGTTTTCAAAGTGTGCATTTTGGTTGGAAGAAGTTCAATTCCTCGGTCACATAGTGAACAAAGAAGGTATTCAGGTAGATCCAGCAAAGATTGAAACCGTTGAAAAGTGGGAAACCCCGAAAACTCTGAAACACATACGCCAGTTTTTAGGACTAGCTGGTTACTACAGAAGGTTCATCCAAGACTTTTCCAGAATAGCAAAACCCTTGACTGCATTAACGCATAAAGGGAAGAAATTTGAATGGAAGGATGAACAAGAGAAAGCGTTTCAGTTATTAAAGAAAAAGTTAACTACGGCACCTACATTGTCATTACCTGAAGGAAATGATGATTTTGTGATATATTGTGATGCCTCAAAGCAAGGTCTCGGTTGTGTACTAACGCAACGAACGAAAGTAATTGCTTATGCGTCTAGACAATTGAAGATTTACGAATAAAATTATACGACGCATGATTTGGAATTAGGCGCGGTTGTTTTTGCATTAAAGATTGGAGGCACTACTTATATGGGGTCAAAAGTATTATATATACCGACCACAAAAGTCTTCAACACATATTTAATCAGAAACAACTGAATATGAGGGAGCGTAGGTGGATTGAATTGTTGAATGATTACGACTTTGAGATTCGTTACCACCCGGGGAAGGAAAATGTGGTAGCCGACGCCTTGAGCAGAAAGGACAGAGAACCCATTCGAGTAAAATCTATGAATATAATGATTCACACTAACCTTACTACTCAAATAAAGGAGGCGCAACAAGGAGTTTTAAAAGAGGGAAATTTAAAGGATGAAATACCCAAAGGATCAGAGAAACATCTTAATATTCGGGAAGACGGAACCCGGTATAGGGCTGAAAGAATTTGGGTACCAAAATTTGGAGATATGAGAGAAATGGTACTTAGAGAAGCTCATAAAACCAGATACTCAATACATCCTGGAACGGGGAAGATGTACAAGGATCTTAAGAAACATTTTTGGTGGCCAGGTATGAAAGCCGATATTGCTAAATATGTAGGAGAATGTTTGATGTGTTCTAAGGTCAAAGCTGAACATCAGAAACCATCAGGTCTACTACAACAACCTGAAATCCCAGAATGGAAATGGGAAAACATTACCATGGATTTCATTACTAAATTGCCAAGGACTGCAAGTGGTTATGATACTATTTGGGTAATAGTTGATCGTCTCACCAAGTCAGCACACTTTCTGCCAATAAGGGAAGATGACAAGATGGAGAAGTTAGCACGACTATATTTGAAGGAAGTCGTCTCCAGACATGGAATACCAATCTCTATTATCTCTGATAGGGATGGCAGATTTATTTCAAGATTCTGGCAGACATTACAGCAAGCATTAGGAACTCGTCTAGACATGAGTACTGCCTATCATCCACAAACTGATGGGCAGAGCAAAAGGACGATACAAACTCTTGAAGACATGCTACGAGCATGTGTTATTGATTTCGAAAACAGTTGGGATCGACATCTACCGTTAGCAGAATTTTCCTACAACAACAGCTATCATTCAAGCATTGAGATGGCGCCGTTTGAAGTACTTTATGGTAGAAAGTGCAGGTCTCCGATTTGTTGGAGTGAAGTCGGGGATAGACAGATTACGGGTCCGGAGATAATACAAGAAACTACCGAGAAGATCATCCAAATTCAACAGCGGTTGAAAACCGCCCAAAGTCGACAAAAGAGCTACGCCGACATTAAAAGAAAAGACATAGAATTTGAAATTGGAGAAATGGTCATGCTTAAGGTTGCACCTTGGAAAGGTGCTGTTCGATTTGGTAAACGGGGGAAATTAAATCCAAGGTATATTGGACCATTCAAGATTATTGATCGTGTCGGACCAGTAGCTTACCGACTTGAGTTACCTCAACAACTTGCGAATGTACATAACACTTTCCACGTCTTGAATTTGAAGAAATGTTTTGCTAAAGAAGATCTCACTATTCCGTTGGATGAAATCCAAATCAATGAAAAACTTCAATTCATTGAAGAACCCGTTGAAATAATGGATCGTGAGGTTAAGAGACTTAAACAAAACAAGATACCGATTGTTAAGGTTCGATGGAATGCTCGTAGAGGACCCGAGTTCACCTGGGAACGTGAAGATCAGATGAAGAAGAAATACCCACATCTATTTCCAGAAGATTCGTCAACACTTTCAACAGCTTAAAATTTCGGGACGAAATTTATTTAACGGGTAGGAACTGTAGTGACCCGATCTTTTCCATGTTTTTGTATATTAAATGAAATTGATATTTACATGATTAAATGTTTCCAACATGTTAAGTAATCAAACTTGTTAGGACTTGATTAATTGAAATAGGTTTCATATAGACAATTGACCACCCAAGTTGACCGACGATTCACGAACGTTAAAACTTGTAAAAACTATATGATGACATATATATGGATATATATAGTTAACATGATATTATTATAAGTAAACATATCATTAAGTATATTAACAATGAACTACATATGTAAAAACAAGACTACTAACTTAATGATTTTGAAACGAGACATATATGTAACGATTATCGTTGTAACGACATTTAATTTATATATATCATATTAAGATATATTAATATATCATGATTTCATGATAATGTAATAATTTAACATCTCATTTGATTTAATAAACAATGGGTTAACAACATTTAACAAGATCGTTAACCTAAAGGTTTCAAAACAACACTTACATGTAACGACTAACGATGACTTAACGACTCAGTTAAAATGTATATACATGTAGTGTTTTAATATGTATTCATACACTTTTGAAAGACTTCAAGACACTTATCAAAATACTTCTACTTAACAAAAATGCTTACAATTACATCCTCGTTCAGTTTCATCAACAATTCTACTCATATGCACCCGTATTCGTACTCGTACAATACACAGCTTTTAGATGTATGTACTATTGGTATATACACTCTAATGATTAGCTCTTAGCAGCCCATGTGAGTCACCTAACACATGTGGGAACCATCATTTGGCAACTAGCATGAAATATCTCATAAAATTACAAAAATATGAGTAATCATTCATGTCTTATTTACATGAAAACAAAATTACATATCCTTTATATCTAATCCATACACCAATGACCAAAAACACCTACAAATACTTTCATTCTTCAATTTTCTTCATCTAATTGATCTCTCTCAAGTTCTATCTTCAAGTTCTAAGTGTTCTTCATAAATTCTACAAGTTCTAGTTTCATAAAATCAAGAATACTTCCAAGTTTGCTAGCTTACTTCCAATCTTGTAGATTGATAATCCAACCTCAAGAAATCTTTCTTATTTATAGTAAAATATCTTTCTAATACAAGGTAATACTCATATTCAAACTTTGATTCAATTTCTATAACTATAACAATCTTATTTCGAGTGGAAATCTTACTTGAACTTGTTTTCTTGTCATGATTCTGCTTCAAGAACTTTCAAGCCATCCAAGGATCCTCTGAAACTAGATCCATTTTTCTCATTTCTAGTAGCTTTATCCAGAAAACTTGAGGTAGTAATGATGTTCATAACATCATTCGATTCATACATATAAAGCTATCTTATTCGAAGGTTTAAACTTGTAATCACTAGAACATAGTTTAGTTAATTCTAAACTTGTTCACAAACAAAAGTTAATCCTTCTAACTTGACTTTTAAAATCAACTAAACACATGTTCTATATCTATATGATATGCTAACTTAATGATTTAAAACCTGGAAACATGAAGAACACTGTAAAACCGGACATACGCCGTCGTAGTAACACCGCGGGCTGTTTTGGGTTAGTTAATTAAAAACTATGATAAACTTTGATTTAAAAGTTGTTCTTTTGGGAAAATTATTTTTCTTATGAACATGAAACTATATCCAAAAATCATGGTTAAACACAAAGTGAAAGTATGTTTTCTAAAATGGTCATCTAGACGTCGTTCTTTCGACTGAAATGACTACCTTTACAAAAAAGACTTGTAACTTATATTTATGACTATAAACCTATACATTTTATGTTTAGATTCATAAAATAGAGTTCAATATGAAACCATAGCAATTTGATTCACTCAAAACGAATTTAAAATGAAGAAGTTATGGGTAAAACAAGATTGGATAATTTTTCTTGTTGTAGCAACGTGAAAATTGGTAACAAATCTATATTAATCATATCCTAGCTAACTTATATTGTATTATACATGTATTCTAATATAGTATGTAATCTTGGGATACCATAGACACGTATGCAAATGTTTTGACATATCATATCGACCCATGTGTATATATTATTTGGAACAACCATAGAACCTCTATATGCAGTAATGTGAGAGTTAGCTATACAGGGTTGAGGTTGATTCCAAAAATATAAATACTTTGAGTTGTGATCTAGCCTGAGACGTGTATACACTGGGTCGTGGATTGATTCAAGATAATATATATCAATTTTTTTCTGTACATCTAACGTTGGACAACTAGTTGTAGGTTACTAACGAGGACAGCTGACTGAATAAACTTAAAACATCAAAATGTATTAAAAGTGTTGTAAATATATTTTGAATATACTTTGATATATATGTATATATTTGTTATAGGTTCGTGAATCGACCAGTGGCCAAGTCTTACTTCCCGATGAAGTAAAAATCTGTGAAAGTGAGTTATAGTCCCACTTTTAAAATCTAATATTTTTGGGATGAGAATACATGCAGGTTTTATAAATGATTTACAAAATAGACACAAGTACGTGAAACTACATTCTATGGTTGAATTATCGAAATCGAATATGCCCCTTTTTATTAAGTCTGGTAATCTAAGAATTAGGGAACAGACACCCTAATTGACGCGAATCCTAAAGATAGATCTATTGGGCCTAACAAATCCCATCCAAAGTACCGGATGCTTTAGTACTTCGAAATTTATATCATATCCGAAGGGTGTCCCAGAATGATGGGGATATTCTTATATATGCATCTTGTTAATGTCGGTTACCAGGTGTTCACCATATGAATTATTTTTATCTCTATGTATGGGATGTATATTGAAATATGAAATCTTGTGGTCTATTGTTACGATTTGATATATATATAGGTTAAACCTATAACTCACCAACATTTTTGTTGACGTTTAAAGCATGTTTATTCTCAGGTGAATACTAAGATCTTCCGCTGTTGCATACTAAAATAAGGACAAGATTTGGAGTCCATGTTTGTATGATATTGTGTAAAAACTTCATTCAAGAAACATATGTCGATGTAAAATATTTCTATTGTAAACCATTATGTAATGGTCGTGTGTAAACAGTATATTTTAGATTATCATTATTTGATAATCTACGTAATGTTTTTAAAACCTTTATTGATAAAATAAAGGTTATGGTTGTTTTAAAAATGAATGCAGTCTTTGAAAAACGTCTCATATAGAGGTCAAAACCTCGCAACGAAATCAATTAATATGGAACGTTTATAATCAATATGAACGGAACATTTCATCATGCACCTTTGAAAAGTGGCGGGAGCATTGTAAAGGCCAAAGGGCATGCGTCGGTATGAAAATGTGCCATACGGGCACGTGAAAGTAGTTTTCTCCTGGTCCTCGGGCGAGATAGGAATTTGAAAATAGCCCGAAAAACCATCAAGAAAACAATAAAAGCTGTTTCCCGCTAACCTCTATAGCATTTGATCCATGAAAGGTAACGGGAAATGGTCTTTGCGTGTGGCGTCATTCAACTTACGATAGTCAATACAAATACGCTACCCCGTGACAGTCTGAGTGGAAATTAACTCATTTTTATTATTGGTGGTAACAGTCATACCACCTTTCTTAGGTACACAGTGTACCGGGCTAATCCACGGTCTGTCAGAAATCGGGTAAATCAGACCTGCATCGAGGAGCTTAATGATCTCTTTCTTCATGACATCTTGCATGTGCTGGTTCAACCTCCTTTGACGTTGCACCACAGGTTTGGAGTTATCCTCCATTAAAATTTTGTGGGTGCAATAGGAGGGACTAATACCCTTGATGTCATGAATTTTCCACGCAATGGCCGATTTATGGGCCTTTAGCATGGTCACAAGTTTATTTTTCTGACCTGTAGTAAGAGAAGAAGAAATAATTACCGGGAGCTTAGTTTCCTCATGCAAATAAGCGTATTCCAAAGGATCTAGAAATGGCTTCAATTCTAACTCGGGAGGTTCTTCAATTGAAGACTTGCTCTGGTAGTCCACATCACGTTCGAGTTCTTTGAACTCCTCCTCAGTCGGCTCATAGCCGTTTTCCATCAAGGCGGTTAAAATATTCACCTCCTCAACCTGCAACTCCTCATCAATTTCAACCAATGAGCATTCTCCTAAACCCTGTAACTCTGGGAATTCCTGCAAAAACTCGGACTGAACATCCACAGTATTAAGAAAATAACATATATCATCAGTGTAGGCAGGGTATTTTAAAGCATGGTCGATTGAGAATGTTGCACTCAAGTCATCTATCCTATGGGTCAACTTTTGGCCATAAACATCGATGATACACCTAGTAGTATTCAAAAATGTCCGACCCAAAACAAGTGGAATCCTTTCATCCACTTCCATATCCAAAACCACGAAATCAGCCGGGAAAACAAACGACTCGGTCTTAACTAGCATATTCTCTATAATTCCACTAGAGAATTTAATAGAACGGTCAGCTAGCTGAATAGCCATACTCTTGGGTTTTAACTCCCCGGGATCTAGCTGTAAATAAATAGAATAAGGCATCAAATTTTTGCTAGCCCCCAAATCCGCCAACGCCATCACACAGTCCAAATTACCAAGTAAACAAGGAATGGTGAAACTCCTAGGATCCTCAAGCTTCTCAAGAAGCTTGTTTGCAACTACCGTTGAGCATACAATATTCAACCTGACTGAAGACACGTTCTCCAGCTTCTTCCTGTTAGTTATCAAATCCTTCAGAAACCTTGCATACTTTGGCATACCTGCAATCGCATCAATAAAAGGCATATTTATGTTAACTTTTTTAATCAAGTCCATGAACTTGGACTTTTCTGCCTCTAGCTTCTCCAATCTCTGCTTTCTCGGGAATGGGAGCGGTGGTTGATACTTTTTAACTACCGGTTTAGCAGCAACGGTTTCCAGTACCCTTACAACTTTCTCAATCACCTGTTCCGGCTCCTTTTCCCCCTCTGGTTCACTAACAACAACCGGTTCACTATTCTTAGCTAATGGCACCCTCAAATCATACTCATCGGGCTTCCGCAGTGGATCATATGCTAAACCACTTCGGGTAGTGATAGCATTAACGTGTCCATTCTTCGGGTTAGTATCCGTTTACTCGGTAATTCCCCCGGTTTCCTCTCATTACTCTGATTAGCAAGTTGACCAATTTGTTTCTCCAGATTCTGAATAGCCGCTTGTTGATTTCGAAACATTTGATCATTCTTCTCATTGTTCTGGGTCACAGTAGTAACAAGGTAAGTTTGAGACATCACAAGCTTTTCGATCATCGCTTCAAGGTTGGACTTTTTCTCTTCAGCTTGGGGCTTCTGAAAATATCCGGGAGCTTGCTGTTGATAACCTCCACTAGATCCTGGCTGAAACCTCGAACCATGATTACCTTGAGGATTATAAGGATTGTTGAAATTCCTATTAAACTGAGCACGTCCCTGAAACTAATTGTTGTTCTGTTGATTAATATAAGCGATCTCTTCTTTCTGGTTCATAGTCAAACCTGCATCACAATCTTTAACCTTAATACCATGCATGTCCTTTTCCAACTTCTCCAAGTGTCTACCAAATTTGTCTAACTTAGCATTAATAGACCCATAATCATCATACGCACCAGTGGTTTCGGTTCTCTTAACTGAAGCTGAACGGGTTGACTCATGATCTTGATGCCATTCGTGAGTGTAGGCAGCTTTCTTTTCAATTATCTCTAACGCCTCTTCTTCTGTCTTATCCATTAAAGTACCACCTGCTGCTTGATCAATACTCTGGCGAGTTGGTATGTCACAACCCTTATATAAAATCTGGACCTTTTGTAAATCATTCAACCCGTGTTGCGGACACGAGCGTAATATATTAGAATAACGGTCTCAAGCATCAAATAATGTCTCACTGCTCTTTTGTCTGAATTGAAAAATATCTGCTTGAAGTCTAGCAGCTCGAGACGCAGGGAAAAACTTTGCTAAAAACTTATCTACCAAAAATTCCCAAGAGGTAATCGCTCCCTCTGGCTGCTTATCTAACCATCTATTAGCTTCTCCCTTAAGAGTCCAGGGAAAAAGCCTTGTCTTGATCGAAGTATCGGTAACCTCATGCAGCTTGAATAGGTTGCAAACATCATTGAAAATATGAAGATGCTCGTTAGCATCCTCACTAACTTTGCCATGAAATTGGCAATCAGAAGAAATCAAACTCAGAATCGGACCTGTGATTTGGAAAGGCTGAGTGATGCTTGGTTGAGTAATCGAATTGCCTTGGCCAGCTCGGGTGGCCTTCAACTTTTCTTCCATAGTCTGAGGACGAGTGGTGGATCGGCCATCTCTTCAGTCTCGAAAATATCTAATGAAACGTAAGAGTCTTCTTCTTCGTGGATTTCAGGTGGTGTATCGAGCACCACAGTCTCAGCACTACTACCCAAATTAATTATATTATCACTTGAAGAAGCTGATGAATCCACTGTAGACTGTTTCTCTTGACTTAACGCTCTAAATAACTCTCTTCTAGGTTCGTCAAATGGTTGAAGAATAGGAGAATCTGAAGAATGCGTATGTGGCATACACTACCTGTTATCTGCGAAATCACAACTAACAACTGATTAAACGCACCGATTCAACTGAGAATAAATGAAAAGTAATAATAAACTATAATTAAAACTAAACTAAGAACAATTAGATAATAATCTTAATTTTCGACACAACTGTCCCCGGCAGCGGCGCCAAAAACTTGATGTGTAAAATCGCGTATATAATTTATCTCTGGAAACACCGGTTAAAAGATTACTACACACTAACAGGCAGTGTACCCGATTGTGCAATAGTATAAAGTTGGTAAATCTTAAATCGTTCCAAGGACAGTTTAAAGTGATAATTAAGATTGCAACTAATGAAATAAACTAAGTTAATCTATGGAAATTGAAAGTACGAGATAATGGTTTTTATGGCTATTTAACGATTAGCCAAATCAAGATTTGATTTGAAAATAAAAACAATATTTTTAGATTTTAAGTTTATAAAAATTAAAAGAACAAGATAGCAATTAAGATAGTTTTGATATAAAATGGAATGGAAATGCTCGTCTAGATCTTTTACCCTCGAAATTGGATGTTTTTATACTTTAGCCCAATTCAAGACTTAATACATGCAAATTACTCAGTCGACCCACCAAGTGTTCTCTTTAGCAAGTGCTCAAACTAGAATTACTAGATGTAAGGTTCCTTGGCACCTAAGACCTTTTCTTTTGTGATTAATTAATTAACTAGATCAAAGATTTGAATAACAATTACCTTTGCGTTCGCTCTACACAATTCAACCCTATATCGCCTAACCGTTTAAACTTAATTTACCCCCTTGGTCCGATTTAGCAAACAATCAATTAAGACAAATCAATTGTAAACTAGTATATTAAATCAACAAGAGTTCTCTTTATCAAACACATACACTAATCAATTAAGTTCATAAAGTTAAACATCAATGAGAATCGATCTTTTATTCAAACTATTGAAATAAACATGCACAAGTTCATAAATCATAATCAAAACATCCAAATCCTCGGTTATTAATCTAGACAAGCATTGAAAATTTAGCCAACAATCATTGCTGAAAACTAAATCATAAATAAACAATTAAGATAATTCATTATGTTTGATAAGAATTAAACCTAATTAAAATCGTGATCTTGAACGATTGACGAATTGAAACGCGTTCCCGGAATGATTGAGTTGATTGAATGATGTTGGGATTCCCCAAAAGTCACCAAAAATCGCCCTAAAGCTGCTGGAATTCGTCTGGATAAAAGTGATTAAAAGTTAGGGTTTAATTTCCCGTTTTATAGCCCGAAATTCGTCACCAAGATCGACCCGCACCGCGTCCTTGCAGCCGCGTCACGGCTTAACTCTTGCCAACAATCCCTCTTTTATTATAATGCTCGACCCTCAAAAACTGTTATAACCCTCGCCGCGGGCTCTCCAGCCACGCCGCGGCTTAACACGTACTCAGATTCTTCCTTAGATTTTCATCATAAAATGCCCAAAACCAATCTTGTAACATCATATTGAGACACCGCTGATAAAATAACATAGAACATACCTCAAAATGATCTAAAAAGCGTATAAATAATCTTGTCGGCTCTCGAAACCCAAATCTAACAAATGTCTTCCAAATTACTCCAATTCGTATCCAAACGAACCCAATAATGATCGATATCGCCAAGGAAAACGCGTATGAAATATGCGATATCAATTAGAATACAACCCGAACATCTTTTATTAAACTTTTAGGATAATTACTAGTTTTTAAGATCTTAATTAAATTGCTCTCTGTGGAAAGAACTGGTCAAATTACTTATTGGTTACTGCATGATCGGGTTATAGTTGCCTGTAATTGTGTGATAATTGTTAAGTTTTTAGCTAGTTATTTTAAGGTACGATTTCAACATATCACCCACACTTAGACTTTTCTTGTCCTCAAACAAACCTTTGACCTTTTAGACACAAAAGATTCATTTTCATAGTGATCAAGTGATCTTTGTTCCGCAAGACGTAAAAAGTGAAAACTTTGTTTTATTCTTGTTTGTTATTCCTGAATATGTTTCCGCAAACATGATAGGAGGTTACATAAATGTGGCTATCTCACTCAGGTCACTCAAATCACTTAAGTGTATCGGGTGTCCTATAGTACTAGGAAATGAAATCACTCATAGCCAGTCATGTTTGCACTCTTCGTCATAGGCTTGATCGAGACTCAAATCTCCATCACGTACAGTTGAGAGAATTTCCAGTTATATACTTGGCTTGTTTGTGAAGGAAAGGTGATTAAAGGTTTGGGTTGTGGAGGTTTAGGATAGATAGGAGTTTTTTTAAGGATCGATTTTGGTAATCCTTTCAGCTTTTCATCTGAAATTTCAAACTAAGAAGCCTTCTTTTTGACTGCCTGGAGTACTTTTCTCGAATCTTTAGGCTCTGCTCCTTTTCTCAGAACCAAACTAAACATCTTTTGCTTTTCTCTTCGAGGTCTCCTTTTTATCGGCGGTCTTCTTTGATACTTGACTTAGATGTTCGCATTTTCTAATTCGATTATATAAAGGATTTCCCGAAAGTTACGATTTCCATAGAATTTATTTATTTTTTATTTTTTTGTATGAGATGGAAGAAAAGAAAATAGACAATGGTGGATGGTTTCGTGGTGGAGTTTTGGGAATGAAAATGAAATTGGAAATGGAAGTGTGTAATGGGGGTGTTTTGCCTTCATGAGAAGCTGAGGTTTCTAACTTAGTAGTTCTCTTCAAAATGTGTGATTCCGAAATATAGATCAAGAGAAAGTTCTGATTCAGAGATACCAACATCGGCACACTCAATGGAAGTATAATGAAGCAATAAAAATGAATGCTTGTTGGGCCTTATTTGTGGTACCTCACAGCAATTATAATGGGTGGAAATGTGCCTTGGTTATGCAATGCTGTTTTGGATAATTTATCTATATTGTAGTAAAAACTTTTGATCATTTATAGAATTCAGAACCCTAAGTGTTTTATATAGCTTGAAAAGTTTTAAATATTGTGCAAAACTCAGTTTGCTAAACACTTGAGGATTTGCGAGAATCTTTATGTGCAATATTGCTATCCCACACTTTAAAATAAAATTATCCTCAATGTTAGGGATATAAGGTATCCCACACTTTAGTTTTGAAAAGTATTGTATTATATTTGTTTTTGTTGGTGGGGTTGCTAATCCCACACTTAGTGTTTAAAGTGGTCTAGTATATTGCGTATATTCTATTTTAAAAAAGCGATGAAGACGTAGTACTCCCCTATGGTCGCAAGGTGTCTACGGATGGTTCACCTTTTGTGGTTTCTTCTAATCTCGTAGTTGCGCCATTCTCGTCCAATGCGTTCTTGCTCCAAGTCATGCTTCCATTTTGTTGTGTGGTTTCGATCGTCGTTTATTTGTGGTGTTCATTCATGTACACTTATTAACTAATACAACCATACATTCTTAAAAGAAAAGATAGTTATGTCCAAAATGGACGTACAGTAACGAAAATGTAAATAGTACGAATAATGTATCAAAGATAGTCATAGGGTAAAATCACTGCTGATCTGGAAGATGAGAAGGGTTAGAGTACGATACGCTGGTGCGGGGCTGTCATGGTGTCCTTAAATCTGACTGACCCTCATCTAGCATCTCCTCATGTGGAAAACCTTTATGCCCATTCTGCAGTGTTGGTGCCAGAGGATACTGCGATGCGGAACTCATCTGATCGTGCTATCAATCTAGTGAGAGATGAGGTACCGGTGTGTATCATCGGCCCCGTATGCCAACTTGCTCATTCTTCTAAATCTCTTCCCTATGCACATGACATATCCAGATCTTCTAATCCCTGGGTTATGTGATGCCCCGTTCTAATCCATCTGGACGAAGTCCATATTGATTATAAACGATTCATAATAGTTGATTACATCGCGAGGTACTTGACCTCTAAATGATACATTTTACAAAAATTGCATTCGTTTTTAAAAGACAAACTTTCATTACATCGAAAGTTGAGAGGTATGCATACCATTTCATAATATCCAACTATAAATGACCTAATCCGTCATTTACTTAATAATCTCTAATGAACTTCAATGACTCAAATGCAACGTCTTTTGAAATATGTCATGAATGACTCCAAGTAATATCCTTAAAATGAGCTAATACACAGCGGAAGATTTCTTTCAAACCTGAGAATAAGCATGCTTTCAAGTGTCAACCAAAAGGTTGGTGAGTTCATTAGTTTATTATAATCATTTCATTTTCATCATTTTAATAGACCACAAGATTTTTAAATATTATAAATCGTGCAGAAGTCCCATTCCAACTGCACAAAAAATATCTTTCATATGAAGAACACCTGGTGAGGATTCAAAATATAATAGTAACCATCTGTGCCGGTCTTTCACCCCACGGCTGAATACATGTGCCTTCAAAATATAGAACCTCTGTGCCGGTCTTTACACCCCACGGCTGAACACATGTTTATAAAATATAGGACAACCGGTGCCAAAATGTCGTAAATAATAAACCATCCACCCGGCTCGGGAGCTCCTACGCTCTAACGGAAACCGGGGGCTAATGTGTGTTATAATAATCAACCCCAATCTCAGATAATTCTATCATAGAATTCAATTAAGGTACTTGTGTCTATTGCGTCAAACATTTATAAAAGCGCATGTATTCTCAGTCCCAAAAATGTAAAGAGTAAAAAAAGGGAATCAAATGAAACTCACCATACTGTATTTTGTAGTAAAAATACATATAACGACATTGAACAAGTATAGGGTTGGCCTCGGATTCACGAACCTATATTAATTGTATTTCTATTAATATACATAGTTGTAATCGAACATATATGTATATAATTTTATTAGTTACATCCTTTTTATATTAATCCTATTTATATGTTTCATTTATTCATTTTGTTATATAAAAATACTAGTTTTCGTTATGTTATATGAATTAAATATATATATCGTTTGTTTATTAAAAGATAGTAACTAATATAATATTAATAATGGTAAAAATGATAATAACTATAATACTTAATATTACTAATAAAGATATTAAAGTTAATAATTTTGTTAATAATAATATTGATAATAGTTTTTAATTATAAATTTCATAATGATAATAACAGTAGTAAAATGAATAATATAGTAATAATGGTGGTGAAAAATAATAATTTTTAATATTAGTACATAATACTTAATAATAATAATAATATTTATAACAATCTTATTACTAATGGTATTCTTTATAATAATACTTTTGTTAATAACAATAATAATTCCTAAATGTTTTTAATACCAATGATAATAAAATTTACTTTGCATCATCATAGTAATAATAAATAAACTTAGTAATAATAATAATAATAACTATAATTGTAGCTAAAATCATAATAATGATAATTACTACTTTATTAGTTTTAATGATAACGATAATAATTAATATCAGAAATTATCATAATTTGTAATTTTTAGTTATTAATAATAATATATGATAACTAATATTTTTATTAGTGATAACTATAATTTTAATGTTAGTAAAAATTTCTATTGATTACAATAATAATAATAACAATAATAATTAATAACAATAATAATCATAATTGTAGAAGTCAATAAATTGGATACTACCTCAAATGAAGCGAGTCTCAAAAAAAATATCAGTCCATGCTTGGACTCGAACCCAAGACCTCTCGGTTACCGGTAACACACCAATCCAATCAACCATTCGTGTTTCTCAGCAATTAAACCCATCTTTTATATCTATAAACTGTTTCTATTTTATTTTCTATTCTTCTTCTTCTTCGAATAAACTGAATCGACCCAGGACTTTACACGTTTCATAACAAAGTTTTGAAATTGATTTTAGGATTTATGAATTAAACAGAAAAGAGTTAAATAAAGTGTTTGAAATTATTTAAAAACGAAAAGAAGAAAAAAAAATAAAAAGAAAACAGGTTCCTGCTGTTGTCGAAGAGACTATGAACTCATAAATCAATTTCGAGTTTTCAGACATTTTTAGACAAAACTCTCAACATGGAACTCATCATAAATGACTCATAGAAACTCAGTAAATTCTCAATTGATTCAGAAACATTAAACAGATCGCGAATTTTAAGATGAACAATAAGTTTGACTTTTTCAAAAATAAGTTTGACTCGATAATTCGAACTCGATGCTAAAGATTGGGGTCTGAAACTTTGCAAGCAGTTTAAACAAAAATTTTCTAACAACATAGAATTTACACATTTTGCAATTTAGTTCGAATTGAGACTTGACAAGAAAAGTAGACGAACGGAGCAGGTACCTGACTCAATTCCTAATTTTTTTTATTTAATTTGATAATTAAAAGCTGTAAAATTTAATAATTGATATTAAGGATGTAATGTTGATTAATTGAAGTAATAACTAGGTGTAGTTCTTGTTTTATAGCAAGATTCATTGACTTAAGAATTGATCGTACACAGAAGGTAAATAAAAGAATTAAAGATCGACATTGCTTGTACTGAATTTTAGATTGTATTGAGAATTTGATAGGGACATGTAACAGACTGAAGACCAATACAAAATTTCAATACAGTTCGCTGGATTTCTTGAAATCTAATTCGTACGATTTTTCTTTATATATTATATAATTAATATAAATATATTAGTATTAATAATAATTACATAAATAATAATTATTAAATAATAATAATAATAATAATAATAATAAATAATAATACTGGTTTTCTAATAAATATATTTATATATAACGTTTATATATATCTGTATTTATCTATTTATATTTACATATCACTATATATATATATATATATATATATATATATATATATATATATATATATATTTATATATATATATATCTTTGTATATTTATCTTTATAGACTTTAATTAATATTATTGATAAATATAACTATAATATTACTGCTCTTAATATTATACATAGTAATAATACAATATTTATAATAATTTAATAGTAATAATAATATTTCTATTTCTAATGATAATGATAACAGTTACCATAAATACATAATACAATAATATTCTTAATAACAATAATACTAATTATACTAATATCATCAGTAATAATAATAATAATAATAATAATAATAATAATAATAATAATAATAATAATAATAATAATAATAATAATAATAATAATAACATATTAATTTATATATATACCAACTTATTCATACTCAATTTCATATATATTTTATATCAGAAATTGTATTATTATTAATATTAATAATAATGAAGATAATAATAATAATATATACAATTATGTTTAAACTAGTAATTAAGTTCAATATGTTACTATATATATATATATATATATATATATATATATATATATATATATATATATATATTATTTATGTTATATGGATAATATACTCTATGATAATATATCTTGAATATTTAATTCAATTCGAATGATTAAATTATATTTTATCATTTCAAGTTATTATACATACTATTATTTATATTTACATATGTATATATATATATATATATACATATTTTATTTATAACAATTGTTCGTGAATCGTCGGGAATAGTCAAAGGGTAATTGATTACATGAATATAGATTTCAAAACTTTCAAGACTCAACATTACAGACTTTGCTTATCGTGTCGGAAACATATAAAGATTAAAGTTTAAATTTGATCGAAAATTTTCGGGTCATCACAGTACCAACCCGTTAAAGAAATTTCGTCTTGAAATTTGATCGAGGTTGTCATGGCTAACTACGAAAATGTTTTCATGACGAATATGAGTTGATAAATAGAGTTTTATCATCATTGGGTAATATAGATAAAACAATTTGATTACGCGAAGAGTATAAGTGAAGCTATAGCAAAAGAGTGAAAGGAGTAAATGTATATTTGTTTTAACCGATGACGTAGTTATGATTGATTTTCGGAATTCATGGAATTTAAAGAAAATCTTCATAATAAGATTTGATATTTCGGCAATTTAGGAAATCAGGATCTTCTTTGATTAAATGCAATAGTCTGTTTCGATTGCTCTGTCGGATATTTCACTATAAATCTGCCCCATTCGTTTCTTTATTCTCTACAACTCACACCTTCTATTCTTTCTCCTTAATTTATACTTTAAGACATTCGTCAATATGCTCCATCCAATTCTGATCTTTAATATCCTCTTAACTTTCATATCTGTCATTCTTCTTTTTCATCTGCCACCAGAAGAATCTATTTACTTCTACTATACCCTTGGGTTTATAGTGTTTTTATTTCTCCCGTGTCTTTATGTTGCTATATGCATCGATATACATGGTTTGTAATTTATGTGTTATTGTCGAGCTTTATATTTTCTTTTATGTTCAAGAGTTCTATACTTTTGTCTCCTCTTCCCGACTTAGAGTTAAGCGAATAATGGTCCGGAATTCATAGGTATGGATTTTGAAATGAACATAGTTAATGTACTCAGAAAGGAATCGAAATGGCACGATCTTGATTTGGCAAATTACCAGAATCTTCGAAAAGATAGAACTAATAAGAATATATATTCTTAATAGGTTTGGAGATTGAGTAGAATGCAAGAGTCGTGTAAATGGCACATGATGACGGTATGTTCTGTGAATCATCACGTTTCATTAGAAACTCAGCATGAATTACTGTAATATAATCACGTTGATCAAGTGTCATTATATTATACTAACTCATGCATCAGTTTCCAACACTACTTCAAAAACATTCATATTTTAAATTCGAAGGTTCGCAGAATATAAAAACTAAAACAGTTTCCTTTTATGATATAATACTGATAGCGGAGAGAGATAATTAATATCGACGAGAATATTTATGAAGATATCTTCAGAAATATTGAGGATATTAATAAAGAAAGGTACGATGATATCTTAGAATTTCAGAATTAAATTGTGATGAAGAAATTCATTCACGATGATTTAAAGTGGTTAAGGAGTAAGGTATTCGCTAAAGATTTCATCAGAAACAGAATTATCTGGATTCTTTATGTACAAGTTTAGTCCTTGTAATTTTTTCAGAGTCTCCTTCATGGTTTGCTCAATCCGATTTCCAGTTCCTACTTTTCTGAGCTTTGCCAATATACTATTCTTTATCTTTATACCTTCGACGGTAAGGTTGTGTACAGTTTTTGCTGCTGTATTCAGCTTTTTCAGAATTTGGAGTATTGATTTGTAGACTGGGTGCTTTTCAAAAGTTTCAGAGTGTAAGATCATAATTGTTAGAGATAAATGTTATATATGTACATATAACTGTTGATGTAGAAATGCTGCGAGATTCAAAATACTGATTGCTAATTCCCGGTAATTGATATGACAACTCTCATTATAAGACGCGGATATGTATATGATAGGGTTTTAATGAACAAATATAATGATTCTTCGGAGAGACTTAAGTCAATGAGTAGTGAAGTTGCTGGTAAGTTTAATGCTAATGTGGTGGAATATAAACGGTTCCTCGGTAATGATGACGAAAGGCAAACTCGTATATCGAGGTTATAATAAGGCTAATTCGAATAAAAATCGAAGTTAATTTTCTGAAGCTGTGACAAAATTGGCTACTTTGGAAAGGAATTGTATTGTTATTTTCGGTAATAGCAATGCCAAAGGAGCTAGCACAAATCCGTGTTAAACGTTTACTCAAGTTCCGAGTGTTTTCAGGTGCATAACTATACGCATCAATATTTTCTTCCATAGATGAAATGCGGTTGATTCATCCTCCCGATTGAGGTGTTTTCAAAAATTACGAAAGGTTTGAACGCAGATTGTAATCGTCAATATACAAATGAGGTTTAAGATGAAATCAAGTGGAAAACTTGAAGTATTGTTTAGTTTCATATGTTATAATCAATATTTTAATTCATTTTAATTGTCCACTGTTGGTAGTCCTCGGTTGATTGGTCCACAGTTAGCTAGGAACAGTTAGCTAGGATTTTGTTAGCGTGGATTCTTAACAAAATTTCTCATAATTAATTTGTTTGTTTCTAACAAATTTTATTCCGTCAAATGTTTTCTTCATTATGCCACTTGTTGGATTTTGGTAGGTCAAAATCCAAATATGAAATTTGAATGGAATTGGTTATTCTGTGGTGAACGGATTCATATATCTGTGGATGTAAGTAGGATAGGAAATGACTGTTGAGTCAGATTCGAAGAATGTACTGTGTAACTTATTAATGTGAAATCTAAATATTCCTCGGATATTACCTACCCGTTAAAATATTTTCACCATTAACAGTTTGTACAAGAGAATTTTTAATCACAATCTTTATGAAAGTATATATACATATATATATTTTCTTCAGACGTAATTATGGATTTAATGAGTCAATATAATATTAAACTCATTTGATTTTTCGATTTGAGCTAGAATAAGTAATCTCTAAAACTATTAGGATCCACATATTCTTCGCAGAATATTAATGAAGTTATGGATCAATACTTCATCGTTCATTGCTGTTGGTACTCCTTGTTATCTATGGTGCGTATGATGTTGATGTTCGTGGGACAGATTGTGAAATTGAGGCTTGAGATGCGGATGTTGTTGTTGGTGGTACTGTTGATGCCGGTAATGTTGCTGAAGCTGGTACATTTTGCACCATATTTTTCAAGGCTACAACTCGGGTGCGAAGCTCGTTGACTTATTACTCCGGGATGATTGTCGGTCGGAACGAGCGGATGTATAAGGTTTTGAATTTGAGATAGTATCTAATCATGGCGAGATATTCAGAAAATGAGGGTGAAATGGTGTTTCGGATTGATTCGCCGGTGAGTGCTTCAGGTTCATCGCCAAGAGGTGGTTGTGGTGGGTGGAAGGGATCACCTTCTTCTTGTCTCCAATGGTTAAGTAGGTTTCGAACCCATCAGATGATTTGGGGATGGCTAATTGATTGATTCATTCTGGTGACGCTACTTTCGGAGCTGGAGTGGGACTCCATATCGGAATCCGAGGGACTTGAACTAGTTGTGAGTTCCATTGTGTATGATTGAATAAAGGGTCTTTCGATATGAAATGATTTTCGGATATCGGATGATATTCTAATTTCATAGAATACCTATACATAGTACAGGAGATCTGATAGATTACGAAGGAAATTAAGGAAACGTATCAGATAAAGTCTACAGCAACAGATACGCTAAGATATGATTTAGCAGATACGCTAAGATATAATTTTCGTCTATACACTATTCATGCAATCATTGCAGTATGATGTGTCTAGACTAAGAATGATAAGCAGATAATTTTCGACAAGAAATGATAAGCAAAAACTTTTGACATGTAGACCAGGTTCAAGTCCAGACTCATTAATATAACCTAACAACTACTAGGTCGAAGTCCAGACTTCACTAAGGCATCCTAACAACTGCCTGTTAGACACACTAATGCAGACCTGGTTCGCTAAGACCACCGCTCTGATACCAACTGTGATGCCCCGTCCTAATCCATCTGGACGAAGTCCATATTGATTATAAATAATTCATAATAGTTGATTACATCGCGAGGTACTTGACCTCTAAATGATACATTTTACAAACATTGCATTAGTTTTTAAAAGACAAACTTTCATTACATCGAAAGTTGACAGGTATGCATACCATTTCATAATATCCAACTATAAATGACCTAATCCATCATTTACTTAATAATCTCTAATGAACTTCAATGACTCGAATGCAACGTCTTTTGAAATATGTCATGAATGACTCCAAGTAATATCCTTAAAATGAGCTAATACACAGCGGAAGATTTCTTTCAAACCTGAGAATAAACATGCTTTCAAGTGTCAACTAAAAGGTTGGTGAGTTCATTAGTTTATTATAATCATTTCATTTTCATCATTTTAATATACCACAAGATTTTTAAATATTATAAATTGTGCAGAAGTCCCATTCCAACTGCACAAAAAATATCTTTCATATGAAGAACACCTAGTGAGGATTCAAAATATAATAGTAACCATCTGTGCCGGTCTTTCACCCCACGGCTGAATACATGTGCCTTCAAAATATAGAACCTTTGTGCCAGTCTTTACACCCCCACGACTAAACACATGTTTATAAAATATAGGACAACCGGTGCCAAAATGTCGTAAATAATAAACCATCCACCTGGCTCGGGAGCTCCTACGCTCTAACGGAAACCGGGGGCTAATGCGTGTCATAATAATCAACCCCAATCCCAGATAATTCTATCATAGAATGCAGTTAAGGTACTTGTGTCTATTGCGTCATACATTTATAAAAGCGCATGTATTCTCAGTCCCAAAAATGTAAAAAGTAAAAAAAGGGAATCAAATAAAACTCACCATACTGTATTTTGTAGTAAAAATACATATAACGACATTGAACAAGTATAGGGTTGGCCTCGGATTCACGAAACTATATTAATTGTATTAATATACATAGTTGTAATCGAACATATATGTATATAATTTGATTAGTTACATCCTTTTTATATTAATCCTATTTATATGTTTCATTTATTCATTTTGTTATATAAAAATACTAGTTTTTGTTATGTTATATGAATTAAATATATATATCGTTTGTTTGTTAAAAGATAGTAACTAATATAATATTAATAATGGTAAAAATGATAATAACTATAATACTTAATATTACTAATAAAGATATTAAAGTTAATAATTTTGTTAATAATAATATTGATAATGGTTTTTAATTATAAATTTCATAATGATAATAACAGTAGTAAAATGAATAATATAGTAATAATGGTGGTGAAAAATAATAATTTTTAATATTAGTACATAATACTTAATAATAATAATAATAATATTTATAACAATCTTATTACTAATGGTATTCTTTACAATAATACTTTTGTTAATAACAATAATAATTCCTAAATGTTTTTAATACCAATGATAATAAAATTTACTTTGCATCATCATAGTGATAATAAATAAACTTAGTAATAATAATAATAATAACTATAATTGTAGCTAAAATTATAATAATGATAATTACTACTTTATTAGTTTTGATGATAACGATAATAATTAATATCAGAAATTATCATAATTTGTAATTTTTAGTTATTAATAATAATATATGATAACTAATATTTTTATTAGTGATAACTATAATATTAATCTTAGTAAAAATTTCTAATGATTACAATAATAATAATAACAATAATAATTAATAATAATAATAATCATAATTGTAGAAGTCAATAAATTGGAAACTACCTCAAATGAAGCGAGTCTCAAAAAAAATATCAGTCCATGCTTGGACTCGAACCCAAGCCCTCTCGGTTACTGGTAACACACCAATCCATTCAACCATTCATGTTTCTCAGCAATTAAACCCATCTTTTATATCTATAAACTGTTTCTATTTTATTTTCTATTCTTCTTCTTCTTCGAATAAACTGAATCGACCCAAGACTTTACACGTTTCATAACAAAGTTTTGAAATTGATTTTAGGATTTATGAATTAAATAGAAACGAGTTAAATAAAGTGTTTGAAATTATTTAAAAACGAAAAGAAGAAAAAAAAATAAAAAGAAAACAGGTTCCTGCTGTTGTCGAAGAGACTATAAACTCATAAATCAATTTCGAGTTTTCGAACGTTTTTAGACAAAACTCTCAACATGGAACTCATCATAAATGACTCATTGAAACTCTGTAAATTCTTAATTAATTCATAAACATTAAACAGATCGCGAATTTTAAGATGAACAATAAGTTTGACTTTTTCAAAAATAAGTTTGACTCGATAATTCGAATTCGATGCTAAAGATTGGGGCCTGAAACTTTGCAAGCAGTTTAAACAAAAAATTTCTAACAACATAGCATTTACACATTTTGCAATTTAGTTCGAATTGAGACTTGACAAGAAAAGTAGACGAACGGAGCAGGTACCTGACTCAATTCCTTTTTTTTTATTTAATTTGATAATTAAAAGCTGTAAAATTTAATAATTGATATTGAGGATGTAATGTTGATTAATTGAAGTAATAACTCAGTGTAGTTCTTGTTTTATAGCAAGATTCATTGACTTAAGAATTGATCGTACACAGAAGGTAAATAAAAGAATTAAAGATCGACATTGCTTGTACTGAATTTTGGATTGTATTGAGAATTTGATAGGGACATGTAACAGATTGAAGACCACAACAAAATTTCAATACAGTTCGCTGGATTTCTTGAAATCTAATTCGTACAATTTTTCTTTATATATTATATAATTAATATAAATATATTAGTATTAATAATAATTACATAAATAATAATTATTAAATAATAATAATAATAATAAATAATAAATAATAATACTGGTTTTCTAATAAATATATTTATATATAACGTTTATATATATCTGTATTTATCTATTTATATTTACATATCACTATATATGTATATCTCTTTGTATATTTATCTTTATAGACTTTAATTAATATTATTGATAAATATAACTATAATATTACTGCTCTTAATATTATACATAGTAATAATACAATATTTATAATAATTTAATAGTAATAATAATATTTCTATTTCTAATGATAATGATAATGATAACAGTTACCATAAATACATAATACAATAATATTGTTAATAACAATAATACTAATTATACTAATATCATCAGTAATAATAATAATAATAATAATAATAATAATAATAATAATAATAATAATAATAATAATAATAATAATAACATATTAATTTATATATATACCAACTTATTTATACTCAATTTCATATATATTTTATATCAGAAATAGTATTATTATTAATATTAATAATAATGAAGATAACAATAATAATATATACAATTATGTTTAAACTAGTAATTAAGTTCAATATGTTACTATATATATATATATATATATATATATATATATATATATATATATATATATATATATATATATATATATATATATATATATATATTATTTATGTTATATGTATAATATACTCTATGATAATATATCTTGAATATTTAATTCAATTCGAATGATTAAATTGTATTTTATCATTTCAAGTTATTATACATACTATTATTTATATTTACATATGTATATATATATATATATATATATATATATATATATATATATATATATATATACATATTTTATTTATAACAATTGTTCGTGAATCGTCAGGAATAGTCAAAGGGTAATTGATTACATGAATATAGATTTCAAGACTCAACATTACAGACTTTGCTTATCGTGTCGGAAACATATAAAGATTAAAGTTTAAATTTGATCGAAAATTTTCGGGTCATCACAGGTTACACCCTCAGTCATACCCTGACTAACAGCCTGATCTCATGCCGACATCTGAGCACTGGTAGATGTTTCTCTATGCGTACTAATGACAGATGAGCCGAAAATGATGATGACCAATCTGTCAAGCCCTGTTCTCTGCTCTGGAAATGATGTTGGCAGTGGAGAAGTAACAACTATATGCTGGGTGTAGTGATGCTGTGGAGGTCCGGGAGAAAATGGAGGACGCTGATAACTCGTGCTGGCGTCTCTCGGGTGAAATGTCCCGTTCTTATTGATTAAAAACGTTCCATATTAATTGATTTCATTGCGAGGTTTTGACCTCTATATGAGACGTTTTTCAAAGACTGCATTCATTTTTAAAACAACCCATAACCTTTATTTCATAAATAAGGGTTTAAAAAGCTTTACGTAGATTATCAAATAATGATAATCTAAAATATCCTGTTTACACATGACCATTACATAATGGTTTACAATACAAATATGTTACATCGAAATCAGTTTCTTGAATGCAGTTTTTACACAATATCATACAAACATGGACTCCAAATCTTGTCCTTATTTTAGTATGCAACAACGGAAGCTCTTAGTATTCACCTGAGAATAAACATTCTTTAAACGTCAACAAAAATGTTGGTGAGTTATAGGTTTAACCTATATATATCAAATCGTAACAATAGACCACAAGATTTCATATTTCAATACACATCCCATACATAGAGATAAAAATCATTCATATGGTGAACACCTGGTAACCGACATTAACAAGATGCATATATAAGAATATCCCCATCATTCCGGGACACCCTTCGGATATGATATAAATTTCGAAGTACTAAAGCATCCGGTACTTTGGATGGGGTTTGTTAGGCCCAATAGATCTATCTTTAGGATTCGCGTCAATTAGAATGTCTGTTCCCTAATTCTTAGATTACCAGACTTAATAAAAAAGGGGCATCTTCGATTTCGATAATTCAACCATAGAATGTAGTTTCACGTACTTGTGTCTATTTTGTAAATCATTTATAAAACCTGCATGTATTCTCATCCCAAAAATATTAGATTTTAAAAGTGGGACTATAACTCACTTTCACAGATTTTTACTTCGTCGGGAAGTAAGACTTGGCCACTGGTTGATTCACGAACCTATAACAATATATACATATATATCAAAGTATGTTCAAAATATATTTACAACACTTTTAATATATTTTGATGTTTTAAGTTTATTAAGTCAACTGTCCTCGTTAGTAACCTACAACTAGTTGTCCACAGTTAGATGTACAGAAATAAATCGATAAATATTATCTTGAATCAATCCACGACCCAGTGTATACGTATCTCAGCATTGATCACAACTCAAACTATATATATTTTGGAATCAACCTCAACCCTGTATAGCTAACTCCAACATTCACATATAGAGTGTCTATGGTTGTTCCGAAATATATATAGATGTGTCGACATGATAGGTCAAAACATTGTATACGTGTCTATGGTATCTCAAGATTACATAATATACAATACAAGTTGATTAAGTTATGGTTGGAATAGATTTGTTACCAATTTTCACGTAGCTAAAATGAGAAAAATTATCCAATCTTGTTTTACCCATAACTTCTTCATTTTAAATCCGTTTTGAGTGAATCAAATTGCTATGGTTTCATATTGAACTCTATTTTATGAATATAGATAGAAAAAGTATAGGTTTATAGTCGGAAAAATAAGTTACAAGTCGTTTTTGTAAAGGTAGTCATTTCAGTCGAAAGAACGACGTCTAGATGACCATTTTATAAAACATACTTCCACTTTGAGTTTAACCATAATTTTTGGATATAGTTTCATGTTCATAATAAAAATCATTTTCCCAGAATAACAACTTTTAAATCAAAGTTTATCATAGTTTTTAATTAACTAACCCAAAACAACCAGCGGTGTTACTACGACGGCGTAAATCCGATTTTACGGTGTTTTTCGTGTTTCCAGGTTTTAAATCATTAAGTTAGCATATCATATAGATATAGAACATGTGTTTAGTTGATTTTAAAAGTCAAGTTAGAAGGATTAACTTTTATTTGCGAACAAGTTTAGAATTAACTAAACTATGTTCTAGTGATTACAAGTTTAAACCTTCGAATAAGATAGCTTTATATGTATGAATCGAATGATGTTATGAACATAATTACTATCTCAAGTTCCTTGGATAAACCTGCTGGAAATGAGAAAAATAGATCTAGCTTCAAAGGATCCTTGGATGGCTTGAAAGTTCTTGAAGCAGAATCATGACACGAAAACAATTTCAAGTAAGATTTCCACTCGAAATAAGATTGGTATAGTTATAGAAATTGAATTAAAGTTTGAATATGATTATTACCTTGTATTAGAAATATAACCTACTGTAAGTAACAAAGGTTTCTTGATCTTGGATGATTACTTGGAATGGATTTAGAAAACTTGGAAGTAAACTTGCAATCTTGGAAGTATTCTTGATTTTATGAAACTAGAACTTTTGGAATTTATGAAGAACACTTAGAACTTGAAGATAGAACTTGAGAGAGATCAATTAGATGAAGAAAATTGAAGAATGAAAGTGTTTGTAGGTGTTTTTGGTCGTTGGTGTATGGATTAGATATAAAGGATATGTAATTTTGTTTTCATGTAAATAAGTCATGAATGATTACTCATATTTTTGTAATTTTATGAGATATTTCATGCTAGTTGCCAAATGATGGTTCCCACATGTGTTAGGTGACTCACATGGGCTGCTAAGAGCTGATCATTGGAGTGTATATACCAATAGTACATACATCTAAAAGCTGTGTATTGTACAAGTACGAATACGGGTGCAAATGAGTAGAATTGTTGATGAAACTGAACGAGGATGTAATTGTAAGCATTTTTGTTAAGTAGAAGTATTTTGATAAGTGTCTTGAAGTTTTTCAAAAGTGTATGAATACATATTTAAACACTACATGTATATACATTTTAACTGAGTCGTTAAGTCATCGTTAGTCGTTACATGTAAATATTGTTTTGAAACCTTTAGGTTAACGATCTTGTTGAATGTTGTTAACCCATTGTTTATTATAACAAATGAGATGTTAAATTTTTATATTATCATGATATTATGATATATAATATATCTTAGTATGATATATATACAGTTAAATGTCGTTACAACGATAATCGTTACATATATGTCTCGTTTCGAAATCATTAAGTTAGTAGTCTTATTTTTACATATGTATTTCATTGTTAATACACTTAATAATATATTTACTTATCATTTAACATAATTAACCAAGTGTATCAATATCTTAATATGATTCATATGTACCTAGTAAGACTTTGTTATAACGATAATAGTTATATATATCGTTTTCGAGTTTCTTAAATTAATAGTCTCATTTTTATGTATATAACTCATTGTTAAAATACCTAATGAGATACATACTTATAATAAAATCATGTTAAATATATATATAACCATATATATTTCATCGTATAGTTTTTACAAGTTTTAACGTTCGTGAATCATCGGTCAACTTGGGTGGTCAATTGTCTATATGAAACCTATTTCAATTAATCAAGTCTTAATAAGTTTGATTGCTTAACATGTTAGAAACACTTAATCATGTAAATAAAAATTTCATTTAATATATATATATAAACATGGAAAAGTTCGGGTCACTACAGTACCTACTCGTTAAATACCGAAATTTTAAGCAGTTGGAGGTGTTGACGTATCTTCTGGAAATAAATGCGGGTATTTCTTCTTCATCTGATCTTCACCCTCCCAGGTGTACTCGGGTCCTCTACGAGCATTCCATCAAACCTTAATAATCGGTATCTTGTTTTGTTTAAGTCTCTTAACCTCACGATCCATTATTTCAATGGGTTCTTCAATGAATTGAAGTTTTTCATTGATTTGGATTTCGTCCAACGGAATAGTGAGATCTTCTTTAGCAAAACATTTCTTCAAATTTGAGATGTGGAAAGTGTTATGTACAGCCGCGAGTTGTTGAGGTAGCTCCAGTTGGTAAGCTACTGGTCCGACACGATCTATAATCTTGAATGGTCCAATGTACCTTGGATTTAGTTTCCCCCGTTTACCAAATCGAACAACGCCTTTCCAAGGTGAAACCTTAAGCATGACCATTTCACCAATTTTAAACTCTATATCTTTTCTTTTACTGTCCGCGTAGCTCTTTTGTCGACTCTGGGCGATTTTCAATCTTTGTTGAATTTGGATGATTTTATCGGTAGTTTCTTGTATTATCTCTGGACCCGTAAACTGTCTATCCCCCACTTCACTCCAACAAATCGAAGACCTGCACTTTCTACCATAAAGTGCTTCAAACGGCGCCATCTCAATGCTTGAATTGTAGCTGTTGTTGTAGGAAAATTTTGCTAACGGTAGATGTCGGTCCCAACTGTTTCCGAAATCAATAACACAAGCTCGTAGCATGTCTTCAAGTGTTTATATCATCCTTTCGCTCTGCCCATCAGTTTGTGGATGATAGGCAGTACTCATGTCTAGACGAGTTCCCAATGCTTGCTGTAATGTCTGCCAGAATCTTGAAATAAATCTGCCATCCCTATCAGAGATATTTAGAGATTGGTATTCCATGTCTGGAGACGACTTCCTTCAAATACAGTCGTGCTAACTTCTCCATCTTGTCATCTTCTCTTATTGGCAGGAAGTGTGCTGACTTGGTGAGACGATCAACTATTACCCAAATAGTATCATAACCACTTGCAGTCCTTGGCAATTTAGTAATGAAATCCATGGTAATGTTTTCCCATTTCCATTCCGGGATTTCAGGTTGTTGTGGTAGACCTGATGGTTTCTGATGTTCAGCTTTGACCTTAGAACACGTCAAACATTCTCCTACATATTTAGCAATATCGGCTTTCATACCTGGCCACCAAAAATGTTTCTTAAGATCCTTGTACATCTTCCCCGTTCCAGGATGTATTGAGTATCTGGTTTTATGAGCTTCTCTAAGTACCATTTCTCTCATATCTCCAAATTTTGGTACCCAAATTCTTTCAGCCCTATACCGGGTTCCGTCTTCCTGAATATTAATATGCTTCTTCTATCCTTTGGGTATTTCATCCTTTAAATTTCCCTCTTTTAAAACTCCTTGTTGCGCCTCCTTTATTTGAGTAGTAAGGTTAGTGTGAATCATTATATTCATAAATTTTACTCGAATGGGTTCTCTGTCCTTTCTGCTCAAGGCGTCGGCTACCACATTTGCCTTCCCCGGGTGGTAACGAATCTCAAAGTCGTAATCATTCAACAATTCAATCCACCTACGCTGCCTCATATTCAGTTGTTTCTGATTAAATATGTGTTGAAGACTTTTGTGGTCGGTATATATAATACTTTTGACCCCATATAAGTAGTGCCTCCAAGTCTTTAATGCAATAACAACCGCGCCTAATTCCAAATCATGCGTCGTATAATTTTGCTCGTGAATCTTCAATTGTCTAGACGTATAAGCAATCACCTTCGTCCGTTGCATTAATACACAACTGAGACCTTGCTTTGATGCGTCACAATAAATCACAAAATCATCATTCCCTTCAGGCAATGACAACATAGGTGTCGTAGTTAGCTTTTTCTTCAATAATTGAAACGCCTTCTCTTGTTCATCCTTCCATTCAAATTTCTTCCCTTTATGCGTTAATGCAGTCAAGGGTTTTGCTATTTTGGAGAAATCTTGGATGAATCTTCTGTAGTAACCGGTCAATCCTAAAAATTGACGTATATGCTTCGGAGTTTTTGGGGTTTCCCACTTTTCAACGGTTTCGATCTTTGCCGGGTCCACCTGGATACCTTCTTTGTTCACTATGTGACCGAGGAATTGAACTTCTTCCAACCAAAATGCACACTTTGAAAACTTAGCGTACAGTTTTTCTTTCCTCAATACTTCTAGCACTTTTCTCAAATGTTCTTCGTGCTCTTGATCATTTTTTGAGTAAATAAGTATGTCATCGATGAAAACAATGACAAATTTGTCAAGATATAGCCCACACACTCGGTTCATAAGGTCCATGAACACAGCTGGTGCGTTAGTCAATCCAAACGGCATAACCATAAACTCGTAATGACCATAACGCGTCCTAAAAGCAGTTTTTGGAATATCATCCTCCTTTACTCGCATTTGATGATATCCAGAACGTAAATCGATCTTCGAATAAACCGACGAGCCTTGTAGTTGATCAAATAAGTCGTCAATTCTCGGCAGTGGATAACGGTTTTTGATGGTAAGTTTGTTCAACTCTCTGTAGTCAATACACAACCTAAATGTACCATCCTTCTTCTTGACAAACAAAAAAGGAGCTCCCCATGGTGATGTGCTTGGTCGAATGAAACCACGTTCTAATAGTTCTTGCAGTTGGCTTTGCAGTTCTTTCATCTCGCTGGGTGCGAGTCTATAAGGAGCACGAGCTATTGGTGCAGCTCCTGCTACAAGATCTATTTGAAATTCAACAGATCGATGTGGAGGTAGTCCCGGTAATTCTTTCGGAAATACATTGGGAAATTCTTTTTGCGACGAGAACATCATTGATGCTCTTTTCTTCAGTTTGTACTTTCTTGACGTGTGCTAGAACAGCATAGCAACCTTTTCTTATTAGTTTTTGTGCCTTCAAATTACTAATAAGATGTAGCTTCATGTTGCCCTTTTCTCCATACACCATTAAGGGTTCTCCTTCTTCTCGTACAATACAAATTGCATTTTTATAACATACGATCTCTGCTTTCACCTTCTTCAGGCAGTCCATGCCAACTATTACATCAAAACTCCCTAACTCTACTGGTATCAAATCAATCTTAAATATTTCACTACCCAGTTTAATTTCTCGATTCCGACATATATTATCTGCTGAAATTAATTTACCGTTTACTAATTCGAGTAAAAATTTACTATCCAACGGCGTCAATGGACAACTTAATTTAGCACAAAAATCTCTACTCATATAGCTTCTATCTGCACCCGAATCAAATAAAACGTAAGCAGATTTATTGTCAATAAGAAACGTACCCGTAACAAGCTCCGGGTCTTCCTGTGCCTCTGCCGCATTAATATTGAAAACTCTTCCGTGGCCTTGTCCATTCGTGTTCTCCTGGTTCGGGCAATTTCTAATAATGTGGCCCAGTTTTCCACATTTATAACAAACTACATTGGCATAACTTGCTCCGACACTACTTGCTCCGCCATTACTCGTTCCGACACCATTTGTTCCTTTCGTTCTGTTAACCCCTGGTCCGTAGACCTCACACTTCGCCGCGCTATGACCATTTCTTTTACACTTGTTGCAAAATTTGGTGCAGAACCTCGAGTGATACTTTTCACACCTTTGGCATAGCTGCTTCTGATTGTTGTTGTTGTTGCGGTTGTTATTGTTGTTGGGATGATTGTTGTAGTTGTTGTTGTTGTTGTTGTTGTTGTTGTTGTTGTTGTTGTTGTTGTTGTTGTTGTTGTTGTTGTTGTTGTTGGGCCGTTTGTTGTTGTTGCGATTGATGTTGTGATTGTTGGGATAATTGTTGCGATTATTATTGTAATTGCTGTTGTTGTTCTATTGGTGATTCTTATCACCGTTTTCCTCCCACTTTCTTTTGACTTGCTTCACATTGGCCTCTTCAGCCGTCTGTTCTTTAATTCTTTCCTCAATCTGGTTCACTAGTTTGTGAGCCATTCTACATGCCTGTTGTATGGAGGCGGGCTCGTGTGAACTTATATCTTCTTGGATTCTTTCCGGTAATCCTTTCACAAACGCGTCGATCTTCTCTTCCTCATCTTCGAACGCTCCCGGACACAATAGGCACAATTATGTGAATCGTCTTTCGTACGTGGTAATATCAAATCCTTGGGTTCGTAACCCTCTAAGTTCTGTCTTGAGCTTATTGACCTCGGTTCTAGGACGGTACTTCTCGTTCATCAAGTGCTTGAATGCTGACCACGGTAGTGCGTACGCATCATCTTGTCCCACTTGCTCTAGATAGGTATTCCACCATGTTAACGCAGAACCTGTGAAGGTATGCGTAGCGTACTTCACTTTGTCCTCTTCAGTACACTTACTTATGGCAAACACCGATTCGACCTTCTCAGTCCACCGTTTCAATCCGATCGGTCCTTCGGTTCCATCAAATTCTAAAGGTTTGCAGGCAGTGAATTCTTTGTAGGTGCATCCTACACGATTTCCTGTACTGCTAGATCCAAGGTTATTGTTGGTATGTAGCGTAGCCTGTACAACGGCTATGTTTGAAGCTAGAAAAGTACGGAATTCCTCTTCATTCATATTCACGGTGTGTCGAGTAGTCGGTGCCATTTCCTTCAAAATAGTCAAATGGAACAAGTTAATCATACAGAATATTAAGAGTAGTTAATAGTATTTCGTAGCATAATATGAACTTATTTATAAAAGCTTTTTCTTCATATTAGCATTTTATAAATTTAAATTCGGGTAGTACCTACCCGTTAAGTTCATACTTAGTAGCTAATATACAATTCAACTACTACAATTCTATATGAACAACTGATTATAATAATATTTCGCGTTCAAACTTTTATACAATATTTTACAAACTTACAATACCGCTTATTTTACATAAAGCATGAAATATAGCACACAATAACTTTGATACAAGATAGTTGTGAAGATAATTCTAGCTAGTACACAAGTCGTTCAGCAAAGGCAATAAAGACACGTAATTCATACGTCCAGAAACAAGTCATGCATTCTGGTTTTACTAGGACTACTTCCCATCCTTGGTCTTGTGGAACATAACCGTTATGGCCGTTGATAAGACAGCGTGTTGTAACGTCGTCAAAGGGACGAGGGTTACGTAATTACCAACAGTCTCGTAATAAGCTAAAAACCTCATTTCTTACCCCAATTACCGACTCCGTCACTTGTGGGAACGTTTTGTTTAATAGTTGTAGCCCGATGTTCTTTTTCTCACTTTGGTGAGAAGCGAACATTACTAACCCGTAAGCATAGCATGCTTCTTTATGTTGCATGTTAGCCGCTTTTTTCTAAATCATGAAGTCCTATATTCGGATACATTGAGTCAAAATAATTTCTTAACCCGTTGCGTAAAATAGCATTTGGGTTCCCCGCAATATATGCGTCAAAATAAACACATCGTAACTTATGGGTTTCCCAATGTGATATCCCCCATCTTTCAAACGAAAGTCTCTTATAAACCAAGACATTCTTGGAACGTTCTTCGAATGTCTTACAAACTGATTTCGCCGTAAATAGTTGTGCCGAAGAATTCTGGCCGACTCTAGACAAGATTTCATCAATCATGTCTCCGGGTAGGTCTCTTAAAATATTGGGTTGTCTATCCATTTTGTGTTTTTATACTGTAAAATAGACAAGAGTTAGATTCATAAAAAAAATACTTATTAATACAAGCAATTTTTACATATATCATAAAGCATAAGCACACTATATTACATATATTACACCACACGAATACAACTATCTTATTCCGACTCGCTCATTTCTTCTTCTTCGGTTTTGGTTCGTTTTGCCAAGTTTCTAGGGATATATGATGTTCCCCTAATACGAGCTGTCGTTTTCCACAACGGTTTAGAAAAACCTAGTGGTTTAGAGGTTCCCGGGTCATTGTTACAACTTAAGGGCTTCGGGGGTTGACGATACATATAAAGTTCATCGGGGTTGGAATTAGATTTCTCTATTTTTATGCCCTTTCCCTTAATATTTTCTTTTTCCTTTTTAAATTCAGTTGAGGTAATTTCTATAACATCATCGGAATTCTCATCGGAATCCGATTCATCGGAGAATTGGTAATCCTCCCAATATTTTACTTCCTTGGCGGAAACACCATTGACCATAATTAACCTTGGTCGGTTGGTTGAGGATTTTCTTTTACTTAACCGTTTTATTATTTCCCCCACCGGTTCTATTTCCTCCTCCGGTTCCTCCTCTTCCGGTTCTGATTCTTCTTCCGGTTCTGATTCTTCTTCCGGTTCTTCTTCGGGAACTTGTGAATCAGTCCAATATATATTCGACTCTTCGTTATTATTAGGTGAGTCAATGGGATTTGTGCTAGAGGTAGACATCTATCACACAATATCAAACATGTTAAGAGATTAATATATCACATAATATATACATGTTAATAATATATAGTTTCCAACAAAAATGTTAAGCAATCATTTTTAAAGAAAACACGGTCGAAGTCCAGACTCACTAATGCATCCTAACAAACTCGATAAGACACACTAATGCAAATTTTCTGGTTCTCTAAGACCAACGCTCGGATACCAACTGAAATGTCCCGTTCTTATTGATTAAAAACGTTCCATATTAATTGATTTCGTTGCGAGGTTTTGACCTCTATATGAGACGTTTTTCAAAGACTGCATTCATTTTTAAAACAAAAAATAACCTTTATTTCATAAATAAAGGATTAAAAAGCTTTACGTAGATTATCAAATAATGATAATCTAAAATATCCTGTTTACATACGACCATTACATAATGGTTTACAATACAAATATGTTACATCAAAATCAGTTTCTTGAATGTAGTTTTTACACAATATCATACAAACATGGACTCCAAATCTTGTCCTTATTTTAGTATGCAATAGCGGAAGCTCTTAGTATTCACCTGAGAATAAACATGCTTTAAACGTCAACAAAAATGTTGGTGAGTTATAGGTTTAACCTATATATATCAAATCGTAACAATAGACCACAAGATTTCATATTTCAATACACATCCCATACATAGAGATAAAAATCATTCATATGGTGAACACCTGGTAACCGACATTAACAAGATGCATATATAAGAATATCCCCATCATTCCGGGACACCCTTCGGATATGATATAAATTTCGAAGTACTAAAGCATCCGGTACTTTGGATGGGGTTTGTTAGGCCCAATAGATCTATCTTTAGGATTCGCGTCAATTAGGGTGTATGTTCCCTAATTCTTAGATTACCAGACTTAATAAAAAGGGGCATATTCGATTTCGATAATTCAACCATAGAATGTAGTTTCACGTACTTGTGTCTATTTTGTAAATCATTTATAAAACCTGCATGTATTCTCATCCCAAAAATATTAGATTTTAAAAGTGGGACTATAACTCACTTTCACAGATTTTAACTTCTTCGGGAAGTAAGACTTGGCCACTGGTTGATTCACGAACCTATAACAATATATACATATATATCAAAGTATGTTCAAAATATATTTACAACACTTTTAATATATTTTGATGTTTTAAGTTTATTAAGTCAGCTGTCCTCGTTAGTAACCTACAACTAGTTCTCCACAGTTAGATGTACATAAATAAATTGATAAATATTATCTTGAATCAATCCATGACCCAGTGTATACGTATCTCAGTATTGATCACAACTCAAACTATATATATTTTGGAATCAACCTCAACCCTGTATAGCTAACTCCAACATTCACATATAGAGTGTCTATGGTTGTTCCGAAATATATATAGATGTGTCGACATGATAGGTCGAAAAATTGTATACGTGTCTATGGTATCTCAAGATTACATAATATACAATACAAGTTGATTAAGTTATGGTTGGAATAGATTTGTTACCAATTTTCACGTAGCTAAAATGAGAAAAATTATCCAATCTTGTTTTACCCATAACTTCTTCATTTAAATCCGTTTTGAGTGAATCAAATTGCTATGGTTTCATATTGAACTCTATTTTATGAATCTAAACAGAAAAAGTATAGGTTTATAGTCGGAAAAATAAGTTACAAGTCGTTTTTGTAAAGGTAGTCATTTCAGTCGAAAGAACGACGTCTAGATGACCATTTTAGAAAACATACTTCCACTTTGAGTTTAACCATAATTTTTGGATATAGTTTCATGTTCATAATAAAAATCATTTTTCTAGAATAACAACTTTTAAATCAAAGTTTATCATAGTTTTTAATTAACTAACCCAAAACAGCCCGCGGTATTACTACGACGGCGTAAATCCGATTTTACGGTGTTTTTCGTGTTTCCAGGTTTTAAATCATTAAGTTAGCATATCATATAGATATAGAACATGTGTTTAGTTGATTTTAAAAGTCAAGTTAGAAGGATTAACTTTTATTTGCGAACAAGTATAGAATTAACTAAACTATGTTATAGTGATTACAAGTTTAAACCTTCGAATAAGATAGCTTTATATGTATGAATCGAATGATGTTATGAACATCATTACTCCCTCAAGTTTCTTGGATAAACCTACTGGAAATGAGAAAAATAGATCTAGCTTCAAAGGATCCTTGGATGGATTGAAAGTTCTTGAAGCAGAATCATGACACGAAAACAATTTCAAGTAAGATTTCCACTCGAAATAAGATTGTTATAGTTATAGAAATTGAATTAACGTTTGAATATGATTATTACCTTGTATTAGAAAGATAACCTACTATAAGTAACAAAGGTTTCTTGATCTTGGATGATTACTTGGAATGGATTTAGAAAACTTGGAAGTAAACTTGCAATCTTGGAAGTATTCTTGATTTTATGAAACTAGAACTTTTGGAATTTATGAAGAACACTTAGAACTTGAAGATAGAACTTGATAGAGATCAATTAGATGAAGAAAATTGAAGAATGAAAGTGTTTGTAGGTATTTTTGGTCGTTGGTGTATGGATTAGATATAAAGGATATGTAATTTTGTTTTCATGTAAATAAGTCATGAATGATTACTCATATTTTTATAATTTTATGAGATATTTTATGCTAGTTGCCAAATGATGGTTTCCACATGTGTTAGGTGACTCACATGGGCTGCTAAGAGCTGATCATTGGAGTGTATATACCAATAGTACATACATCTAAAAGTTGTGTATTGTACGAGTACGAATACGGCTGCATACGAGTAGAATTGTTGATGAAACTGAACGAGGATGTAATTGTAAGCATTTTTGTTAAGTAGAAGTATTTTGATAAGTGTCTTGAAGTTTTTCAAAAGTGTATGAATACATATTTAAACACTACATGTATATACATTTTAACTGAGTCGTTAAGTCATCGTTAGTCGTTACATGTAAATGTTGTTTTGAAACCTTTAGGTTAACGATCTTGTTGAATGTTGTTAACCCATTGTTTATTATAACAAATGAGATGTTAAATTGTTATATTATCATGATATTATGATATATAATATATCTTAGTATGATATATATACAGTTAAATGTCGTTACAACGATAATCGTTACATATATGTCTCGTTTCGAAATCATTAAGTTAATAGTCTTATTTTTACATATGTATTTCATTGTTAATACACTTAATAATATATTTACTTATCATTTAACATAATTAACCAAGTGTATCAATATCTTAATATGATTCATATGTACCTAGTAAGAATTTGTTATAACGATAATCGTTATATATATCGTTTTCGAGTTTCTTAAATTAATAGTCTCATTTTTATGTATATAACTCATTGTTAAAATACCTAATGAGATACATACTTATAATAAAATCATGTTAACTATATATATAACCATATATATGTCATCGTATAGTTTTAACAAGATTTAACGTTCGTGAATCACCGATCAACTTGGGTGGTCAATTGTCTATATGAAACCTATTTCAATTAATCAAGTCTTAATAAGTTTGATTGCTTAACATGTTGAAAACACTTAATCATGTAAATAAAAATTTCATTTAATATATATATAAACATGGAAAAGTTCGGGTCACTACATCGGGTCTCTGTGAGAAATAATTAAAGGATGTGGCCAAGGATATGGTGGAATGTTGAAGTGCTCACCCACATGATGTGTAAAGTGTTGAAGGTTCTGGAGCATTACTGTCTCAGCAAACCACCTCTCTGGCCCAGGCATTAGGGGTGGGCAAAACCGGATATCCGAAATTTCGGATATTCGAATTTCGGATATTCAAAAATTCGGATAGTGAATTCGGCCATCCGAAATCCGAATCCAAAATTTCAGATTCGGATATCGGATTATCCGAATATTTAAACTGTATCTAATAAATACAAATAATACAAATGACAAAACTCATATTACATAACAAGTAGCATACATGTAAGTTTAACATTTTGAATTTCGTGTTACAAAAGTTCAAAACATGATTAACACATCATCGTAACAAACATAACAAAGTTCAAAATATGATTAACACATCATCGTAACACAAACATAACAATATTTTGGTTAGCTATTTATATAGAGATATTCATACTAATTATGCTTAACCTATACTGCTATATTTCTTATAACTTTGGATGTACTGTGATATATTACTTATATAGTGATTTATTCTATATCATATAATAACTTAATGTTTTTTCATTAATGTAAATATAATATAGTTCTAGAACGTGAATCAAGTTATAATTAGTATGTCATAATCGTTACAATAAAAATGATACACATCCATCTTTTGAGGATGAACCAAACAAAAAGCGTATCTAAATATGAATGCAAGTCAGTTTCAGCAACAACAAAAAAAAAAAAAAAAAAAAAAAAAACGTACTCAAATATGAATGCAAGTCAGTTTCAACAAAAAAGAGTATTAATAAATCATAGTACACTACTTTACTCTTTTTAACGATTGATTATTTCTATATGTTATCTTTGATCTTTTTACTCTTAAAAGTTAAATGTTAGATTACCTTGAAAGTTATATGGCCCATAAGTCATAACTCATTGGGCTACTAATCTATAAATATAAATATAAATATAAATTCACTAATAATAAGTGTATTTTATTTGGGATATCGGATTATCCGAATATCCAAAAAATGGAAAATTCGATCCGATATCCGAATCCAAAAATCCGGATATCTAATTTTCGGATATCCGAAAATTCGGATATTCGAATTTTTGGATATTTTCGAATCGAGTTTTCGGATAATTCGGATTGCGAATTCGGATTCGGATATTATGCACACCCCTACCAGGCATGTCACCTATTTGATAATGATAAGGATCATAATTTGGTACCTCATGGCGCACAGGTGAGTGTCTTTGTGCACTTCCATCAGTGGGCTCACCATGTAATGTGGGATCATCATCATCCCTTGGTTCTTGAGAACCCTGAGCTCGTCTCCTACCACCTCTAGTCCTAGGATCAGGCCTTAATATCTCATCTCTGATCACTACATTGGGTACAGTCTAGTCGGCTGAACCCTTAACCGATGGATTAGCTAGAACTATCAATCTACTATCATGTATACGAATCAACTTCCAGTTGTGAAGTAACTTATAACCAATATCCTCTGACTCGGACTCAATCCTATAACCCAAAGCTAGTGTATCGCCCAAAATATGCTTCCGCTTAAGTAACTTAGTGACAACAGCTCCTAGAAGTGGCTCAACCGTAGCCAATGAGGTTTTCGTAACAGTAAGTGCCTGACACAAAAGGTATGTAACCTGCATGTTTTGATTTTAGAACATGGAGTGCATAAGCTGCATATCAGACATCGTGACATTCCCACTATGCTGAGTCTTCAGGTGGATCGTCTTTGCTAGAAGGTGATGCAGAATGCGGTGAACCGGGTTGTTGAATCGGGAGGCCTTTTTTCTAGACCTCCAAGCTGCTGGATCACTAGTGTATGTTTGCTAGAAAGCATGGTGATCGAGTGCCGTATTCAGAGAAGTGTACTCTTGTTTGAATATTGGGAGCTCCAAGTGAGTACTCTTATATAATCTCAGATAAAGAGTGAACCGCGCGAGAGTGAGGTGGTGGGTGATGTTCTGATGTTGAAAATGTATGCAATTACGAGTGTTATACTCGTCAGGTTTGATAAATGATTCTGTCACGACCCTACTTTTTCCATTATCTTTTACCGTTTATTATTTAACGTTCGTTAATTGTTATTCGTGCCACATCATTTCTATGACCTATATTATTATTTTTGTAATAATATTTAATTATGAGGTATTATATGAATATTTGTATTCGTATTTAATATTGTACGTTTCTGCGTGTCGTGGATTTCTATCTGGCGAATCTTTTCGGTTTTCAAACCAACGGTTAGACTTTTGAGATTTTTGAATCCCAATTATTTTAAATATGATATTTTTATATCATATGGTTATATATAGTGTTTATATATTTTATTTATCGAGTATATGTTATCTCTCCGAATATTTAATCGCGTAGCGGTGTTTTCGCATTTCGGGTTTCATTCGAGCGTTCAGGCCAAAAGCTTTTAGTCCATTTAATAAGATGGCCCACAAGTGGGGCCCACCCTAATTTTTTGGCCGAATGGGGACCCCCCTCCCTTAACTATTTTTCATTTTCATTTTCCAAATTCATTTTCTCATTTACCACTTTTACTAAACCTAATTTTCTCTAGTTTTCTCTCTTCCTCCTTTTCTTATTTTTCTTGGCCATCACCTATCAACCATCATCATCATCAATTGATCATCAATTCTTGCTTGGATCATAGGGCTTTCAATATAATCGGGTTGCTCTCATCATTCTCTACATGATCATACTCTTCATTTCTCGATTAGGGTATAAACCCTAACCCTAGCTTTTTAATTTCTACTTAATTTTACTAATTTTGAATGTTATTATGATAGTATAGCACTTGTGTATTGTTGTATTGTTGATTATATGCGTAGAAATGCTCGATTGTGTATGTTTTCGGTTTGAAAAATTTGGACAGCGGACTATTTGATCATTTCAGTATATTTAACTGATTTTTTTTGATAAAATAAAGTATTTAGACGAGTTCTTCTCATCAAAACATTGATTTTAGACTCCAGATTCATGTCATTTCGATTCCCGGAACTTAAGTTATGATTAATTTGGTGTTTTCATGGAATTAAAACATAAAAACGAATGTATTCAGTTTTTGTCCGACTTTGTGACCATTTTTAGAGTCTCTAGGATGTACTAGTGTGTTAGGATCAATGATTGGATGAACATTCATGTTCGGGTCATCGAAATCCGAGCTACGGATCACCCGTTATGACTAAAACATGTTTTTGAACGGATTAAAGCTCCAAGTTGATATATGACTAATGGTCACGACTTGGTGGCTGTTCTTGGGGTATTCTTGAGTGCACTAATGTTTCGGGTGGTTTGGTTAGGCGGAGATATATCTAAGACTCGCCGAAAACCGATACCCGGGGCTCAAGTTATGACCCGATGAACTTTTAATTAAAACTTATGGTTATAAAATGGAACTTATGATATAAATAATGATTTTAATTATTATTATATTACTTATGATATAAAAAGTAATTATTTTAATTTAAGACTTATGATATACATATTTATTATATCATTTATTAATTACATTATGATTAATGAAACTTTAATTAAACTTATGATTAATAATACTTTCATTATTAATGAAAAATACTTATGGTAAGTATTAAACATTTGTTATGAGATTATTATAATAAGACTTATAATAAATATTAATTAATTATTGTAAGGCTTAGTTATTATTTAATTATAATTTAATTATTAAATACTTATAATTTAATGATTTTAATTAGAAACTTATGATATGATTAATAATTCATTATTAATTAATAATACTTATGATAAGTTTAAAATTTATTATTAATTAATAATACTTATATTATGATTAATATTTAATTAATTAATTAAATACTTGTGTTATAGTAATTATATCATTTAAACTTATGTTAACTTTAATAATTCATTTTAATTGAATTAAACTTATGTTATGACATAATTATACATATATGACTTTAAATAACATTATAACTTATATTATTAATATAACTTATACTTTAAAATTCAATGTTGACTATGTTTTACCAAGGTTGACTTTTGAGTTGACTTTCGGTTGACTTTGACTTTCAGTTGACTTTTGTTGACTTTCTAATTAAGGAAACTTTCCTAACTTATAAACTTTCCAAAAATAGAAACTTTCTAAAAATAGAAACTTTCCTAAAATAGAAACTTTCCTAAAATAGAAACTTTCCTAAAATGGAAACCTGCTAAAAATAGAAACTTTCTAAAAATAGAAAGTACGTGTCTTTACACTGTTCTGATCAAACCGAAGCATGTTGAGTGTTGTTCTATGTCTACTTGCAACAAGTACTATAGCTATCATACTAAGACTTGACATAAGTTAGTTATTTATATCGACTTGCTTTATTTATAGGTCGGCATTGTGATCATTCTTGATCACTTTACTTCGTGCAGTTCACGTTTTCTGTGTTACTACTTCATTTTTGTTAAGGTGAGTTATAGTCCCATTTTTCTATTTTATATCTTTTGGAATGAGAATACATGCATTTTATTTTTCATATTGGACACAAGTGGAAGTTGGTTTAAGTTATTCATTGTGAGTTGAACGAAAATATTCCCTAGTCTGGTAACTGTATTCATTGGTTTCTACTGGTGAACACGAATCTTATGGATAGATCTATCGGGTTTGATAACCCCATTTCATGCTAGTCGCGCTAGCAATTTTTGAAGACGGAATGTATTAGTACTTCGTAATTATTTGAAGATACACATGTTCAGTGTATATTGTGTTTGGTAAGGGTGGAATTGGTTAAGTGGTTACCAGGTGGCTCACAGGTTAATGGAATAATGTTTTATATGTTTTCGAGCATATAATTTTTGTGGTCCAAAATAAGGCTTTATGTTTTCAAACATAAATTTTTACGGTTTGAATTAAATATTGTTTGCAATATTAAACCTATAATTCACTCAACATTTTTGTTGACAGTTACTCGCATGTTTTACTCTCAGGTTCATGATTGGTTGCTTCCGCTGTGCTTAGAGAGTCTGCATATTTATGATGGCAGCTTTTGTTAAATATTAACTTGCATTCTATTTTGATACATTAAATTATGGGAGTTTGTTGACTTTGTTTTGGTCAACTTTTGATTAAGTATTTATGTATGGTTTTTCTAAACTTACATATTTTGCTAGGTTTCCTTTATAGGAAATCATTTTTAAATAAAGAATGCAAGGTTATTTATTAAATTCATTTAGAGTTATGATCAAGCTGTGGGGCCAAGATAACGATGGTCGTCAAGTGTACTTTGACGGGTTGTTAAAGATTCAAACTCCCATGTAGCCATAAACTCTGCATATGGCTTCCTGTACATGTACTCGTTTATTTCAAACAGTTTTAACCAAGCCTTGTGCTCTTTACTGTTCGCTTTGAAACATAGCAAATTCATCAACTCTTCGGCCCAACCACATTGCTCCATTATTGTCCAGTTGATATATTTGTTGTGCCCTTTTCTTCGATTCATCCAGTTTCGCATTAGTGGCTCGTATAACGTGGCGTTGTCACACCCGTGAATATAATCGAGCAACTCGTATTCTTGTGAAAGTTGGTACCTACGTGTCATCTGCAATAATCAAGCAATGTAGGTTATGTTTCAAAAATAATAAGACTTCGCATAATAATAAGATGCGAAAAAGTGTATACATATTTTTAAAAAAATTCGAAATGAGGGCTTTAAAAATGGCACTTTCCATATCCATGTTATCAACAGTTATAGCTAAAATTACCCTAAACAATATCTAAACAAACTATAAACATACTTTAGCAAGATTCAAAGCATTCCCGTGATTGCAACAAATAATGCTTAATAAATAGTGAGTTAGTATGTAATAAGCAATTTTATCAAAATATGATGACTTTTAAGCATACAACAATCATAATGATTGTTTATAATTACCTTAAATATTTTTAAACATCAAAATTTTCCTATAATGCCTTCGAGTCGTGATTTATAACCATTTTTATCGAGAAATATTAGTTTTAGCAAAAATGTACATAATAAGGAAAATCAACGACTAGGTTCCAAATTTGTTTTTAGTCAATGATATCTTAATTATAACTAGCTTTCAAGTCATCATAAGTTTTAAAAACGTTTTAACATTAGGAAAAACCGAAATCTTAATTTTCGTACATTTTTCCTAACATGTAGTTTACAACAAAACGATCCTAAATCTTGTTCCAAAGTGTTTTAGGTGATACAAGTAGCCTAAATAAGCTAGCAAAACATCAAAATTTCACCAATTGCTAGTCAAGAACACGAATTGACGAACCGTAAGCTAAAAATGGACATAAAGGCCTCAATCGAACCTAAAAACTAGCATATAATATCCACATTGTCCAACTAATCATGCAAGGAATCATAATCAAGCATAAAACACAAATTTTTCAAAAGTTAAAAATTAAACCCTAAGTAAAAATTAGATTTTTAACCTTGAAAATGTACTTTAAACACGAAATTGACAGCGGGAACGCGTTTAGGAGGAACGAGAGAATAGGTTTTGAGCTTTGAATCGGTTAATTTGGTCAAGATTTGGTGGTGGTGGGGTGGTGTGGGCGCGTCGGCCAAAGGAGAAGAAGAAGGGAGGAGAAGAAGAAAGAAAAGAAGAAGAAAATAAGACAAATAGACAAAAGAAGAAAGAAAAATGAGCCCGTGTGGCTCACGGGCTTATTTTCTCGGTCCAACCCATGATTTTTCGTGTTTTTATATTTTTGATTTTATCATTGGGTTTATAAAAGATTTATAAAATTTGTCTAAAATTTTAATCTAGTTGTTTTATCTATTATTCTTGAAATTTTAGGAAAATTTAAAGGGAAAAGAAAAATGGATAGAGTAAAAATAAATAATAAAAAAAACTCTTATTTTAAAAACATAAATTGGTTACACAGGTTCCACAACTAAGTTCCAGAAATGACGCGGAAAGAAAGATAAGTTTAAAGCTTCTTTGGCCATTCAGAGTAAATCAGCGGAGTGTACTGAAAATATTTCAAAATCACTTAGCATTTTGCGCTCACATTTTTGTAAATCCCCGATGTCATCCATTAATTTAACCAAAGCCCTTCTAACCTTTTTGATATTTGAAATTCCATCCCTTAGTCCAGTATCTCGATAATTAAGTTCGGAAAAAAGTTTTGACACTATGTCTTGAAATAGGAGATCTTCCTCGAATCAAGATCCCCGATAGAAAATTTTAAATTTTCAGATATTTCTCGGATAACCTTTCTTTGAGGGGTTGTAAATGAAAATTTTGGCATAGTGAGAATTTGTACGAGTTCAGAATACATTTCCTTTCTTTTTGTGAAGAAATTCTTATCTATTCTTTCATCGGTTGAATCAGGAAAAACTTCGATTAATCTTTTAATGAGAAATGATGCTGGATCAAAGTAGAAGAAATCTCGATCTCCATATTTTGAAATAGGGTTAAGTTTTTTACTTTCAATCCAAAATTCCAACTCAAAAATCATTGCTGCAACATAACGGTTTATACGAATTCGAAAAAATTCTTTATCACCGATATGAGGTAGAAAACTTATGAATTTATCTTTTGAAACAAGTGTCCAGATCGACAACGGAGAGGCAGGATCCTTTTGGTTCCAATATAATTTGAGACTGTTCAAAAAATCCAACAACCAAGTTCGTGTATTTTGTCTTTCTTAGACACCACTCATGAGACGACCCGTCCTAATCCATAAGGATGAATACAATAACATATGGTTACATCGCGAGGTACTTGACCTCTATATGTTACATTTTACAAACATTGCATTCGTTTTTAAAAGACAAACTTTCATATCCTCAAAAGTTGACAGGCATGCATATCATTCCATAATATATCCAAAGTATAAATGACTTAATAATAATCTTGTTGAACTCAATGACTCGAATGCAACGTCTTTTGAAATATGTCATGAATGTCTCCCAGTAATATCTCTAAAATGAGCAAATGCACAGCGAAAGATTTCTTTCAAACCTGAGAATAAACATGCTTTCAAGTGTCAACCAGAAGTTTGGTGAGTTCATTAGTTATCATAAACATTCATTTTCATCATTTTAATAGACCACAAGATTTCAGATATATAATTGTACACGTAACTCGAGTACAAAATAGTATGCATAACCTGCGAATTAAAAATCATTCATATGGTGAACACCTGGTAACCGACATTAACAAATGCATCTAGAATATCCCCAATATACAGGTATACTCATCTGTATATAAAATAGAAGTACTAAAGCATCCATCACCCGGATGGGACGTGTCAAAGTCCATAGATCTATCTTCAGGATTCGCGTCAATTTGGGGGGTCTGTTCCCAAATTCTTAGGCTACCAAGCTAAAAGGGTGATATCCAGTATAATAATTCAACCATAGAATGTAGTTTCAAGTACTTGTGTCTATTTCGTAAAACAGTTATAAAAGCAGCGCATGTATTCTCAGTCCCAAAAATATATATAAAAAGGGAGTACTGAAACTCACAATACTGTATTTCGTAGCAATAATGCAAATGATGGCACTGAACAATGCAAGGTTGGCCTTGGATTCACGAACCTATATTAAGAATATATATTTATATGTTGGTCAACATCTGTCTAGCAATCTAGGTCAAGTCGTAGTGTATCACAATCCTAATGCTCGAGACTAATATGCAAAAGTTAACAAAAGTCAACTTGACCCAAAATAACTTCCAAAATCTATACATGATTATTATATAACTTAAATATAGTCATTTTATATATTTAAATATGTTTAACAGATTTTATTAGAGTAATTAAAATAAATTATTTATTAATAAATAAAAATTTATATTAAAATTTATATATAATAAAGATATACTTTTATATATCTTAAGTAATAAAATTTATAAAGTTCTCTTAATATCATAAAAATATAATGGTATGTATTCTTAATGTAATTATATTAAATGTGGTAAAATATCTTTGTATCACATATTCATTTGATAAAATAATATTGATAATAATAATAATAAGTAAAAGTTGTATGATTTTGTATTAATAATAACAATTATTATTATTCTACTAATAATAATAATAATATTTATATCTACTAATTATGATAATATGATAATTCTAATCATGATAATCTTAATAATAACGATACTTTTTAATATTAACTGTAATAATAATACTATTTTATAAAATTAATAATTCTATTCAAAATGATAATTTTTATTAATAATAATACTAAAACGGTAATAAAAATGATCTTTTATAATAACAACGATATATTAATAATTTTAGTAAAAATGACAGTTTTAATATTAATAATACTTTTAATAATATTAATAATGATAAAAATAATGAAAATGATATTTTTGTCTAAATCAATATCTTACCATATTTTAATTTCATCATGATACTCATACTCATTATTTCCTAATCGATTTGTTTCATAGCTTTTAGTCCTCTTTTATATCGCATTCATAATAATGATAATAATAGTAATTATAATAATTAGATGATACTAATATTAGTTTTAATGATAATGATAGTAATAAGTATTATAATAATATTAATGATAATACTAATAATTATAATAATAATAATAATATTAACAATAACCTTAATGATAATAATAATAGTAATAATAATAACAATAATGATTTTTAATACTAATACTTATATTAATAATGATAATGATAATGATAATAATAATAATAATAATAATAATAATAATAATAATAATAATAATAATAATAATAATAATAATAATAATAATAATAATAATAATAATAATAATAATAATAATAATAATAATTGTATAATAATAATATGAAACAACCCAACCCGTATTCAACCGGATAAATTTTTTTTTTTTTTGTAACGATCATTACGTGCCATTGGAATGATATAAACCATTCCATACAACCCATTAAAATGTACAAGTTTAATGTTTATAAAAGGCACAAGGGCCATTAATCAAAATGTAATACGAGTTCGACCCATTTGAAATGATAGTTTTAATCCAAACTACACCCGAGAATGGTTTCGGGCTAAACTACCCAAAAACATTAGGTCATCATTCAAAAGCTTTAACTAGCACGCATCATGGGAATCTAATGCCCAATAACCCATTTTCCTTTCTCCGTGTTCGCACCTAAAAATGTAAACAACGAGAGGGTAAGCTAAAGCTTAGTGAGTGTAATAGTTATACATATACATATATAACATACTTACTTGCAACCACTTACATAATATCGTATACAAACTTGTAACTCAATAGCATGTCATCATACTCGTAATACTAACAAGTTGTACAATATCACAAAACCGCATCGGCATATACTCAACACCATCTATATATATATAATATGCTAAACAATCAACAAACCCCCATATGGTTAACCATAAATGCTATGGTGCTACCGGCTCGATGGTTCACACCATATGCATTTGAGTCATACTCTTTTATAGTGCTACCGGCTCGTGGTTCACACTTTGTTTTATAGTGCTACCGGCTCGATGGTTCACACTTGATGCTACCAGCTCGATGGTTTACATCATGATTGTATAGTGCTACCGGCTTTTTGGTTCACACTTCGGCGCTACCGGCTCGATGGTTCACGCCTTATTTTATAGTGCTACTGGCTCGATGGTTCACACTTTGACACTTATCACATACATGTTATGGCACTACCGGCTCGATGGTTCATACCATAACATTCACAAATAAATACGTCATATACACATACGTATAATTACTCCACTCACCTTATCGTCTTTGGTGAACTAGGAAATCAAGCTCGCGACCTTCAAAGTAATGCACCTATCACATTATGCATTTAATTAACATACAAACTAGTAGAATTAGCCACCATCACTTACACTTGAGCATTTAATGACCTAGTGCATTAAATGACTTACATCCACCCAAAACCGCCCATTAATGGCCATGACTTGTCATAAATCACTAAAAGCTAGTGATTAGAGTCTACTAACTCCAACTAACACAACTTAGAGTAGTTCATACCCATCTCACCCAACTAGGTCAACAATTTCCCATTTGACCCATCTTAACCTATAGACTTCCAACTTTGGTCAAACTTAAACCCATTAACAAATCTTTCATCATTAAACAAGTGTATTAGTGACTAACAACACATTTAACACTTACAAATCCCAATTTTCATGACCAAACCTTAGATTATAGCCATTAGGGTTTTCGTTACATCAATATAACACAAATTCACCCATTAATTCCCCAAATGGGTCTTACAAGTCTTAAATGAACAAAACCCTAGCCATAATTTAACTAAAACTCAAAACATGGAGTTAAGACTTACCAACACTATTGGGTCATAGCTAAGAACAAGGAGAACAACTTTACCTCTTGCTCCAAAGATCGATTCACAATTCTTCACTCTCAAATCGTACTTTTAATTTAAATGGGTTTTATATTTTGAGAGTAAATAGAAGAAGAAAAGAGAAAAGAAATTGAATAAATGAGATAAGTGGTTGAGGTTTAATGCTCCAATCAGATCTATACGCAAAAAGACAAAAATACCCTTGGACCACCCCTTTTTAAATAGGAAAAACAGGTCAGATCTGCAGCTTTGTCGCGTCGCGACCTCAATTGTCGCGGCGCGGCAATACACTGGATTTTCGAGCTGTCTTAATCCACTCCTGACTTTGATTTGCTTTATTTGTCGCGGCGCGCCCAAGAGCCTCGCGGCGCGCCAATGGCCTACAACTGGCCATTTTGACAACTTAACACAACTATCGATTTATTCGACTTGTACACCTCGTTCACGCTTCCTATATACGTTTAAACTTTGTCTTTAAGTCTCACATGACTTAACACTATCAAAACCCATGCATATACTTATACATGCATACATTCTCAAACATATATATATATATATATATATATATATATATATATATATATATATATATATATATATATATATATATATATATATATCTCGCATACATCAAGTTAACACTCTAAATCATTTAATCACATAAACAAGCAAAATATAACGTTCTCACGATTAAATAAGTACCTTAAGACACGTATGAAGAAAACGAGGTGTTACAACTCTCCCCCACTTAAATTGGAGCGCGTCCTCGCGATCCAAGCCGCATGAAAAGCCGAAAGATACACCAATACAAACTCTTCGGGTTCCCATGTAAACTCGGAACCTTTACTACGACTCCATTGAACTTTAAAAGTTCTCACCTCTTTATGTCTCAAACTCTTTTCCTTTTCATCGAGTATAGCAATCGGCTTCTTGACATACTCTAACTTGTTGTTTAGTTCTATCTCGTATAAGTACCCATGAAGAATCATCCGCAAGACACTTACGGAGATGGGAAACATGAAATGTATTATGGATCCCCGCAAGCTCTTCGGGTAACTCCAAACGATACGCGACTTCACCAACACGAGCTAAATCCTTAAAAGGACCAATAAACCGAGGGGCTAACTTTCCTCGTTTTCAAAACCGAATAACACCTTTCCATAGCGAAACTTTAAGCATCACCATGTCACCTTCGTTTGTCAGCATACGACTTTTATCTATCTTGAGCCTTTTTCAAATGAGCCCGAATCATATCGATCTTACTATTCATCTCTAAAACCAAATCGGTACTCCCGATTTCTCTTTGACCCACTTTACCCCAACAAATCGGGGTTCGACACCTACGCCCATAAAGCATCTCGTAAGGTGGCATCCCGATACTAGTATGATAACTATTATTGTACTAGAATTCCACCAATGGTAAGTGCTCATCCCAACTACCACCGAAATCGATAATAAATGCCCGTAACATATCCTCCAATGTTTGATTTGTACGTTCGGTTTGGCCATCCGTTTGAGGATGGTACGCCGTGCTCAATTTCAATTGTGTACCCATATCTTCATGAAACTTTTCCCAAAACCGAGATGTGAAACGAGTATCTTGATCTGAAATAATAGATATAGGAACCCCATGCCTTGATATCACTTCCTTGATGAACAACTTAGCCAAAGTCTCTGATGATATCACTTCTCGAATGGGAAGAAATAAAGCACTCTTCGTCAATCGATCAACAATTACCCAAATCGAGTCAAATTGGGTTCTCACCGTCCTTGGTAACTTTGTGATGAAATCCATGGTAATGTGCTCCCATTTCCATTTTGGGATTTCCAAAGGTTGTAACGTACCATACAGCTTTTGGTGTTCGACTTTAACTTGCAAACACGTGACGCATTGTTCAACATATTTAACAATATCACGTTTCATGCCCGGCCACCAATACTCTTTCCTCAAATCAAGATACATTTTCGTGACGCCCGGGTGAATGGAATACTTTGACTTATGCGCTTCATCAAGTAGCACTCGTCGATTATCACCCATTTTAGGCACCCATACCCATCCTTGAAAGGATAACAAACCATGCGGGCCTAAGGTAATAGACTCCGTTTGCCCCACGATTCGTTCTTCATGCTTATTATTAACATAAGCTTCAATTTGAATCTCACCGAGCTTTTCAAGGAAATCGTTCGTAATAATCACGCGTAACGATCCTACTCGTATCACCGGATGTTGACTCTTTCGAATCAACGCATCCGTGACCACATTCGCCTTGCCCAGATAATAAAGTATTTCACAATCATAGTCTTTTACCACATCCATCCATCTACGTTGATGATAGTTCAAATCTCGTTGATCAAAAAGATGTTTTAGGCTCTTGTGATCTTAATAAATCGTACACTTGACACCATACAAGTAATGGCGCCAAATTTTCAATGCATGAACAACTGCCGCCAACTCAAGATCATGAGTCAGATATCTCATTTCTTGTTCCTTTAATTGTCAAGAGGCGTAAGGGATGACTTTACCTCTCTGCATTAGAACACCACCGAGCCCATTTAATGAAGCATCACAGTAGACCGTCATGTCTTCTACACCTTCCGGCAACACTAACACCGGTGCTTGACACAACTTCTCTTTTAATAATTGAAAAGCAATTTCTTGCTCGTTTTCCCAATTAAATCTCGCGTTCTTTCTCGTCAATTTCGTCAATGGAGAAGCGATCTTAGAAAAGTCTTGGATAAACCGACGGTAATAACCGGCCAATCCGAGAGAACTTCGAATTTCCGTAGGCGTAGTTGGTCGTTCTCAACTTTTCACTGTCTCAATCTTCCCCGGATCTACTTGAATACCATTCTTGTTCACAATATGGCCAAGGAATTGAACTTCCCTTAGCCAAAATTCACATTTAGAGAATTTTACATACAACTTCTCCTTCCACAACGTCTTCAACACACCACGCAAATGATGTTCATGTTCCTTCGTACTCTTCGAATAGACAAGTATGTCGTCAATGAACACAATCACTGACTTGTCCAACATAAGTTGGCACACTCGGTTCATAAGATCCATGAATGCCGCCGGTGCATTCGTAAGACCAAAAGGCATAACTACAAACTCAAAATGCCCGTAACGTGTTCCAAAGGCCGTTTTCTCAATATCTTCCTCACGGACCCGCATTTGGTGATAGCCGGACCGTAGGTCGATCTTAGAGAAATAAGTTGCACCTTGGAGTTGGTCAAACAAATCGTCAATCCGAGGCAATGGATAACGATTCTTGATCGTCGCTTTATTCAACTCCCGATAATCGATGCACATCCGCATACTACCGTCCTTCTTTTTCACGAATAAAACCGGAGCGCCCCATGGCGAAGCACTCGGTCGAATAAAACCCTTCTCAAATAGCTCTTGGGTTTGATTTAACAATTCTTGTATTTCAGTCGGCGCTAAACGATAAGGAGTTTTGGCAATGGGAGTAGCACCAGGAACCAACTCAATGCGAAATTCAACTTGTCTTTCCACCGGAACACCCAGCAACTCATTCGGAAAAACGTCTTCAAATTCACTAACCACCGGAATTTCACGAATGGATGGTGGCTCTTCACGAGTATCAACTACATGAGCAAGAAAAGCCATACCACCACTATTAAGAAAACGACGTGCCCGTGCAAGAGTGCATAACGGCACAAGTCTTCTCCGTCTCTCACCATGAATAATTAGTTCTCCCCCACTTGGGGTCTTTACCCGAATAGACTTTTCATGGCATGCAATATCAGCTCTATAACGATCGAGCCAATCCATACCAATGACAATATCAAATTCACCCAACGTCATCGGGATAAGATCAATTTTAAACGTTTCGGTACCAAACAAAATATCAGTGTTATTACAAACGTCAACCCCTAGCACCGTCTTACAATCCGCTATTTCAACTTCTACCGGATGACTTAACTTAGCTAGTGGTTTATCAAGCTTAGACACAAATCGCGAAGACACAAACAATAAATTTACACTGCTATCAAATAGAATCCTAGCCGGATTAGAGTTAACCATGAAAGTACCTGAGACAACTTCATTGGATTGCTTGGCCTCATCATGGGTCATCAAATAATTGCGTCCCCTAGCCGTACCCGCCGCCTTTTCTAATCGTTTAACATGATCGGTGTTCAAATCGGGACACTCCGGCCTTCGGTGCCCTTCTTTACCACAGTTATAACAAGTAAGTTTGCTCGGCTCCTTGGTACAATCACGGGCCAAGTGCCCCCTTTGATTACAATTGAAACACGTGGGTCCATAACTCAAAGAACCACCCTTCTTCACGCTATTAGCACTTTCGGAACCTTTCTTGAACTTTTTGTTTGAAAAGTTCGAATGACTCGAACCTTCAAATTTTCTCTTAGAGAAAGAGAAATCGTTTTGCTTTGGGACTTCCGGTTCGAAGCCCCGGGCTAACTCAAACAATTCCTCAAAAGACTTAGCCATTCCCCAACTAATCTTACTCTTTAACTCATCGCTTAGTGCACGATAAAAATCTAGCATCAACTTGTGATCATCGCCAACATACTCTGGGCAAAAATGAGTCTTTGCCAAAAAGGTCAACTTGAGGGTAACCAAGTCCATTGAACCTTGTCGCAAATTGTGCAACTCATCCCGGATTTTATCAAGGTCGGAAGGAGTTCGGTATTCTTTGAAAAATTCCTTTTTGAACTCTTCCCACTTCAAGCTCATGCATTGCTCTTCACCATAAAACTTAATTTTATCGTCCCACCACAATTTAGCTTCTTCACGCAACATACTCGAACCGTATCTCGTCTTCTTCTCGGGAGGACATTCGGCGGTACGGAAAGCCCCCTCGATGTCGGAGATCCAACATGTGTTTTTCAATGGATCCCTCACTCCATTAAACATAGGAGGTTGAGCATCCTTGAAATTTTTGTAATGGAAGTCTTGCCTCCCATATCCACCATTACCATCACCCCTTTCGCCTCGAGGATGAATGTTTATAGCTTCTAATGCCTCTTCAATTGCGGCATTCATTAGCTCATTGATTAACTCGGTTACTTGCCCATCAATGGATTCTTGGAAAACCTTTCGGACATCCTCAAGGAATTCCGCTCTTTGCTTTTTAATGATGGCCTCGACCTTGGCCGTGAATTCGGAGTCCTCGCTCGGGCCTCTATTTTCGGTATCATGACCATTTCTCATCTTCATTCTACAAAACGGAAATAGGTTAACCAACGAAACGAAGGACAAGTCATAAATATACCACACCGCTCCATCTTGCTCAACAATCGTCATACATCGCTTGCTTGACACAACTTAAACCCGTAAAAATGGTAGCTAATCATTGTTAAACGAGCACGTCGCATTAACTCGCGAGTACAACATCTATCCCGCTTGATGATTTCAAAACACAACACAAAACAATTAGTACAAGGTTAGATCACATAACCTAATCACTAACCACACCCTGTCCGACCCGTCTCCTACAAGTCCCGCATAAAGCGCATATACAATAAAGTCCAAGTCTAGGCACCTATCTCAAGTCGCCTAAATCCCTTAGACCATGCTCTGATACCACTTGCAACAACCCAACCCGTATTCAACCGGATAAATTTTTTTTTGTAACGATCATTACGTGCCATTGGAATGATATAAACCATTCCATACAACCCATTAAAATGTACAACAAGTTTAATGTTTACAAAAGGCATTAGGGCCATCAATCAAAATGTAATACGAGTTCGACCCATTTGAAATGATAGTTTTAATCCAAACTACACCCGAGCATGGTTTGGGGCTAAACTACCCAAAAGCATTATGTCATCATCCAAAAGCTTTAACTAGCACGCATCATGGAAATCTAATGCCCAATAACCCTTTTTCGTTTCTCCGTGTTCGCACCTAAAAATGTAAACAACGAGAGGGTAAGCTAAAGTTTAGTGAGTGCAATAGTTATACATATACATATATAACCTACTTACTTGCAACCACTTACACAATATCGTATACAAACTTGTAACTCAATAGCATGTCATCATACTCGTAATACTAACAAGTTGTACAATATCACCAAACCGCATCGGCATATACTCAACATCATCTATATATATAATATGCTAAACAATCAACAAACCCCCATATGGTTAACCATAAACGCTATGGTGCTACCGGCTCGATGGTTCACACCATACGCATTTGAGTCATACTCTTTTATAGTGCTACCGGCTCGTGGTTCACACTTTATTTTATAGTGCTACCAGCTCGATGGTTCACACTTGATGCTACTGGCTCGATGGTTCACATCATGATTTTATAGTGCTACCGGCTCTTTGGTTCACACTTCGGCGCTACCGGCTCGATGGTTCACGCCTTATTTTATAGTGCTACCGGCTCGATGGTTCACACTTTGACACTTGTCACATACATGTTATGGCACTACCGGCTCGATGGTTCATACCATAACATTCACAAATAAATACATCATATACACATACGTATAATTACTCCACTCACCTTATCATCTTTGGTGAACTAGGAAATCAAGCTCGCGACCTTCAAAGTAATGCACCTATCACATTATGCATTTAATTAACATACAAACTAGTGGAATTAACCACCATCACTTACACTTGAGCATTTAATGACCTAGTGCATTAAATGACTCACATCCACCCAAAACCGCACATTAATGGCCATGACTCGTCATAAATCACTAAAAGCTAGTGATTAGAGTCTACTAACTCTAACTAACACAACTTAGAGTAGTTCATACCCATCTCACCCAACTAGGTCAACAATTGCCCATTTGACCCATCTTAACCCATAGACTTCCAACTTTGGTCAAACTTAAACCCATTAACAAATCTTCCATCATTAAACAAGTGTATTAGTGACTAACAACACATTTAACACTTACAAATCCCAATTTTCATGACCAAACCTTAGATTATAGCCATTAGGGTTTTCCTTACATCAATATAACACAAATTCACCCATTAATTCCCCAAATGGGTCTTACAAGTCTTAAATGAACAAAACCCTAGCCATAATTTAACTAAAACTCAAAACATGGAGTTAAGACTTACCAACACTATTGGATCATAGCTAAGAACAAGGAGCACAAATTTACTTCTTGCTCCAAAGATCGATTCACAATTCTTCACTCTCAAATCTTACTTTTAATTTAAATGGGTTTTATGTTTTGAGAATAAATAGAAGAAGAAAAGAGAAAAGAAATTGAATAAATGAGATAAGTGGTTGAGGTTTAATGCTCCAATAAGATCAATACGCGAAAAGATGAAAATACCCTTAGACCACCCCTTTTTAAATAGGAAAAACGGGTCAGATCTGCAGCTTTGTAGCGTCGAGACCTCAATTGTCGCGGCGTGGCAATACACTGGATTTTCGAGCTGTCTTAATCCACTCCTGACTTTGATTTGCTTTATTTGTCGCGGCGTGCCCAAGAGCCTCGCGGCGCGGCAATGGCCTACAACTGGCCATTTTGACAACTTAACACAACTATCGATTTATTCGACTTGTACACCTCGTTCACGTTTCCTATATACATTTAAACTTCGTGTTTAAGTCTCACATGACTTAACACTATCAAAACCCATGCATATACTTATACATGCATACATTCTCAAACACACACATATATATATATATATATATATATATATATATATATATATATATATATATATATATATATATATATATATATATATATATATATATATATATATATATATATATATATATATATATATCTCGCATACATCAAGTTAACACTCTAATTCATTTAATCACATAAACAAGCGAATTATAACGTTCTAACGATTAAATAAGTACCTTAAGACACGTATGAAGAAAACGGGGTGTTACATAATAACGACGATAATAACGACGATCATAATAATAATAATAATCATTTTTAATAATAATACTAATATTCAGTTGACCATATATTTTAATCCGTTCATCGAAATCACACGAGTTCTAAATGAAAAGTTATAAATTTTTCGACAGCTTTCCAACGACATGCATATCATGTATCTTATCTCAGTCGCATATGTAATAAATTCATAATTTATCATAAACTATCTAACGATAAAATTAAATATACAAGCATGCATAATCAAATATACTCGAGCACTAGTCAGGGATACACTATTAATATATAAAAGTTAAGATACGAGTGCTCACGTATCAATATTGAGATTCAATATTGCAGGAAAGTACGTAGACGCAACGGAGATGATAAACACTAGGTTGACCTCATGAGTTATTCCCCGAACCATACCCATAACCTCTATAGCTATAACCCATAATTTCCTTAGCTCTATCCCTCTCGAAAAACCCATTTTGAAAACATGTGAGCAGAACCTCGTCGTAGTATTTTATGTATAATAATACTAATGATATTAACATTAATACTACTAATAATAAGATTAATAATAATAATATTAATTTTAATAATAATGATAATAATAATAATAATAATAATAATAATAATAATAATAATAATAATAATAATAATAATAATAATAATAATATAATTAATAATATAAGTAATATAATACGGAGTAATGTAAAAGGGTGTTTGATGGAATGAATTTGCTCGATCAGAAATCGTTCGCTTTTATAAACACTTTGGCCACCTAACCCCCTCATACGATCGCATGAGGGTTGTGTGGAGAGCCCATGCGATCGCATGAGGCACATCTCCAGCTCATAATCGATTAACTATGCTGCCAACACTCATTTAATATTTAATATATATAATATATTAAATTTATATAATTATATATATATTATATTATATTTAAATGTATAGTTAAGTTAAAATTTTAGTTCCGATTATTCGTACATTGTTGCTCGACATATGTCCTGGTTCCGGTTTTTTAAAACGTTGTTTCGTATGCTATAAAATCTTGTACTTTACGTTTCGTGTGACGTACCTTTATTAATAACACGACTCAAATCAATGAAAAACTATTCCACTCAAAATGTAACTTATTCATTTGTGTGTTTTGGTCATTTGCTTCCGTAAATCCACTTCTCATTACTTATCAAAATATATTTAATTCAAAACATTTTATATCTAAGTTAATATTATATTTTGAAAATATATACATATATCATTATTTAAATATAAACTTGTACACATTATATATATAATTGATATATTTATCTAATAATATAACATTTAGTTTTTCAAAACTAATTATATTTCAAAGTTCGTTTTATAAAATTTAAACTTGTTTTAATAATAGAATTTATTATATCAAATAATGTTTTTAATAATATAAAAACTAAATAATTAATTTACCAAGGGACACGAGTCAATCACTGTAAAGCATGCTTTTGAAAATTAAACGGGAATCTCCACAACTTTTGACTAACTCTCGTTAAGTGACACATTGTTCTTATATGCAAATCACTTTACCATTTTCCGAATACCGTTAAAAAGAAAGGTTTCCTAAATCAAAGTGGACCTCTCAACAGAGACTCGTAATCATACAATGTATCTGATAAATCAATCATTTGTTATTATCTTCTAATTACATCGATAAACATATTGAAACAAATACGTTCATGTAAAGTATTATACGTTAAATACTTTGTTAATATTCTCAAGTTATAATATATATACATATATATATAATCATATTTATTTATAATGGTTTGTGAATCGTCGAAATTTGGTCAAGGTCAAATGAATGTATGAACACAGTTTAAATTTTTTGAAATTCAACTTAACAAACTTTGTTTATCGTGTCGGAGTAATATAAAGATAAAGTTTAAATTTGGTTAGAAATTTCTGGGTTGTCACAGTACCTACTCGTTAAAGAAATTTCGTCCTCAAAATTTGATTAGAATGGTCATGGCTGACAATAAGTATGTTTTCATGATGCATATGAGCTGAAAATTAGAGTTTCATCATCATTGAGTAATATAGATAAAACAATTCAATTTTGTGAAGAGTACGAGTGAAGTTATCACAAAAGAGTGAAACGAGTAACTGTAGGTTAGTTTTAACTGGTGACGTAGTCACGGTTGATTTCCGAAGTTCAAGGGATTTAGATAAGATTTGATTCTTCGGAAATTATGAAAATTAGGATCCTCTTGGTTAAACGCGATAATCTATCTTGATTGTTCTATTGGATATCTCACTATAAATCCACTCCCTTCGTTTCCTTATTTCCACAGCTCACATCTTCTTTTCTTTCTCTCCCAAATCATACATCCAACATATTCGTCAATATGCTCCATCCAGTTCTGATCCTTGATCTTATTCTGACTATCACAACAATCCTCCTCCTATTCCAACTCCCACCGGAGGAGTATATTTACTTCTACTTCGCTCTTGGGGTAGTGGTTTTCATAATCCTTCCTTGCATTTGTCTTTCCATAATTATTGACATCTATAGTTAATGATCTTTTCTGTTTGCTGCAATTTTTACTCCCCTTTCTATTTCAGAGCTTCATGCTTTTATTTTCTTTTTCGCAAGTAACGGTCCAGAATTCGTAGGTATGGAGTTTCGAATCATCATAATATACAAGGTAGAAAGAGAAGGTAGTAGCATAATTTGATTTGTCAAATTACCAGAATATCCAAAAAAGACCGAATCATCAAGAAAATATTTTCTTGATATTTTAGAAGTTAAATAGAATGAAAGAGTTATGTAACATGGCGCATGATGACGTTATGGTATGTGAATCATCATGTTCCATTTAGAAACTCAGCATGACTTACTGTAATATAATCACGTTGATCAAGTGCCATTATATTATACTAACTCATGCTTCAGTTCCCAACGCTACTTCAAACATTCATATTTTATACTCGAAGGTTTTAGAATTTAGAAACTAAAATAGTTTCTTTTATGATATAACACAGATAGCGTGAAGAGGTAAATGATTTTGGATAACAATAGTTATGAAGATATCTTCAGAAACATCAAAGATATTTATAATGAGAGATATGATGATATCTTAGAATATCTAAGATCGGAGGATGATGAAGAATATTTCCCACAAAGGTTTATAGTAAGGAGTAAGGTATTCGCTAAAGACTTCAGCAGACACTGAATCATTTGGATTCTTTACAGGCAGATTTAGTCTTTGTGATTTGTCTACAGCCTCCTTCATACTTTGCTGAATCCATTTTCCAATTCCAAACCTTTCCTTTTTCTGAGCTTTTCCAACACCTTAATCTCTATCATCAAACTCTTGACTGTTAAGGTCGTTTACAGTTTTTGCTGCTTCATCAGAATTTTTCCAAAATTCGAAGAACTAGTTCGCAGTTTAGGGTGTTTTTCAGAAACTTCACATTCACAGTATATAAGTCTAGCAGATAGACGTTATATGTACACATATAATTGTAGGCGTAGACATGTTGCGAGATTTCAAAATACTAATTGCTGAATCTCTGTAATTGGCATGACAATTCTTGTTACAAGATTCGAATGAGTAAATGATAGGGTTTCGATAAATATAATGATTTTTCGGAATGTCAAAGATCAGTGAAGTTGTTGGTAAGTTTATTGCTAATGTGGTGGAATATAAATGGCTCCCCAGTAACGATGGCGAAAGGCAACGTATATATTGAGGTTATAATAAGACTGTTTCAACTGAAAAGTCGAGGTTGACTTGCTGGAGCTGTGACAAAACTGACTACTTTGGAAAGGAATTGAAAAATTATTTTAGCTAATAAATTCCAAAGGGTCTGACACGGATACATGTTAAACTATGACTTTGGTTTCGAGAGTTTTTCAAGTGCATGATTGTGGGTAACATGTGGTTGGATCATCATCTCGATTGTTCATTATTTGAAGTGTCTTCAGGAATTTCGAGGGGTTTGAACATAGATTGTAATCATTAATACTCATATGATGTTCTAGGATTTTGAATGCTACAAATACTTTTCTGGGATCTATGAATAAAAATGATGTTCTAGCACAGTTTTGAAGTCAAAGTATAGCTTTGAAAGATGTAAAAATTCTAAGAGTGATGTCTTCTGTTAAGTCTTGACTTGGATTTTGATTTGTCAAAATCAGATTATGCAATCAAATTTGGATGAGAATGGTTATTTTAATTTCTATGAAAGAATATATGTCATTGTGAAGGTAGTGAGTATAGTTGATGATTGTTGAATCAGAATCGAAGAATGTGTCATATTAATTGTGAATTTATATATCTCTAGGGTATTACCTACCCGTTAAAAAAAGTTCACAAGTAATATTTTGTATAAGAGAATTTTATTACAGTCTTTAAGAAAATATGTATATATTTTCTTCAGATGTAATACAGATTTAATGAGTTAATATTAAATTAAACTCATTTGATTTTTGGCTTGAACTAGAAATGAATAATTCTTAAAATATTAGAGATTACATAATCTCCACAGAGTATTTCTCTATTGTGATCAATACTTTATTATTTATTCTTATTGATATTCCTTGATGACGGATGTTGATGCTTGAGGAATTCTTGCGAACTTCGTAAGGTACGAATAATATTGTTTAGAAAATTTTGAGCACATCGAAGATGATATAATACACTTGGTTTATTATGAAACGTAATTCATGGAATTAAAACAGAGATTGTTGTTAACGATGGTTAAGTCATTAATCGAAGGATTATAGCATATTAGTAATATGAATTTAATTGAGTAGTATCTACCCTTTTTCAATTCGTACATAATAGTTTAGTACGAAAAGGTTTATGATGGTTTCAAAATTTATATATATAAGATATACATATAAATTCTTCAGAGGAAATGAGTTAATACTTCATAACTCATTGATACAATATACTCGTTGTTGATTCGTAATGATGTCCACTGAGATTCTTGAACTGATGAAGCTTGTGATGTTATAGGTGATGTTGGCACTGACGGTGCTGGTGATGCTGTTGGTAAAACAAGTCTAGCTTATAATTCATGCACCATTCCTTGTCAGGGTTTTTACTCTCCCTTTTTATTATCTCGTTTCACACATCCGATTTCTGGTTAAGGCCAGAATAGATAATCTCTAAGACTTTGGAGATTACATAATCACCACAGAATGTTTCTCCAATGAAGTTATAGATTAATAATTCATCGGTTATTGTTGTTGGTACTGCCTGGTATCTATGGTGCGTATGACATTGATGCTCGAGGTATGAATTGTGAGGTTGAAGTGTGGGATGCAGATGTTGTTGTTGGTGGTGGTGATGGTACTGTTGGTGTTGCTAATGGTGGTACTGTTGCTGCCGGTTCTGTTGCTGGTGCTTGTAACCTTTGCACCATATTCTATAAAGCCACTACCCGAGCGCGAAGCTCGTTGACTTCTTCTATTACACCGGAATGATCGGTGGTTCGAACGAGCGGTGAATAAGATCTAGGATTTGAGATAATATATAATCGTGACGAGACACTCTGGAAATGAGAGAGAAAATGGTGTCACGGACAGGTTCGTCGATAAGTGCTTCAGGTTCATCGCCAAGAGGGCAATGTGGTGGATGGAAGGGATCACCTTCTTCTTGTCTCCAGTGATTAAGTAGGCTACGAACCCATCCCCAATTCATCCAGAATAGATGATGGCTTATTGGTTGATCCATTTCGGTCACACTGCTTTTGGAGCTCGAGTGAAACTCCATATCGGAATCCGAGGAACTTGAACTTGTGGCGAATTCCATTTCGTATGACTGAATAAAGGATTTTTTGATATGAACTAATTTCAGGTTATCGGATGGTATTCTAATTACATAGAATATCTATAAATATAGAACAAAAGATTTCGTAGATTACGGAGGAATTTACGGAATATGTCATGAAAGGATCCGTTCATATACATTATAAACGATTCACAATAGTTGATTACATCGCGAGGTATCTGACCTCTATATGATACATTTTACAAACATTGCATTCATTTTTAAAAGACAAACTTTCTTTACATCAAAAATTGACGGCATGCATACCATTTCATATTACATCCAACTATAATTGACTTAATATTAATCTTGATGAACTCAACGACTCGAATGCAACGTCTTTCAAAGTATGTCATGAATGACTCCAAGTAATATCCTTAAAATGAGCTAATGCACAGCGGAAGACTTGTTTAATACCTGAGAATAAACATGCTTTAAAGTGTCAACCAAAAGGTTGGTGAGTTCATTAGTTTATCATAATCAATCATTTCTGTAATAGTAATAGACCACAAGATTTCAGTTTCTATAAATATCCGTACACTCGCAAGTGTATAAAAGTATTCTATAAGTTGTAGGCACCCGATAACAAGCCTTAACGTTCATATTTTACCCTCTGAAGTACACCAGATCAGGTGTGTTTAAAATAACCTCGAAGTACTAAATCATCCCATAGTCAGGATGGGGTTTGTCAGACCCAATAGATCTATCTTTAGGATTCGCGCCTACCGTACATAGACAAGTAGTTTAATGTTACCAAGCTAAGGGTATATTTCTGGTTTAAACCCATATAGAATTAGTTTTAGTACTTGTGCCTATTTCGTAAAACATTTATAAATCAGCGCAAGTATTCTCAGCCCAAAAATATATATAAAAAGGGAGCAAATGAAACTCACAATACTGTATTTTGTAGCAATTATGTATATGACGGCACTGAACAAGTGCAGGGTTTGTCTCGGATTCACGAACCTATATTAAGTATATATATTTATATGTTGGTCAATATCTGTCTAACAATTTAGGTCAAGTCGTAGTGTATCACAATCCTAATGCTCGAGACCGACATGCAAAAGTCAACAAAAGTCAACTTGACCCAAAATGACTTTCAAAATCTATACATGTTTATTATATAACTTATATATAGTAGTTTTATATATTTAAATATATTTATCAGATCTTATTATACTAAATAATACAAGTCATTTATTAATAAATAAAAATTTATATTAAAATTCATATATGATAAAAATATACTTTTATATATCTCAAGTAATAAAATTTATAAAATTCACTTAATATCATAAAAATATAGTGGTATGTATTATTAATGTAATTACATTACGTGTGGTAAAAATATCTTTGTACGCATATTTATTTGATAAAATAATATTGATAATAATAATAATGATAAAAATAATAAAATGATTATTTCAATAAAAATATTAATTTTTAGTAATAAAGATAATTTTAGTAATAACATCAACTGATAACAGTTATAATAATCGTTTTAATAATAATATTAAAATTAATGATGATTCAGTTGACCATATCTTTTAATCCGTTCATCGAAACCACACGATTTCTAAATGAAAAGTTATTAATTTTTTTCTTCAGCTTTTCAATGACATGCATATCATATAACTTATCTCAGTAGCATATGTATCAAATTCGTGATTTATCATAAACTATTTAACGACGAAACTAAGCATACAAACATGCATAATCATATATACTCGAGCACTAGTCAGGGATACACTATTAATATATAAAAGATAAGATATGAATGCTCACGTATCAATATTGTGATTCAATATTGCAGGAAAGTACGTAGACGCAACGAAAATGATAAACGTTAGGTTGACCTCACGAGCAATACCCTCGATCAATACCCATAACCTTCATAGCTATAACCCATAATTTCCTTAGCTATATCCCATTTGAAAACTTATTTTGAAATCGTCTGAATATAACTCCGTCGTAGTATTTTATGTATACTAATAATATCTTGAAATAATACTAAGTAAATATATATATGTAATTCGATTGAGAGAGTTTAGAGAAATATATTTTCAAGTTTCTATGAAATAATAAAACCTATTGAATTCTATTTATAATAGATTTTTAAATTATTAAAGTGAATTAAATTATTAAAGTGAATTATTAAAGTATGAATTATTAAAGTGAATTATTAAAGTATGAATTATTAAAGTGAATTATTAAAGTATGAATTATTAAAGTGAATTATTAAAGTGAATTATTAAAGTGAATTATTAAAGTTAAAGTAAAGTAAAAGTAAAGTAAAAGTAAAGTAAAGGTAAAGTTAAAGTATAGTAAAAGTATAAAACTATGTACGTATAATACGCGTATAAATATATTTAATATTAATTTAAATCGTTATATCATAAAACATTTTAGAAAAGTAGAATTATATATATTCATAATAGGTTTCAAGTTTTTAAATTACAGTCTGTTCGTGAAGCATGGGATAAAATCCAAAGGTTTAATAAACGTATGAAATCATCTTAATGAAAAATGTCGAGTTACTTAACTTGTCGATATCCAACATCTAAGTTATTTACACTCCACGTTCTTACTTATAGATCACTTTACCATTTTCCGAATATTGTCAAAAAGAATAGATTTCTTAAATCACAGTGGACCTCATAACATTGGCCCGTAATCATATCATAATGTATCTGATAATTCAATCATTTGATATTATCTCTTAATTCTGTCGATAAATATATCGAAACAAATACGTTCATGTAAAGTATCATATATATCAAATACTTTGTTAATGTTTTCAGTTATTATATATTATATATACCTATCTATATACACATAATTGTTCGTGAATCATCAAACACGGTCAAAGGGTAATTGATTACATGAATGTAGTTCCAAACTTTTTGAGATTCAACATTACAAATTCTGCTTATCGTGTCGGAAACATATAAAGGTTAGGTTTAAATTTGGTCAGAAATTTCCGGGTCGTCACAGTACCTACCCGTTAAAGAAATTTCGTCCCGAAATTTGATCGAGGTCGTCATGGCTAACTTTAAAAATGTTTTCATGACGAATATGAGTTGATAAATAGAGTTTTATCATCATTGAGTAATATAGATAAAACAATTTGATTACGCGAAGAGTATAAGTGAAGCTATCGCAAGAGAGTGAAATGAGTAAACGTATATTCGTTTTAACCGATGACGTAGTTATGATTGATTTCCGGAATTCATGGAATTTAAAGAAAATCTTTGCAATAAGATTTGGTTCTTTGGCGATTAAGGAAATCAGGATCTTATTTGATTAAATGCGATAATCTGTCTCGATTTCTCTGTCTGATATTTTACTATAAATCCGCCCCTTCGTTTCTTTATTTCCACAGCTCACACCTTCTAGTCTTTCTCCCCAATTCATACTTTAAAGCATTCGTTAATATGCTTCATCCAGTATTGATTCTTGATATACTCTTAACTTTCATATCTGTCATTCTTCTTTTTCATCTACCACCGGAGGAAGTTATTTTCTTCTACCATTACCTTGGGGTTATTGTGTTTTTCATCCTCCCGTGTCTTTATATTGCTATACGCATTGATATACATGGTTTGTAATTTCGAGGTTGTTATCGGGCTTTATATTCTCCATTATATTTCGGAGCTTCATGCTTTCATTTTCTCTTCCCAGCCTTAAGTCAAGCGGATAATGGTCCAGAATTCGTAGATATGAATTTTTGGATGAACATAGTTAATGTTCCGAGAAGAAAATCGTAATGGCACGATCTTGATTTGGCAAATTACCAGAATATCCTAAAATATAGAGCTATCAAGATGATATGTTCTTAATATGTTTGGAAATTGGGTAGAATATAAGAGTCGTGTAAATAGTACATGATGACGGTATGTTCTATGAATCATCACATTCAATTAGAAACTCAGCATGACTTACTGTAATATAATCACGTTGATCAAGTGTCATTATATTATACTAACTCATGTTTCAGTTCCCAACACTGCTTTAAAAACATTCCTATTTTAAATTCGAATTTTTTTTTTCTTCAGAATTTAGAAACTAACACAGTTTCTTTTTATGTTGTAACGCAGATATTGCGAAGAGATAAAAGATTTAGGATAAGAATAGTTGTGAAAATATCTTCAGGAATATCGAAGATATTTATAATAAAAGATACGATAATATCTTAGAATTCTTAACATAGATGGATGATGAAGAAGATTTGTCTGTGAAGGTTTAGAATAAGAAGTAAGGTGGTTGCTAACGATTTCAGTAGACACTGAAACATTTGGATCCTTTGAAGGCAGGTTTAGTCTTTGTGATTTGTCCACAGCCTCCTTCATGGTCTGCTCAATCCATTTTCCAGTTTCAAACCTTCTCTTTTTCTCAGCTTTACCACCATAATATTCTTTATCATCAAACTTTTGACTGTTTAAGTCGTTTACAGTTTTTCCTGCTTCATCAGCATTTTTCCAATTTCGGAGAACTAGTTCATAGTTTGGGATGTTTTTCAGAAAATTCATATTCGAAGTATGTAAGTCTAGGAGATAGACGTTATATGTATACATATAACTTTTAACGTAAAATTGTCGCGAAATTCAAAATACTGATTGCTAATTCCCAGTAGTTGGTGTGACAATTATTGTTACAGGATGTAGGTGAGTACATGATGGGGTTTTAATGAATAAGTATAGTGGATTTTCAGAGAGGCTTAAGTCAAAGGTTAATGAAGTTGTTGATAAGTTTACTGCTAATGTGACGAGATATGAAAGGTTCCCCGGTAACCATGATGAAGGGTTTATTCGTATAAACAAATGAAGGTGATTTGCTGGAGCTGTGACAAAACTGTCTATTTTGGAAAGAGATTGAAAAATTATATTTGGTAATAAATATCAAAGGATTTGACATGGATACGTGTTAAACTATAACTTTGGTTTCGAGAGCTTTTCAGGTGCATGACAGTGGGTAATGTGTGGTTGGATAATCATCTCGCATGTCTTTAGGAATTTCGAAGTGTTTGAACACATATTGTAATTGTTAATATACATATGATGTTCTAAGATTTTGAATGATACAAATATTTTTGTGAGTTCCATGAATAGAAATGAGGTTCTAGGACAGTTTTGAAGTCAAAGTATAGTTTTGAAAGATGTAGGAATCTAAGAGTGATGATTTCGGTTATATCTTGAATCGAATTCTGAGATTTTAAAATCAGAATATGTAATTAGATTTTGAATGAGTATGGTTGTTTTGATTTCTATAAAAGAATGTATATTGTTGTGAAAGTAGGGAGTATAATGGATGACTTGCTGAATCAGATTCGAAGAATGTAACATATTAATTGTGAATTTATATATCTCTCGGGTATTACCTACCCGTTAAAAAAAAGTCACAATTAATATTTTGTACAAAAGAATTTTATTACAGTCTTTATGGAAATATATATGTGTATATTTCTTCAGATGTAATATAGATTTAATGAGTTAATACTAAATTAAACTCATTTGATTTATGGTTAAGGCTAGGATAGATAATTTCTAAACTTTAGAAATTACATAATCGCCGTAGAATGTTTCCCCAATGAAGTTATGAATCAATACTTAATCGTTGTGGTATTCCTTGGTATCTACATGGCGTATGACGTCGATGCTCGTGGGACAGATTGTGAAGTTAAGGTTTGCGATGCGGTTGTTGTTGGTGGTGGTAATGGTACTGTTGATGTTGTTGATGGTGGTACTGGTTATGCTGCTGGTACTGCTGCTGGTGTTTGTAACCTTTGCACCATATTCTCCAAAGCCACTACCCGAGCGCGAAGCTCGTTGACTTCTTCTATTACACCGGGGTAATTGTCGGTTCGGACGAGTGGATAAATAAGATATAGAATTTGGTGTAGTATACAATCATGACGAGATAGTCTGGAAATGAGAGAGAAAATGGTGTTTCGGACAGGTTCGCCGGTAAGTGCTTCAGGTTCATTGCCAAGAGGGCAATGTGGTGGATGAAAGGGATCGCCTTCTTCTTGTCTCCAATGGTTAAGTAGATTACGAACCCATCCCCAATTCATCCAGAATAGATGATGGCTAATTGGTTGATTCATTCCGGTCACGCTGCTTTCGGAGCTTGAGTGGGATTCCATTTCGGAATCCGAGGAACTTGAACTGATGACGAATTCCATTTCGTACGATTTGATAAAGGATTTTTTTTTGATACGAAATGATTTTCTGGCTATCGGGTGGTATTCTAACTACATAGAATATCTATATATATATAGATCAAAAGATTTCATAGATTACGGAGGAATTTACGGAATATGTCAGGCAAAGTTTACGGTAATAGATACGATAAGATATGATTTAGCAGATACGCTAAGATATGAATTTTGTCTATACACTATTCATGCAATCAATGCAGCAAGACGTGTCTAGACTAAGAATGATAAGCAGGTAATTTTCTAAGGATGGTAAGTAGATGATTTCCGACTAAAAATGATAAACAAAACTTTTGACATGCAGACACGGTCGAAGTCCAGACTCACTAATGCATCTTAACAACTATCAGTTAGACACACTAATGCAAGACCTGGTTCGCTAAGACCACAGCTTTGATACCAACTGAAAGGATCCGTTCATATACATTATAAACGATTCACAATAGTTGATTACATCGCGAGGTATCTGACCTCTATATGATACATTTTACAAACATTGCATTCGTTTTTAAAAGACAAACTTTCTTTACATCAAAAATTGACGGCATGCATACCATTTCATATTACATCCAACTATAATTGACTTAATATTAATCTTGATGAACTCAACGACTCGAATGCAACGTCTTTCAAAGTATGTCATGAATGACTCCAAGTAATATCCTTAAAATGAGCTAATGCACAGCGGAAGATTTGTTTAATACCTGAGAATAAACATGCTTTAAAGTGTCAACCAAAAGGTTGGTGAGTTCATTAGTTTATCATAATCAATCATTTCCGTAATAGTAATAGACCACAAGATTTCAGTTTCTATAAATATCCGTACACTCGCAAGTGTATAAAAGTATTCTATAAGTTGTAGGCACCCGATAACAAGCCTTAACATTCATGTTTTACCCTCTGAATTACACCAGATCAGGTGTGTTTAAAATAACCTCGAAGTACTAAATCATCCCATAGTCAGGATGGGGTTTGTCAGACCCAATAGATCTATCTTTAGGATTCGCGCCTACCGTACATAGACAAGTAGTTTAATGTTACCAAGCTAAGGGTATATTTCTAGTTTAAACCCACATAGAATTAGTTTTAGTACTTGTGCCTATTTCGTAAAACATTTATAAATCAGCGCATGTATTCTCAGCCCAAAAATATATATAAAAAGGGAGCAAATGAAACTCACAATACTGTATTTTGTAGCAATTATGTATATGACGGCACTGAACAAGTGCAGGGTTTGTCTCGGATTCACGAACCTATATTAAGTATATATATTTATATGTTGGTCAATATCTGTCTAACAATTTAGGTCAAGTCGTAGTGTATCACAATCCTAATGCTCGAGACCGACATGCAAAAGTCAACAAAAGTCAACTTGACCCAAAATAACTTTCAAAATCTATACATGTTTATTATATAACTTATATATAGTAGTTTTATATATTTAAATATATTTATCAGATCTTATTATACTAAATAATACAAGTCATTTATTAATAAATAAAAATTTATATTAAAATTCATATATGATAAAAATATACTTTTATATATCTCAAGTAATAAAATTTATAAAATTCACTTAATATCATAAAAATATAGTGGTATGTATTATTAATGTAATTACATTACGTGTGGTAAAAATATCTTTGTACGCATATTTATTTGATAAAATAATATTGATAATAATAATAATGATAAAAATAATAAAATGATTATTTCAATAAAAATATTAATTTTTAGTAATAAAGATAATTTTAGTAATAACATCAACTGATAACAGTTATAATAATCGTTTTAATAATAATATTAAAATTAATGATAATTCAGTTGACCATATCTTTTAATCCGTTCATCGAAACCACACGATTTCTAAATGAAAAGTTATTAATTTTTTTCTTCAGCTTTTCAATGACATGCATATCATATAACTTATCTCAGTAGCATATGTATCAAATTCGTGATTTATCATAAACTATTTAACGATGAAACTAAGCATACAAACATGCATAATCATATATACTCGAGCACTAGTCAGGGATACACTATTAATATATAAAAGATAAGATATGAATGCTCACGTATCAATATTGTGATTCAATATTGCAGGAAAGTACGTAGACGCAACGAAAATGATAAACGTTAGGTTGACCTCACGAGCAATACCCTCGATCAATACCCATAACCTTCATAGCTATAACCCATAATTTCCTTAGCTATATCCCATTTGAAAACTTATTTTGAAATCGTCTGAATATAACTCCGTCGTAGTATTTTATGTATACTAATAATATCTTGAAATAATACTAAGTAAATATATATATGTAATTCGATTGAGAGAGTTTAGAGAAATATATTTTCAAGTTTCTATGAAATAATAAAACCTATTGAATTCTATTTATAATAGATTTTTAAATTATTAAAGTGAATTAAATTATTAAAGTGAATTATTAAAGTATGAATTATTAAAGTGAATTATTAAAGTATGAATTATTAAAGTGAATTATTAAAGTATGAATTATTAAAGTGAATTATTAAAGTGAATTATTAAAGTTAAAGTAAAGTAAAAGTAAAGTAAAAGTAAAGTAAAGGTAAAGTTAAAGTATAGTAAAAGTATAAAACTGTGTACGTATAATACGCGTATAAATATATTTAATATTAATTTAAATCGTTATATCATAAAACATTTTAGAAAAGTAGAATTATATATATTCATAATAGGTTTCAAGTTTTTAAATTACAGTCTGTTCGTGAAGCATGGGATAAAATCCAAAGGTTTAATAAACGTATGAAATCATCTTAATAAAAAATGTCGAGTTACTTAACTTGTCGATATCCAACATCTAAGTTATTTACACTCCACGTTCTTACTTATAGATCACTTTACCATTTTCCGAATATTGTCAAAAAGAATAGATTTCTTAAATCACAGTGGACCTCATAACATTGGCCCGTAATCATATCATAATGTATCTGATAATTCAATCATTTGATATTATCTCTTAATTCTGTCAATAAATATATCGAAACAAATACGTTCATGTAAAGTATCATATATATCAAATACTTTGTTAATGTTTTCAGTTATTATATATTATATATACATATCTATATACACATAATTGTTCGTGAATCGTCAAACACGGTCAAAGGGTAATTGATTACATGAATGTAGTTCCAAACTTTTTGAGATTCAACATTACAAATTCTGCTTATCGTGTCGGAAACATATAAAGGTTAGGTTTAAATTTGGTCGGAAATTTCTGGGTCGTCACATGTCAGGTAAAGTTTACAGTAACAGATACGCTAAGATATGAATTAGCAGATACGCTAAGATATGAATTAGCAGATATGCTAAGATATGAATTTTGTCTATACACTATTCATGAAATCAATGAAGTGTGATGTGTCTAGACTAAGAATGATAAGCATGTAATTTCAGACAAAAATGATAAGCAAAACTTTTGACATGCAGACACGGTCGAAGTCCAGACTCATTAATGCATCTTATTATCTATCAGTTAGACACACTAATGCAAGACCTGGTTCGCTAAGACCACCGCTCTGATACCACATGAGACGACCCGTCCTAATCCATAAGGACGAATACAATAACATATGGTTACATCGTGAGGTACTTGACTTCTATATGTTACATTTTACAAACATTGCATTCGTTTTTAAAAGACAAACTTTCATATCCTCAAAAGTTGACAGGCATGCATACCATTCCATAATATATCCAAACTATAAATGACTTAATAATAATCTTGTTGAACTCAATGACTCGAATGCAACGCCTTTTGAAATATGTCATGAATGACTCCAAGTAATATCTTTAAAATGAGCAAATGCACAGCGGAATATTTCTTTCAATCCTGAGAATAAACATGCTTTCAAGTGTCAACTAAAAGGTTGGTGATTTCATTAGTTTATCGTAATTAATCATTTTCATAATTTTAATAGACCACAAGATTTCATTTATTCAATAATCATACACTCGCAAGTGTTTAAAATTCATTCATATGGATTGAACACCTGGTAACCGACCTTAACAGGATGCATATAGAATATCCCCATCATTCCGGGACTCTCGTCGGACATGATAAATCGAAGTACTAAAGCAGTTCAAATTCTCTGGCTGGGGCTTGTTAGTGCCCATAGATCTATCTTTAGGATTCGCATCAATTGGTGGCAATTATCATAAACACCAATTCTTAGGCTACCAAGCTAAAAAGGGGCATATTCGGTTCGATAATCCAACCATAGAATGTAGTTTCGATTACTTGTGTCTATTTCGTAAAACATTCATAAAAGCAGCTCATGTATTCTCAGTCCCAAAAATATATTGAAAAGCATTTAAAAAGGGAGCAAATGAAACTCACAATACAATATTTTGAGACTGTTCGAAAAATCCAACAACCAAATTCATGTATTTTGTCTTTCTTAGACACCACTCATGAGACGACCCTTCCTAATCCATAAGGATGAATACAATAACATATGGTTACATCACGAGGTACTTGACCTCTATATGTTACATTTTACAAACATTGCATTCGTTTTTAAAAGACAAACTTTCATATCCTCAAAAGTTGACAGGCATGCATCCCATTCCATAATATATCCAAACTATAAATGACTTAATAATAATCATGTTGAACTCAAAGACTCGAACGCAACGTCTTTTGAAATATGCGATGAATGTCTCCCAGTAATATCTCTAAAATGAGCAAATGCACAGCGGAAGATTTCTTTCAAACCTGAGAATAAACATGCTTTCAAGTGTCAACCAAAAGGTTGGTGAGTTCATTAGTTATCATAAACATTCATTTTCATCATTTTAATAGACCACAAGATTTCAGATATATAATTGTACACGTAACCCGAGTACAAAATAGTACGCATAACCTGCGAATTAAAAATCATTCATATGGTGAACACCTGGTAACCGACATTAACAAATGCATCTAGAATATCCCCAATATACAAGTATACTCATCTGTATATAAAATCGAAGTACTAAAGCATCCGTAACACGGATGGGACGTGTCAAAGTCCATAGATCTATCTTCTGGATTCGCGTCAATTTGGGGGTCTGTTCCCAAATTCTTAGGCTACCAAGCTAAAAGGGTGATATCCAGTATAATAATTCAACCATAGAATGTAGTTTCAAGTACTTGTGTCTATTTCGTAAAACAGTTATAAAAGCAGCGCATGTATTTTCAATCCCAAAAATATATATGAAAAGGGAGTAATGAAACTCACAATACTGTATTTCGTAGCAATAATGAAAATTACGACACTGAACAATGCAAGGTTGGTCTTGGATTCACGAACCTATATTAAGTATATATATTTATATGTTGGTCAATATCTGTCTAGCAATTTAGGTCAAGTCGTAGTGTATCACAATCTTAATGCTCGAGACTAATAGGCAAAAGTCAACAAAAGTCAACCAGACCCAAAATAACTTCCAAAATCTATACATGATTATTATATAACTTAAATATAGTCATTTTATATATTTAAATATATTTAACAGATTTTATTAGAGTAATTAAAATAAATTATTTATTAATAAATAAAAATTTATATTAAAATTTATATATAATAAAAATATACTTTTATATATCTTAAGTAATAAAATTTATAAAGTTCTCTTAATATCATAAAAATATAATGGTATGTATTTTTAATGTAATTATATTAAATGTGGTAAAATATCTTTGTATCACATATTCATTTGATAAAATAATATTGATAATAATAATAACAAGTAAAAGTTGTATTATTTTGTATTAATAATAACAATTATTATTATTCTACTAATAGTAATAACAATATTTATATTTACTAATTATGATAATATGATAATTCTAATCATGATAATCTTAATAATAACGATACTTTTTAATATTAACTGTAATAATAATACTATTTTATAAAATTAATAATTCTATTCAAAATGATTATTTTTATTAATAATAATACTAAAATGGTAATAAAAATGATCTTTTATAATAACAATGATATATTAATAAATTTAGTAAAAATGATAGTTTTAATATTAATAATACTTTTAATAATAATAATAATGTTAAAAATAATAAAAATGATATTTTTGTCTAAATCAATATCTTACCATATTTAATTTCATCGTGATACTCATACTCATTATTTCCTAATCGATTTGTTTAATAGCTTTTAGTCCTCTTTAATATCGCATTCATAATAATGATAATAATAGTAATTATAATAATTAGATGATACTAATATTAGTTTTAATGATAAGGATACTAATAAGTATTATAATAATATTAATGATAATACTAATAATTATAATAATAATAATAATAATAATATATCGGAGTATGTGGGCCTTTTCAAGCTGGTGGATTCAACTGATCAACATCGTTTGGTAGAGTCTGCGTTATTTAAGTTCATTTTATATAATTGATCGTTTACTCTAATCGCGTGCAAATCATTGAAGAAAAATGGAAAGAATCAGTAATTGTTGATTTGCACTTTCCTTTTTTCAAAGTGCCCACCAACTGTTTGTGTTTTTGTCTCCTAGACTTTGAAGAGCTTGTTGATTAATTACTTGGTCTTAAACCACAAGCAACCACTGTCATGTTTTGTGAGCATCAATAAGCATCTATCATTTTCTAATTGATAGAAATCAGTGAGTTTGCACGTGGATGCATCATTAATATATTCATTTCGGTTCCTAAAATTTGTGTCCATCTCTAAATGAGTTTTGTTCAATGATTCTTTGTCGCTAGAATTGCCTAGTACTGAGTTGTTGTACATTCTCGGCTTGTCTATCAAGTATGGGATGGCTCATCCTTTTTTGGGGTTCGATGAATTGCTCCAGTGAAATTTATTGAATGTTGCGTGTAGCTATGTCGCATGCCGCTGTGAAGTTTCATTGTCCCTTTGTGGGTCTTAGTGGCTGTCAAAATGGGAGTGGAAATGGGCTTGTAAGAAGTTCTCTTATCAAGCATCTTCTTGATCGTCATTGTTGTATCGATGCGCGAGATATCACTCGACATTCTCTTACTTCTAATTTGGCTGTTTATACTGAGGCTGATGTTACTTTTAGACGTATGGGGATTTGGTTATGTGGTGTTTGCTACAAAACACACACGGTACGTGCTAAGTGCCGTCATGGTAGGGGCCCGGATGTGCCGCCCCCCGATGAGGGAAATGGTGTTGTTCGTTTTGTGCTTCATAATTTCACCAAGCCACAAGCTCCCTCTTCTCCTGCTCGACTTAGTCTTGTGGATGGTTCGGTGCGAGATCATAACGATGGTTTTGACGTGGCTCTCCTTGATCGTTTGTTCTCTAAGGGGTTTCGCACGGTTAAGTCTATCCCTCCCAAGTGTCGTTTGGGGTTTTCTCGGGTTTTGAAAGGTGCTCTTGATAAGGTGATCTCTAAGCCTGATGACATTTCTACTTGGGTCTCTTTGTTGGTGCTACCCCTTTGTACCCTTAAAACCTTTCGGCCACGGAGTAGTCGTGAGTCTCGGTCTTCGATAAAGCGTCGGCATCAGGAAGAGAATATTTCCAGTGCTATTCGCTCTTGGGGGACAGCGGGTGGTAGTTTACAGCTTGTGGGAGAGTCTTTGGCAGAGGATTCTCCTATTTTGTCAGTGGTTGATGATGAGGGCCTTGATTTGGAACAGCGTAATATCAAACAGTGTCGTAGGAAGATTTGTGATGGCCATTACACCGCTGCAGCTCGTGTTCTTTCTTCATCAGGCGTTGCTCCTTATAATGATGCCACACTTGCGGATTTACAGTCTAAGCACCCTTCCTCTATAGCTCCATCATTGCCTGATATGCCGGTTGATCACATTCATCTCGTTACGACTTCTGCTGTTGTTTTGGGTCAGATTAAAAGTTTTCCTCGTGGCACATCATGTGGTAGGGATGGTTTGCGTGCTCAACACCTTATGGATTGCTTGAGTGGTGCTGCTGTGGCAGTCTCAGATGAGTTGGTTGACTCAATTACCGGGGTGGTTAATCTCTTTCTAGCTGGAAGGTGCCCTATGGAATTAGGAGAGTATATAGCTAGTGCTCCCCTCACACCACTTGTCAAGCCCGGTGGTGGTATTCGTCCTATAGCTGTGGGTACTGTTTGGCGACGTCTTGTTTCGAAGGTCGGCGCTGCTATGGTTGGCCAGTCTTTGGGAAGTTACTTCGATGGTCTTCAATTTGGTGTTGGTGTTTCTTCAGGTGGTGAGGCCATTCTTCATGCTGTGAATCGGTTGATTGAGGATCGTGGTTCTGATGTTGGCCTTTCGATGTTATTAGTTGATTTTCAGAATGCATTCAATCTAGTTGATCGTACGGTCATGTTATGTGAAGTTCGTCGCCTTTGTCCGAGCATTTCTCAGTGGGTTGAATTTTGCTACTCTAATCCAGCCAGATTGTATTATGGGGACCACACCTTATGGTCTTCTCAGGGGGTGCAACAGGGTGATCCCCTTGGTCCGCTACTTTTTGCTTTGGTCTTACAACCCTTGGTTTCTAAAATCAGAGATAATTTTGAGGTATGTCTTCAGGCGTGGTATTTGGATGATGGCACTATTATTGGGGACACTTTGGTGGTGGGGAAGGTTTTGGATTTGATTATGGAGGACGGGCCTCGTTTTGGGCTACATCTCAACGTGGAAAAAACTGAAATTTTCTGGCCTACGGAGGACCCTCGCAGCAGGCTCGTAGGTGTCTTTCCTCCTAATATTGCTCGACCTTTAAATGGTGTTAAGTTGCTTGGGGCACCCGCTAGTTCCGATCCTGGGTTTATTGGTGATCTTGTGATGCAAAGGGTGACCAAGTCCATTGCGCTTATGGATAAGGTTGCTAAGCTTGGTGATCCTCAGTGTGAGTTGTTGTTGCTTAGGGCATGTACTGGAGTTTCTAAACTCTACTTTTCCTTGCGTACTTGTCCTCCTCGTATATTTGAGGCGGCTCAACGCGCTTTCGATGGAGCCCTTCGATCTTCCTTGGAGCGTATTGTTACTGCTTCAGGGCCTGGGTTTGGTGATTGGCAGTGGCGGCTTGCCACCTTGCCATTTGCATTTGGAGGGCTTGGTGTTTATTCTGCGGGAGATGTTCGTCATTATGCTTTCCTTGCATCTCGATTACAGTCTGCTGGGTTGCAGACCAAGCTCCTACGTCATGCTGGTATTGTTGGTCTTGGTCGTGCTTTCGAAGATGCTTTGGGTCTGTTTAATCAAACGGTTGGGTTTGATTTTTTGGGTAATCAGAGTGAGGTCGCTGCCCCAATACTCATGAAGAAATTGGCAGATGTTTATTTCACAAAGGTTACCGCTTCTGCAGAATCCACTTTTTCCTTATCTCCACGACAATCGGCATTGTGGAAATCACAACAAGGGGATCACACCTCTGCTTGGCTAAGGGCAGTCCCTATTTTGGGGTTGGGTCAGACGATGAACGCAAAGACTTACCGATGTGTGTTATGTTACCGGTTGGGTGTTCCTTTGTTCTCTGTCTCGACGGCATGCTCTGCCTGTTCACGGGTTTTTCATGGGGATACTTTCGGGGATCACGCGGTGTCTTGTGCTGGTATGGTGGGTATTAAGCATCGACATAATGTTGTTCGGGATTCCCTTGTTGATGTTTGTTATCGATCTGGGATTTCAGCGAGAAAGGAGGTTGACATTGGGTTGTCTGGAGGGAACGACAGGGCCCTCAGACCTGCAGATGTGTTACTTTATTCCTGGGATCGTGGTCGTGATGTTTGTGTTGACCTGACAGGGTCTTCTCCTTTGACACAGTCTGGGCTTTCTAACTTCGTCCCTGGACGTGCTGTGGTTGATGCGGCTCGTCGGAAGCGGGTCAAGTACGAATCTAGCTGTCAGGCGATTGGTTATGGTTTCATTCCTTTCTCATTTTCTTCGCTTGGGGAATTAGAGAAGGAGGCTGTTTCTTTGCTAAAGCGGGTTCAGAAGATTTCGATGGCGCAAGATATTGGTGCCGGTGCTGCTGCTCATATTTTTACTAGGATAGGTTTTGCTATTGCTAGAGGTGTGGGGGCCCAGATTGTCTCTAGGCTTCCCACTAATTTTTTGTAAGTTTTAAAACTTTTAAGTTAATATAATTTCCATTTTATAATAATAATAATAATAATAATAATAATAATAATAATAATAATAATAATAATAATAATAATAATAATAATAATAATAATAATAATAATAATAATAATAATAATATTAACAATAACCTTAATGATAATAACGATAGTAATAATAATAACAATAACGATTTTTAATACTAATACTTATATTAATAATGATAATGATAATAATAATAATAATAATAATAATAATAATAATAATAATAATAATAATAATAATAATAATAATAATAATAATAATAATAATAATAATAATAATAATAATAATAATAATAATAATAATAATAATAATAATTGTATAATAATAATAACGACGATAATAACGACGATCGTAATAATAATAATAATCATTTTTAATAATAATACTAATATTCAGTTGACCATATCTTTTAATCCGTTCATCGAAATCACACGAGTTCTAAATGAAAAGTTATAAATTTTTCGACGGCTTTCCAACGACATGCATATCATATATCTTATCTCAGTCGCATATGTAATAAATTCATAATTTATCATAAACTATCTAACGACAAAATTAAATATACAAGCATGCATAATCAAATATACTCGAGCACTAGTCGGGGATACACTATTAATATATAAAAGTTAAGATACGAGTGCTCACGTATCAATATTGAGATTTAATATTGCAGGAAAGTACGTAGACACAATAGAGATGATAAACACTAGGTTGACCTCATTAGCTATTCCCCGAACCATACCCATAACCTCCATAGCTATAACCCATAATTTTCTTAGCTCTATCCCTCTTGAAAGACCCATTTTGAAAACATGTGAGCAGAACTTCGTCGTAGTATTTTATGTATAATAATACTAATGATATTAACACTAATACTACTAATAATAAGATTAATAATAATAATATTAATCTTAATAATAATAATAATAATAATAATAATAATAATAATAATAATAATAATAATAATAATAATAATAATAATAATAATAATAATAATAATAATAATAATAATAATAATAATAATATAATTAATAATATAAGTAATATAATACGGAGTAATGTAGAAGGGTGTTTGATGGAATGAATTTGCTCGACCAAAAATCGTTCGCTTTAATAAACACTTTGGCCACCTAACCCCCTCATACGATCGCATGAGGGTTGTGTGGAGAGCCCATGCGATCGCATGAGGCACATCTCTAGCTCATAATCGATTAACTATGCTGCCGACACTCATTTAATATTTAATATATATAATATATTTAATTTATATAATTATATATACATTATATTATATTTATATGTATAGTTAAGTTAAAATTTTAGTTTCGATTATTCGTACATTGTCGCTCAACGTATGTCCTGGTTCCGATTTTTAAAACGTTGTTTCGTATGTTATAAAATCTTGTACTTTACGTTTCGTGTGACGTACCTTTATTAATAACACGACTCAAATCAATGAAAAACTATTCCACTCAAAGTGTAACTTATTCATTTGTGTGTTTTGGTCATTTGCTTCCGTAAATCAACTTCTCATTACTTATCAAAATATATTTAATTCAAAACGTTTTATATCTAAGTTAATATTATATTTTGAAAATATATACATATATATCATTATTTAAATATAAACTTGTACACATTATATATATAATTGACATATTTATCTAATAATATAACATTTAGTTTTTCAAAACTAATTATATTTCAAAGTTCGTTTTATATAATTTAAACTTGTTTTAATAAGAGAATTTATTATATCAAATAATGTTTTTAATAATATAAAAACTAAATAATTAATTTACCAAGGAACACGAGTCAATCACTGTAAAGCATGCTTTTGAAAATTAAACGGGAATCTCCACAACTTTTGACTAACTCTCGTTAAGTGACACATTGTTCTTATATGCAAATCACTTTACCATTTTTCGAATACCGTTAAAAAGAAAGGTTTCCTAAATCAAAGTGGACCTTTCAAAAGAGACTCGTAATCATACAATGTATCTAATAAATCAATCATTTGTTATTATCTTCTAGTTCCATCGATAAAAATATTGAAACAAATACATTCATGTAAAGTATTATACGTTAAATACTTTGTTAATATTCTCAAGTTATAATATATATACGTATATATATAATCATATTTATTTATACTGGTTCGTGAAGCGTCAAAATTTGGTCGAGGTCAAATGAATGTATGAACACAGTTAAAATTTTTGAAATTCAACTTAACAAACTTTGCTTATCGTGTCGGAGTAATATAAAGATAAAGTTTAAATTTGGTCAGAAATTTTCGGGTTGTCACAACTCAAGAATCTTAGATTCCATGACAGAACCAACGGTTACCTTAACAAACAGAAAATTCAGTCCCCGGCAGCGGCGCCAAAAACTTACACCTCTCCTGATATGATCAAAACGGACGATTTTATTTATGCGGTATCGTTAAGTCACAAAACGTCGGAATTAGCTACCAAAAGGGAGTAGTGGTTTTACTATATATATTTAGCTAGGGTTTCTTAGCTATATTTCACATACTTGTCTTTCTTTAAACGAGTAAGTGGTAAGTATAACCTAGGTTCGTATTTTTGTATGTTTGCTTAGTAATGTGGGATAAAAGTGCCTTGAAAGTCAACCTCAATGACAAGTGGTGATAGAATAAACTTTAACTAAGATAGTATGAAATTATAAAGATAAAAGGATAGGTATGTAGAATATGATACTGACAAAAAGTTGTTAAAAGAGTTTAACTTCCTAGAATGAACACTAAACCTTAATCAATTGGGTCATGAATCTAATCAATTTGTCACTGATAGTTTAGGCTTTGAAGATTCTGGCTAGGATAGATATTCCTACTCCCAACGTTAACCTTAAAGGGTTTAAACAACCTTGAGGATGAAATCCTAGGTACATGAATAAAGTGGTATATCCCTAAAGGAAAGTCTCAACTTTTCTTAATCGTAGTTGGTTTAACTAGAGTAATGCTTCTCCACTTAAAACTAACCTATGACTTAACATTAACAGATATACAATCTTAGATATCCTAAGGTACTGCTAATTGGGTTAAAGGTCTCTCCTTTTTAATCACTTAGTCAACTCCATATCATCTTACAATATCTCTAGAACATTGCTTCTGACGTGAACCATGCTTTTGAGTAAGTCAGTGTTCATTGAACTCTATGTTACCTACTCTAATCACAACCTAAGTGGGCAGCTCTTCTTCAACGGATAAGTGATTATCCGTACGTAGGTACTATTCCCTATTGTGACGTTAAGCACATATAACTACTTACCCTGTATCCTAAGATTGATAAGGTCCTAACACTATGTTATAGCCACGTGAGTAAATGGAAAGGCTGGTCCATAAATTAGACTTCTAAACCCGACAAGGTTTCAGCGTAACAATAGTATAAGTTTTAGATAAGATATTCAACATATAATAAACATTTGTAATAGATAGTCAAGCATGCAAGATGAAAGCAACTTAAAATAACAAAGCAATTTTATTAAGTTAAAGAAGGCGTTCACCGTTTACAGACAAGATTTGGACCATTACAAGTGCTGACATCCTCTAGACCGCTCCTATTACAATCTTCGGCATTCGCCTCCGGGTAAGGTTGAATAATTTGATATTCGGGGATTAATCGGTCGGGACTTTAGAAGGATTAATCGATAATTCGGGGGTTAATAGAATTGTACTTTATACATTTAAATATCATATTAAAAAAAGTATATGTGTAAATATAAATAAAAATCATAAATATAAAAATAAAATTCAACATAATTGTCTAAAATTATTCATTTTTCTCAAAAACTATAAAGTTCTAGTTTAAATTCATGTTATAATGATAACCATTTCTTATTTTGATCGACTTTGATTACCAAATTCGATTTTGACACATCAATTGACGTTAACCATTTAATTAAACGGATTTTTGAAAATCGGGACTGATTGCTCTTAAAAATGATTAATTGTGGATTAATCGGCGAGTAATCGGGTTTTTTACAACACTGCCTCCGGGTACTTAATTTCCTGATCGGAGGTGAGAAGGCTTTGAAAGCTTCTAGTGAGAAAAAGTGTATTGAAGTGAGAGAGAGAGTGAAGAGATGTGTGGAAATGGGATGTCAAATGGTCCTTAAATAGGGGAGTTTTTGACTGGAACAGGCTGGCAAGCCGGCGTGGGTGCCCGGTGCCTGGCAAGCTGGTTTGCTAACCCGTTTGTTGTGCCCGATGTGTGATTGATTTGGCAAGCCGACACCAGGTGGCAAGCTGGCCTGGCAAGCCAGCCTGGCAGGTCGTTTTTGGTGCTGTTTTGCTTGGATGGTCTTGCTCGTTCCCGGGATTGTAACTTGGTTTTCGGGGTCGTAACTTGTCTTTCATCGTTTTCGCTCTAGAATCTTCGTTTTATCTCCGTTTCACTTGATTCTTTATGCATCGCCTTTGTAATTACCGAATCTACAAAATTAACCGACAAAGCGATTATTTTGGCGATAAAGTTTTGAACTTTATTATTTTTGGGCTTTAATATCGAGGTTAAAACGTGACTTTTTAGCTGATATCAGACACGCTAAATTCCTAACAAGTGGTATCATAGTTTGGGTTACGAGAGAAACAATGGCTGATAAAGGTGAGGTGAAGATTGATAGGTTTGATGTGAGAGATTTCAGTTTTTAAAAGATGTAGATAGAAGATGCTCTATATCAAAATAAGCTTTACCAGCCATTATTAAGTGTTAAACATATGAAGAGATGAAGAAAGAAGAATGGGATATGCTAGACAGGCAAGCCTTAGGGGTTGTTCGACTTTCTCTGGCCAAGAATGTTGCTTACAACATTGTGGGTGAAACCACAACTGCGAGATTGACTGCGGCTTATCTAACATGTATGAAAAGCCTTATGCTTTTAATGAGGTTTTCTTGATATGACATTTGGTGCCTGCTAGATAGATGGAGGGTTTCTCGACAGAGGATCATGTTAACGAGTTTAACTTGACTTTATCGGTTAAAATCTGTTGGGCTAAATTTGAGGATGGGCTGGATGCGTTGTTTATGTTATCTCCATTACCCGAGAGTTATTATGGCATAGTGACAGTAGTTAGTGGTTCATCCAGAACTATTAAGCTTACTTTTGAAGGAATTTGGGATTTAATTCTTAGTGAAGGAATCAGGAGGAAAGATTCGAGTGAGCGTTCGGGTTCCTTTTTTTAAGTGTCAGTCGAGGGAGAGCTAGATTAAGAAGTCTATCAATAAGTAAGAACGTAGTATGTTGAAATTGTCAGCTGGTTGATCACTATAAGTCAAAGTGCTAGAGTCTAAAGTTTGGGTGACACTCTGAGGTGTTGTGTGGGAGTTCTTGCCGGATCTTGGGTGCTAGATTCGAGGGGTCTCATGTGGCCTCGTATTTGGGTGAGATAACTAATTTCAGGTAGAATTCCGGTTAAGTTCATCTAGCGGTTGGTAGGATACTTGATGTTGTGGGCATTGGACACTTAGCCATTAGACACCTCGATCTTGAGTGGATATTGAAGGATGTAAGGTTCATTCCCAAGCTCAAGAGAAGCTTGATCTTAGTTAGGCAGTTGTATAATGAACGATTTTATGTCGTGCATGGTAATCAGCAATGGAATGTTATTGGAGGCAGTCATATTATTGCTCATAGCTATAAGATGGAAACCATCTATGTGATTAATATTCCTTCTGAGGAATGGCTATTTGGAAGAACAGATGTTGAAAATCATAGTGGAATGGAGCTTTCTAGAATTGTTGAGGGATCTTGTTTAGTTGTTTGAGGTTGAGCTCAAGAGGAATCAAAACTAGTGGGAGTTCTGGTACAATTAGTTACACTCGAGTCTTTGGTACTTCAGGTAGATCATCTCCAATGGCAACTTTGTTGTGACTGACGGGGAAAGATGAACAATAGGTTTTTTTAGGAGTCAGTGTTAAGAACACATCCCTACATCGGAAGTTGGCTCAGGGTGAAAAATCAGAATTTGTCAAAAGAAGTAAGGTGGACGATTAAGGGTGCGATCACGTTCTCGTATGATGTGCAAAAAGTGTGCTTGTGCTTACTTTTCTTTTCAACTTTTAAATTTATATAACCTTTTATTAATTCACTTTTAACACCCTAACGAGCAACAAAAACCGGTCAAGTGTAGTATTTTAGGTTATCGTCCTAATAGAGCGTGGAAGCAGATAAAAGTTGTTAACTAATTATCTTTTATCTATTTTTTAGGGAAGAATTAGAAGTGATTTAAATAAGTATTTTAATTAAGTAACCTAATGAATATAAATGAAAAGAAATATAGAATATGAATATTAAAAGAGATGGTGCTTACAAGGACTTAGCAACAATTGAAGGAATCTAATATGCAGTTTCATGCTTACATTGATAAGTAGCACATAGTAATCATAGACCAATTACTATTCATAAGACGCTAAGATACAAACCACATAATACATGCAAAGTAGGACTTAAAGCATATGTAAACTAGGTGGGTGTTCAAAGTTAGCATCTTAATTCATAGCATTTGAATAATCACATAATACATATCATCTTAATCTTATGGTGAGGACTAAGTTAACATGCAATTAGACTGACAAATAGATAAGATAATAAACTTAATCAGATCATCTCCAGTTACTAGCTTAAAGAAATCTTAATCAAGTTCCTATGCAATCGACAATCAAACGCATATAAACAAAGGTTCTTTGAGTAGGCCTAACAATAGAAAGATTACTATGCAAGTGTAATTCATCATCTTTCTTATTCAAGTCTACCAATAATCTTAACTTAAGTTTCATGCAATTCAAATACCTTGTTTGGTGTGATTAACCTAGAAGATTAGATGAATCGAGTAAAAGCTTACTTAAAATTAATTATTAGTTAATTATAACTCTTATTACCTAATCATTAAGCATGCAAACACAAATCTTGATCATAGCAGACGCAAACATAATAATAACAATCACAGAAACATAATCATACAGTTCTGGAAAAAACCAGAAACTGTACTTATTCGAGCATGAAGCAGGTGGCTATGAGTATCCCAGCCGGTGACTTGGAATGATCCAGCCGGCGACTTGGAATGATCCAGCCGGCGGCTTGGATGACTCAGTCGGTGGCTTCATCTTTAATTCTTGATGTTGAAGCTTTTGTCCAAGTAACCGCTATGAACATTTAGTTCATAATTGGAGATAAACATAAACGATTAATAGTATATAAAGACATAATCAAAGTAAAAACAAGAATTAAAAGGGATAATACCTTGAATAAAGGAAAGAAACTTGAATAATCTTGATTACAAAGAGTATAAAGCCTAAAAACTAACCCTAAAACCTAAATTATTCGTAACTTGAAAGTAGAGAATGGAAAAGTACATTGAAAACTGGAAAACTCTGCCTCTATTTATAATACTCGAAAACTGACAGTTGATCCGGCGGCTCAGGATGTCAAGCCGACGGCTAGCTTTGGGTCGGTGACTTTATCCAAGTTTAACTGTATCTTCACGTCAAATTAACTTTAACAGCGTTTCTTAGCCGGCGGCTTAGATACTCCAGCCGGCGGCTTGTATGTATTCCGGATGAAATCAAATCTTTTCCTTATTTATCTTGAACTTGAGCCTTACGTACAAGTAATCCTAGCCGGCAGCTTAGAAGTCTCAGCCGGTGGCTCCACTGCATCAACAAGTTCTTCGATTTTTGACTTAAATTCTGGAACATTCTGGAATTTGTTAACTTAGTCGGCGGCTCACCCTTTGATTTTTAGACTTTTTGCTCTTTTCTCTTTTTTTTAACCTGATTTATCACACTTTCTAAACAAACACGTTAAAAGCACCTTTTTACAAGAACTGTTAGCTTTTATCCAAAAAGGTGTTAAAAACCATGTTAAAATAACAAGATAACGCGCAGAAAGCATGTATAAAATATGTATAATTTGAGTGTGTGACGACCAAAAAATTTTCGATCAAATTTAAACTTAATCTTTTCATAATTAATATTTCCGACACGATAAGTAAGGTCTGTAATGCTGGAGTCTCAAAAATTTTAAATTTATTTTCATGTATTCATTTGACCTTTGACAATTCCCGATTATTCACGAACAATTGTGCGTAAATGAAAATGTATATATATATATATATATATATATATATATATATATATACATATTAAAATATATAAAAGTATATATTTATATATATGAATATGATTTCTATATATAATTAATGATTACATGATATATTATATGCTTATTAAATATTACATAATTAATAATATATAATACAAATTAAAATATAGTTGTTATATTAATATTATTAATTTAAAAAATATTAATATTAACATTAATATAAGTATTATTAACATTATTTGATACACTTGAATTGTTATATTATTATTATTAATATTATTGTTATTGTTATCATTGTTAATATCAGTACTATTATTATTTATTATTATTACAAATATTGTTATAAATAATAATGTTAGTATTACTAAAATCATTAAATTATTATAAGTATTGTAAATATAATTCAATTTATTATTACTGTATTATTATTATTATTAACATCATTATTAACAAAATTATTAATAATTATCATTATAATTGTTATTAATAATTATTATTATTTTTATTATTATTATTATTAATATATTTGTATTTATTAATTATTATTATTATTAATCATATAAAAATTATATTAAATAATACAGGTTCATTGCCATCAATATCTGATTCGTTAAATTGTCTATTGGAATAGTTAATCCCTGTATCAAATTTGTACTAATCAATTAGCCATCCCTATCTGATTTATATTTTTTTTGGTTTCTTCCCTCTGATTCGAATATCCTGTCGACACACTTTCATAATAAAACAATCAATTACCACATGTTATTTGACAAACTCACTCAACTTTACATTACCAATATCAATTATCATATTCATCTGTTGTAATTGATTAATTTTTATTCGAAATATTTAAGTATACAGCTCGTCACTCTGTTCCAGGGTTAATTTCATCAAAAGCTCAATTTTAAATAAATTCTAAAAATCTAATAATGCAGTTCTATTAGGAATGATGAAATTCAACTATCTGTAAGTTTTCAGGCTTCAAATCTTTCTATTGAATTCGAATTTACGAGTTAAACTTTTATATCAAAAAGTCAAACAACTGGTTCATCTTAAAATTCGAATTCTGTTTGTTATTTCTGGATCAATTGAGGATTTACAAAGTTTCTATAAATGATTTACAACATGTTTCATGTTGTAATTATAATGTATAACAGTCTTGAATTTAAAAATTGATTTAAAGTTCATGGTGTTCATAACTGTTATTAGCAATAGCTTAAATTCGAATTAAATTTCAAAATGTATCAATGAGGTTTTGTTAGTAATGATCCAAACGATCTTTCTGCAAATTTTAAAGTATCAATTTCTTTTATCGAATTCAAATTCAAGAGTCAAAGTTATATTTTCAAAAAGTCAAATATTATATTCATCATGAAATTCGTAATCCTGTTGATGTTTTAAATTAAATTGATGATTCATAGAGTTTTTATAAATGATTTAAAGCATATCTTATGTAGAACTCAGAATCTAAAAGTGCCTAGAAATTAAAATCACGATTTGAGTTCAAAAATAACTTTCACGACAGTTATGGCTTCTGCTATCTGTTTAAAATTTTATTTTAAACTTGTGTCTGTTAATTTCAACTACAGTTGTTTCTATTTTTGTTCTAGAAGCTAAATCAAACTTAATTTGAGGTTGGATTTGCTCTCTGATCGATTTGGTTCATGAAGAAGAAGGTAGAACAGTTTAAAATGTGGGTTAAATATAAATGGGTCAAGAGTTTAATCAGAAATAATGAAACAGACGAATGGTTAGGGTGTTAAGCGGGTGAGCGAGAGGTCTCGGGTTCGAGCCCTGGCAGTGGCGTATTCTTTTTGGAACTTGTTTTCTTCAAAGGTTGTAAACTAATTTATTATTATTATTATTATTATTATTATTATTATTATTATTATTATTATTATTATTATTGTTATTATTATTATTATTATTATTATTATTATTATTATTATTATTATTATTATTATTGTTGTTAGTTTAGAACACTTATTATTATTAATACGAGTATTATTATAAAGATTATCAATTATTATTTTTATGATTATAATTACTAACATGACTATTATTATTATTTCCATATCTACTAAACCCCACCAAAATTTTGGTCGTTTAGGCCAATTTGTGTGTACACCCAATTGTAGTTTTGGCCAAGGAAGAAAAGTGTTAAATGAGTTATAGTTGAGGGGTTATAGTTGTAACTATTTATGGATAAAAATGGTTATAAAAGGTAACTTTAGGGTTTCAAATGTAACTCTTTAATTTAATATACTAATTATTAAATTAAACTCACCCAATTTTTTAATGGAATTTATCTTTTTTCTCCCCGTGAGTTAGATTTCTCCGTCATTATCGTTCAACTCGAAATAATTTTACGAACAAAACGCAACTAATTATATTCGAAACGGAGTTTTTTCATAAAATTATAAAATATTTTGGATTAATTAAATATATTACATATATAATAAACAAACTAAACTAATTATATCACATGAGTTCCAGTCCTTTGAACCCTTTTGTTCGCAATTTTTTTCTCTAATATCGCTCAACATTAGTTTTATAAAATATGTTAAAATGTTACACTGCAATGTGCGGGCCATTAGGTATACTAGGTAGCAAACAACGTATATCCAGATATAACCGCAGCAACGCGCGGTCCGAATTCTTTCTAGTTATTTCTATTACTAATATTATTATCATCATTAAAAAAATATGATTTTTAACAGTTATAAAAGTATGATTATCATTAATATTATTATCATTAATATTATTACCATAAGTATTATTATTATAATTATTATCATCATTAATATTAATATTAAGATTATTATTACTACTATTATAAGTATTATGAATTGGTTACGAATATAATTAAAACTATGTGTCATATTATAAAAGATTATAAAATGTGTAAGATTTAGAACATGAATGTAAAGTTAATAGATGGGTTACGAAGATTCTTTTTATAAAAAGATGATCAATAATCATAGGTTATAATTTAAACTTGAACATGAAAATAATTATGATATAAGAATAATCATGGTTATGAACTTTTAAACGAAGTATTATTATTATTATTATTATTATTATTATTATTATTATTATTATTATTATTATTATTATTATTATTATTATTATTATTATTATTATTATTATTATTATTATTATTATAATTAATATATATAGATATATTGTAATTATTATTATGAGTATTATTTTTATCATAACTATCAGTAATAGGAAAATTGATATTTTTACAAGTATTATTATCAATATCACTAAATTTATTATTAATATAATTATTATTAACATTATTACTTTATTTAGTAATATCAAGTATTACTATTATTATTATATGTTATCAATATTAATATAACTTTTGTATCAATATAATTACTATTAGAAACAAACAAATAATATAAATATAAAACATATTTAAAACATATAACATAACAAAAATAAATATTTTCATATACAAAAAGAATATATGAGACATATAAATATTATTAATATAAAAATGATATAAATAATAAATTAAATATATATATATATATATATATATATATATATATATATATATATATATATATATATATATATATATATATATATATATATATATATATATATATATATATAAACTTATTCGATTAAAGTTGTGTGTATTAATAGATATATAATTGATATAGGTTCGTGAATCCAAGACCAACCTTGCATTGTTCAGTATCGTCGTATGAACACATGCTCACTTTTTAAATGCTTTTGCAATATATATTTTTGGGACTGAGAATACATGCGCTGCTTTTATAAATGTTTGGGGAAATAGACACAAGTAACTAAAACTACATTCTATGGTTGAATGATCGAAATCGAATATGCCCTTTTTTAGTCTGGTAATCTAAGAATTAGGGAACAGACACCCTACTTGACGTGAATCCTAAAGATAGATCTATGGACACTAACAAGCCCCAGTCAGAGAATTTGAACTACTTTAGTACTTCGATTTTATCATGTCCGAAGGGAGTCCCGGAATGATGGGGATATTCTATATGCATCTTGTTAAGGTCGATTACCAGGTGTTCAATCCATATGAATGATTTTTGTCTCTATGTATGGGACGTATATTTATGAGAAAGGGAAATGAAAATCTTGTGGTCTATTAAAATTATGGAAATGATCGATTATGATAAACTAATGAATTCACCAACCTTTTGGTTGACACTTTAAAGCATGTTTATTCTCAGGTATTAAGGAAATCTTCCGCTGTGCATTTGCTCATTTTAAAGATATTACTTGGAGTCATTCATGGCATATTTCAAAAGACATTGCATTCAAGTCGTTGAGTTCAATAGAGATTATTATTAAGTAAATGACAGTTTAGGTCATTTATAGGTTGAATATTATGAAATGGTATGCATACCTGTCAACTTTTGATGTAATGAAAGTTTGTCTTTTAAAACGAATGCAATGTTTGTAAAATGTATCATATAGAGGTCAAATACCTCGCAATGTATTCATATGTTATTGTATTCGTTCTTATGGATTAGGACGGGTCTTTACAGAGCGTTATCATTGTACAAGGTCTAAATCGATAAGGTCCATGTGTTTGTTCTACTAGTGTGTTTATTCTTTGTTGGAGAGATGCTCAGGTAGATAATCCTGTGTACTGATGGATTGCTTGGGCAATGGGGTCACTAGAGTTTGTTCGGGCTTCGACCCCTTATCTCCTAAACAAGGAGATAGGTGTTCTATCCAAAGAGAGATTCTTGGTCACAAGCTAGTAGCATAGATCAGATTATTTCTCAAAAGTATATTATATATCAAAAGACATCCATCCCTCGTAGGATAACAATGTGGAAGTACGGCGTGTTTCGGCTGGCTCATCCGGCCCATCTACGTGTTATTTACGTTTCTTGTATTAGTTTTCGCATTTACTTAGTATTTATCTCCATGTTGTGTGTGTGTTGATAACCTGAGATTGTCAAGTTCTTGTTGAGGCTAGCTAAATTCCTAACAAGGTGTCGTAGTTAGCGTTGACGTGACAGGCGTGTTGGTAAAATGAGAAGTAGTGGGGTGGCGTATTGAATATCGTGTTGGATGAGGTTTCAAAATAGATTGGAAGTTGGGTGAAATATTGAATAAACAATATTAAAAATATATTAAAATAATATTTAAAAACATAAATTAATCAAACACGTCATATTTTATCCGTGTACTACACTCAACACGCCAAGAGAAAAAAAGCCCCAACACGCCGCGTTACTGGCTTGTTTCGGGCGTGCTCCGAGCACATGGGGTCTAACACGCCTCATTACAAGTGGTCTAAGAGTGTTGATATTTCCACTTTAATTTTTTATAGATCGGTTAATTATTACATGTTAGGATAAAATGGTAGCAAGTTTTATAAAAGTTTAGGAGGTAGCAAATTACTTATAGTTTTAACAAGCAGGAGATAACAAAGTGATATTACTGAAGTACGTGATGTTTGTGTAATTTCATCAAACTTTATTTGAAATGTCTTATTGCATTGTTGGATCACTTTTTAACCCTGACTATGACGTATAGACAAATTGTAGTGACTTGTCTTTCTATATGGAAGGTCAGGGGTTCAACTCCCACCCGTTGCAAAATTTCCTTTGTTGTTACCCCGCTCATTTCATGGGTTTTGGAGGTTGCAAACGTCATGCGTTTAGGCCTCACCCGAATGGGTTTTATTACACGCGATGCCCGTATGAATTCTTCGTGAGGGTTTCCTCCAAAGGGGAGGTAAGGCTATAATGATTCATACCAAGGAAATGATTGAGTGTGTAGGTGGGTGTCAACATCGCGTTCGACCCCCGTCAGTGACTTATAACCGTCGTTAAAAAAATGGTGCCCTTTTTGGGTGATGTTGTAATTTCATGAAGTGAAGGTAAATAATGGTTTTAGTGTTAAATCTGATTGAAATTTATTTAAAAAATTGAGTTATGTGATAAAATTTTATTGAAAATTTAGTGGTAAAGAAATAAATTATTACTATAGATATTTACGTGTTAATTTATTATTGAGCAAAAAAAATCTAACGCCTATTTTTTCCATCAGATAGTTGACTAATGCCCCTTTTCCGTCACGGCTAATACTACATTAAAGGTGTCAAAGATTTTTATGCCAAAAAAGCTTTGGGTGTCACTTTTGGGAATCTCGTGTCCCTTTATGAATGGTCTTACAAATCAAGTGTCATTTTTATGTCAACTAAAAAAAGAGGTTTTAAGAGTGAAGTGGTATGATCAAGAGGGAAGTAACTAATCGGGGAGAAGCGGGGGGAAGCAAAATCTTTTTTTTTCATTTTTTGAAAAAACTTTGTTCACAAACATTATAGATTGGATGAAAATGTGAACATTTAATAAAGATACTTTGTGATAAATGTTTTTATTTTGGCGGAAAAACGCTCGAAGAACTAATATATAACAATTATCGTGTTTTTCGAGCGTATGTTGAGGTTTTAGATATTAGGGTTTAGATATTAGGGTTTATAGGGTTTAGATATTAGGGTTTAGAAATTTAGGGTTTAGGGTTTAGAATTAGGATTTAGATTGAGTTTTTAACACGAACAGTTTAGAGTTTAGGGTTTAGGGTTTAGGGTTTGGTGTTTTGGGTTTATTCCATAAACCCAAAACACCAAACCCTAAACCCTAAACTCTAAATCGGGCTAAATTTTACTTCACAAAACATGAAGAAAAAAACGTTAACATTCTTCACGAACAATATTATCTTGAATGTTATTTTTGTCGATCGTTTTCCTTCCTAAATAATAACATTCATCGCGAAGTGTCTTCTCTAAATATTCATATTAATGTGTGATCTTGATGCCTGAAATAAAAAATTCCAAAAAATCGAAAAAAAAATTTGTTTCCCCCCGCTTCCCCCCTATTGGTTACTTCCCCATTGATCCTGACCCTAAGAGCGAAAAGACAAAAATATTTTGGTGGACAATGATCAAGCATATTACGGCTTGAATGCAAAGAGTGAGTGAATATTTGTGGATTAATTGTTTGATCTCCGATAAACGTGATGGATTCGGGATTTGGATTCGCGAAGGTTGAATAACAATTGATCTATGAGGGTTCAACTCAGTAGTGAACTCGAGTGAGTTTGTTACTCGGGTGAGTTTGTTACTGTGACGACCCAAAAATTTCCGACCAAATTTAAACTCAATCTTTATATGGTTTCGACATGATAAGCAAAGTCTATAATGCTGAGTCTCGAAAACTTTGAACTGTATTCATGTATGCATTTAACCTCGACCATTTCCAACTATTCACGAACATTGTTTTGTAAATAAATATGAATATATATATCTGGATATATACTTTATATTACTTGAAACCATAATATACAAATTAGTTATTAGAATTAATAATGTAAGATAATTTACGATATAATATAACAAGTTGTAATTAAAATGTAATCATAGATATTGTATTTTGAAAAATATAAACTTTGATTATTTTATACACGATTTTATTTTTCTTAGTTAATAACGGATACTTATATATACAATTGTGGATTGATACATATATAGAATATATATAAATTTTAATACATGATTATTATATGTATATTGTAATGTATATATATAATTTATTAATCAATTTATAAATATTATATGTAGAAATTTATAATACTTCATTTTATATGAGTATTTATATGTTAATAATAATTTGTTATATTAATATTATTACTACTTTCAATATTAATATTATTAATATGATTATTTCGAATATAGAACAAGTAGACAGGGAATTTGATATATATAAACTATTATATTATTATTATTATTATTATTATTATTATTATTATTATTATTATTATTATTATTATTATTATTATTATTATTATTATTATTATTATTATTATTATTATTAGTATTAATATCACTAATAATATTAATATTATTATAATTAGTATTATTATTGTTATCATTAATAATGTTATTATGAGCATATTTATTTTTATTATAATAATTAATATATTATTATTACTTATTAATATTAATTATTAATTTATAATTTATTGAATTAACTGATTAAGGATTAAGCAATATAATTTAAAAACATTTTATATTAGTAATATTAACATATTATTATATTTAATATATATTTATTAATTATTAATATTAAAACAAAATTTATATAATATAGATAATTACGCGTGATAGGTGGATACCAGTACCTGCTCTATATTTTTTTTTCTATCTTTCTGTTTGTCTTGTGAACCATTTGTCGACCTTTCTCCATCTATAACAAACGATCAACTCACATTATTGGTAAAACAGATTCCTTAGATTTTTTTTCCATTATCTAAACTAATCTTAATCATCTTCTATTATCTGTTTTTAATTGAATTAAAATGTCAAGAAATATACCTGTTCTTCTGTTCGTGCCTGGTATAATCAATGAACCGAATTCGTGGAAGTTTTCAAAATCTGTTAATGTGATGATGTTAGGAATAATTCATTTAAACTATATATAAAGTTTCAGCTCTTAATTCGTAAAATCAAAGTCGAATTTCGAAGTCAAAGATATAGTTTCAAAAGTCAAAATAATGGTTCTTCGCGAAATTCATTTTTAATTCGATGTTTCAGATTCAATTAGGTACACAGATAGTTTCAAAAGGGGTTTTGCAACCTATTTCATGAAGTAAGTTTTTGTTAAAACGACCTCTAATTCAAAATCAATTTTTATTTCTTGTTCTGTGTTCGATGAACAGCAAGTATGGCTGTTTCAATTTTTTGTATTTTCTGTTAACTAAATTCAATTGTTACATATTATTTCGGGTTCATTTTCGATTCCTAAAACAAGTAAGTGTATTATGGGTGATTGGTACGAATTCCAGTTGATGGGTTTATGAGGAAGATGAAGATATGTAACAGAAAATAAACACGGGTTAAGTAAATATAGATATTAGATTATAACAGAAAAGTAACACGCAGAGCATTGGTTTATGAGAGTGTCGGGGGAGCGAGAGGTCACGGGTTCGAGCCCAATCTCGTGCAATTCTTTTTACAGCAGCCTTTAAAGGGTATAAACCTTTTATTTTTTATTTTTATTATTATTATTATTATTATTATTATTATTATTATTATTATTATTATTATTATTATTATTATTATTATTATTATTATTGTTATTATTATTTTTGATATTGTGATTATTATTATTGTTATTATTGGTGTTAAAATTATTAATATTATTATTATATGTATAAGTATTATAATCATTATTATTATTATCATTAAAAGTATTAATAATACTATTAGTAGTAAACTTATCATTATTAGTACTATTATTATTATTAACATAAATATCATTTTTTTTAAACAATGTCATTATTATTATTAGTATTATCATTATCACTATTATCGTTAGTAGTAAAATTATTAAAGTTATTAATATTATCAGTATTAGTATTATTATTACTACCATTATTACTAAAGTAACTTTATTTTTGAACATGTCGTTTCTGTTAAAACTAATAGAATCATTAAAAGTAACATCTTTACTATCATTATTATTATTAAACTTATTATCATTATTATCATTCTTATAAAATTATTATTTTGTTATCACTAAAACTATCAATATTATCATAAAAAGATACTTTTATATAAAAATACATTAAGTTATACTTTTATTACTAAAAAGATATTAGCTAAGCTATATCAATTAATATATAAATATATACTAAACCTTAACATATAGTTTTTATTATTAATGATAAGTAATAGTTATATAAAACATATAAACTAAATATATTAAATTTATCTAAATAACATATAGTATAACAAGTATATTATTAATAACAAAAAAATATATTTATAATTGATCGAATACGATTACGTGTATTAATAAATCCACAATTGATATAGGTTCGTGAATCCGAGGCCAACCCTACAATTGTTAAATGTCGTCATATGTATTTTTACTACAAAATACAGTATGGTGAGTTCATTTGATTCCCTTTTACTCTTTACATTTTTAGGACTGAGAATACATGCGCTGTTTTTATAACTGTTTCCTAAATGCTTTTGAGATATATTTTTGAACTGAGAATACATGAACTGCTTCTATAAACGTTTGACAAAATAGACACAAATATTCAAAACTACATTCTATGATAGAATTATTTGGATTCAGAGGTTCGATTTCTATAAGGATTGTATTATTGACCATCGGTGAGATGATTTCGTCATTGCACTACGCGTTAGCTACCGATATTGTTCGATTTAGTAGTTAGTAACGGTGAGATGATTTCGTCATTGCACTACGCGTTAGCCACCGTTTTAACTACCATCGGTGAGATGATTTCGTCATTGCACTACGCGTTAGCTACCGATGTATTGTATTGTATTGTATTATAGTCGACTTTGTAGTTGGTAACGGAGGGATGATTTTGCATTGCGTACGCATTAGCCCCTGTTTCAGCTACCCTCGGAGGGATGATTTTGCATTGCGTATGTATTAGCCCTCGTTGTAAGAATTATATTGTATTAACTACCACAGTGAGATGATTTTGTCATTGCACTACGCATTAGCTACCGTTGGTGAGTTGTTTGAAAGGTTCCAGTGTTCTTCATATGAATGATTTTCCAGCAGTGAGCAGACCTGCACAGATTGTTTTCTAATTATGAGTATCTTGCGGTCTATTAAAATGATGAATTTTATTGTTTACGATAAACCTATGAAGTCACCAACCTTTTGGTTGACACTTGAAAGCATGTTTATTCTCATGTTTGAAAGAAATCTTCCGATGTGCATTTGCTCATTTTAGAGATATCAGTTGGAGTCATTCATGACATATTTCAAAAGACGTTGCATTCGAGTCGTTGAGTTCATCAAGATTAATATTAAGTCATTCATAGTTTGGATATATTATGAAAGGATATGCATATCTGTCAACTTTCGATGCATTGGAAGTTTGTCTTTTAAAAACGAATGCAATGTTTGTAAAATGTATCATATAGAGGTCAAATACCTAACGATGTAATCATATGTTATTGTATTCGTCCTTATGGATTAGGACGGGTCGTCTCATGTGGTATCAGAGCGGTGGTCTTAGCGAACCAGGTCTTGCATTAGTGTGTCTAACTGATAGTTGTTTAGATGTATTAGTGAGTCTGGACTTCGACCGTGTCTGCATGTCAAAAGTTTTGCTTATCATTTCGTGTCAAAAATCATCTACTTATCATCCTTAGGAAATTACCTGCTTATCATTCCTAGTCTAGACATATCTTACTGCATTGATTGCATGAATAGCGTATAGACAAATCTATATCTTAGCGTATCTGTTACTGTAGAATTTATCTGACACGTTTTCTTAATTTCCTCCGTAATCTACCGGATCTTCTGTACTATATTAGATATTCTATATAATTAGAATATTATCTGATAACCGAAAATCATTTCATATCGAAAATCCTCTAACTAATCATAAGAGATGGATCCTACACCTAGCTTGGATTCCATTAGTTCCGGAAGCAATTTCAAAATGCGTATTGAAGTAGACTCCGAAGTCAATGAACCCGAAGTGTCTCCACCGTTTAGCTATTTTTCTTTCTGGAGGAGATGGGGGTGGGTCCGAGACTTACTCACTCGATGGAGAAATGAAGAAGGCGAGCCCTACAGGGAACCAAACTTACCTCCTAACATCGGAGAAAACGATGTACTCACCGGTGAACCTATGCGCAACACTGTATTCACCCTTCTTGCTAAAGTTTTCCACCTCGAAGGTCGCATTACTGCAATCTCAGAAAATATTCAACCTCTACTTCTGAATACCAATCGAAGGGGAATATTAGAAGAAGTTAGGGGATTTCGAATTGATAATCAAGATCTATCGAATCAGATGAGTCTATGGATAGAAATGATAGAGGGTAGGATAGAAACCCTGACAAGAATGGTGCGTGATTTACAAGCTATACTTACTACACCAACATCATCACCAACCTCAGCACCAACAACACTTGTAGCACCGACAGCAACAGTACCACCATCAGCAGCACAAGCACCATAACCAGTATCAACAACAACAACAACATCATCATACGTCTCAACCTCGCAATCCATACCTCAAGCATAATCATCGTTCTACGAATCGTTCTACATAAACAATCTTCGTCCTTCATGACGATTATGTAATTTCTAATGTTTTAGAGATTATGTACTCTAGTTCTAGCCGTAAATCTGATGAGTTTAATATCACGTTGACTCATTAAATCAATGATTACGTCTGAAGAAAATATATATGTATATATGTTTTCATAAAGATTGTAATTAAAAATTTTATTGTACAAACAGTTAATGGTGAAAATATTTTAACGGGTAGGTAATACCCGAGGAATATTTAGATTTCGCATTAATAAGTTACACTGTACATTCTTCGAATCTGATTCAACAGTCATTTACTATCCTACTTACAACCACAGCTATATGACTCCGTTCACCACAGAATAACCATTTTCATTCAATTTCATATTTGGATTTTGACCTATCAGAATCCAACAAGTGGCATAATGAAGAAAACATTGGACAAAATAAAATTTGTTAGAAACAAACAAATTAACTATGAGAAATTTTGTTAAGAATCCACGCTAACAAAATCCTAGCTAACTGTTCCTAGCTAACTGGTTACATTTTATTTATCACAATTTATTTATCGTCATTTATATTCTCGCAATTTTATTTATCGTCATTAAATTTCTGTTATTTATTTTACGCACTTTAAATATCATGACACGTATACAAGGTTTTGACATATCATATCGACGCATCTATATATATTATTTGGAATAACCATAGACACTCTATATGCAGTAATGACCGAGTTAGCTATACAGGGTTGAGGTTGATTCTACAATAATATATATACTTTGAGTTGTGATCGAGTCTGAGACATGTACACGGGTCACGATACGTATTAATTAATTCGAATATTATATATTAAACTATATATGAATTATTGGACTGTTAACTGTGGACTATCGACTGTGGACTAATAACATTGGACAATTAAAATGAATTTAAAATATTGATTATAACATATGAAACTAAACATTTCTTCAAGTTTGCCACTTGATTTCATCTTAAACCTCATTCGTATTTTGACGATTACAATCTGCGTTCAAACCTTTCATGATTCTTGAAAACACCTCAATCAAGAGAATGAACCAACCGCACTTCATCTACGGAAGAAAAGATTGATGCATATAGTTATGCACCTGAAAACACTCAGAATCTGAGTAAACATTTAACACGTATTTGTGATAGGTCCTTTGGCATTGTTATTTCCGAAAATAACAATGCAATTTCTTTTCAAATTAGCCAATTTTGTCACAGCTTCAGCAAATCAATTTCAACTTTTCATTCGAATAAACTCTATTATAACTTTGATATATAAGTTTGTCTTTCGTCAACGTTACCGGAGGACTATTTATATTCCACCACATTAAAAGTAAACTTACCAACAACTTTGTTGATCTTTGACTTTCAGAAAAATCATTACATCCATTGAAACCCTATCATATACTCATCCGCATCTTGTAACAAGAATTGCCTTACCAATCATCGGGAATCAGCAATCAGTATTTTGAATCTCGCAGCGTTTCTACATCAACAGTTATAAGTATACATATAATCCTTATCTCTTAGAATTATGATCTTCCATTCTGAAATTCTGAAAAGCACCCAGTCTACAAATCAATACTTCAAATTCTGAAAAAGCTGAATACAGCAGCAAAAACTGTACACGACCTTAACAGTCGAAGGTAAAAAGATAAAGAATAAGTGTGTTTGCAAAGCTCAGAAAAGTTGGAACTCGAAAACGGATTAAGCAAACTATGAAGGAGGCTGTGGACAAATCACAAAGACTAAACCTGCCCTCAAAGAATCCAAATGATTCAGTACCTGCTAAAGACATTAACGAATACCTTGCTTCTGACTCTAAACTTTTGCAGACAAATTTTCTTCATCATCCATCGATATTAGAAATTCTAAGATATCATCGTATCTTTCTTTTTTAATATCCTCAATATTTCTGAAGATATCTTCATAAATATTCTCGTCCGATATTAATTATCTCTCTGCGCTATCTGTATTATATCATAAGAGGAAACTATTTTAGTTTCTATATTCTGTGAACCTTCGAATTTAAAATATGAATGTTTTTGAAGTAGTGTTGGGAACTGAAGCATGAGTTAGTATAATATAATGACACTTGATCAACGTGATTATATTACAGTAGGTCATGCTGAGTTTCTAATGGGACGTGATGATTCACAGATCATAACGTCATCATGTACCATGTTACATAACTCTTTCATTCTGCTTAACTTTTGAACATATCAAGAAAATATATTCTTGATAGTTCTATTCTCAGTGATTTAGGTAATTTGACAAATCAAATCGTGCTACTACCTTTCCTTTCTACCTTGTATATTATGCTAATTCGAAACTCCATACCTACGAATTCTGGACCATTACTTGTGAAAAGAAAACAAAAGCATGAAGCTCTGAAATAAAAAGGTGGTATAAATCGCAGCAAATAAGAGAGAGCATTAGCTGTAGATGACAATGATTATAGGAGACAGAAGCAGGGACATCAAAATATAAGGGAAGATATAAAATCCAACAACAAATCAGAAATTACAAACCGTGGATATTAATACGAATAGCAATATAAAAATACGGTATAATTAAGAATAGTATCACCCAAGGTAATAGTAGAAGTAAACAGATTTTTCTGGTGGAAGATTGAAAAGAAGGATGACAGAAATGATAATTAGGAAAAAAAAATCAAGGATTAGAACTGGATTAAGCATTTTCACAATCCTTTGGATGTATGAACTAAGAAAGAAAGTATTGGAATGGTGAAAATAATAGAACGGAAGAAGTTCATTTATAGTGGAAACACCAGACAGAGCAATCGAGACAAATGATCGCATTTAATTAAAAAGATCTTAATTTCCATAAATCCCGAAGAATCAAATCTATTAGATTACGAAGATTTTCTCTAAATCCCTTGAATTCCGGAATTCAACCCTGACTACGTCAAAAGTTAAATCTCTATCTCAATCTTTTGTGACAGCTTCACTCGTACTCTTCGATTAAATAAATTGTTTTATCTATATTACTCAATGATGATAAAATTCTATTTGTCAACCAAAATTCGTCATAAAAATATTCTTATTGTTATCCATGACCATCCCAATCAAATTTTGGGACGAAATTTCTTTAACGGGTAGGTACTGTGACGACCCGAAAATTTCCGACCAAATTTAAACTCAATCTTTATATAATTTCGACATGATAAGCAAAGTCTATAATGCCGAGTCTCGAAAACTTTGAACTCTATTCATGTATGCATTTAACCTCGATCATTTCCAACGATTCACGAACATTGGTTTGTAAATAAATATGAATATATATATATATATATATATATATATATATATATATATATATATATATATATATATATATATATATATATATATATATATATATATATATATATATATATATATATATATATATCTGGATATATACTTTATATGACTTGAAACCATAATATACAAATTAGTTATTAGAATTAATAATGTAAGATAATTTACGATATAATATAACAAGTTGTAATTAAAATGTAATCATAGTTATTGTATTTTGAAAAATATAAACTTTGATTACTTTATACACGAATTTATTTTTCTTAGTTAATAACGGATACTTATATATACAATTGTGGATTGATGCATATATAGAATATATATAAATTTTAATACATGATTATTATATGTATATTGTAATGTATATATATAATTTATTAATCAATTTATAAATATTATATGTAGAAATTTATAATACTTCATTTTATATGAGTATTTATATGTTAATAATAATTTGTTATATTAATATTATTACTACTTTCAATATTAATATTATTAATATGATTATTTCGAATATAGAACAAGTAGACAGGGAATTTGATATATAAACTATATTATTATTATTATTATTATTATTATTATTATTATTATTATTATTATTATTATTATTATTATTATTATTATTAATATCACTAATAATATTAATATTATTATAATTAGTATTATTATAATTATCATTAATAATGTTATTATTAGCATATTTATTATTATTATAATAATTAATATATTATTATTACTTATTTCCATATGTACTAAATGCAATAAAAAATATGGTCTTTTTATTTTATGATGTATGTAGTTTTTGGTAGGGAAAGTTTGAGTTAAATGGGATTTAGTTAGGGGGTAAAACATGTAATTACTTAGGGGTAAGTTTGAGTTAAGTGAGTGTTAGTGAGGGGCTAAGATGTAACTTTTTAATATTAATTAAATAAAACTCATCCAAATTTTTAACGAGATTTATCTTTTTTTCGTCCGCGATTTAGGTTCATCGGTCATCACCGTTCAACTCGAAATAATTTTACGAACAAAACACAAGTAAAAATATTCGAAACGGAGCTTCTTTTTTTAAGGGTAACATACTAACATATATATAATAAACAAACCTAATTTATTATATCAAGTGGAAGACTAGAGTAATCATGAGTTTGTAAGGGACAAGACATGAGTTCGATTCTTCCTAGCCCCTTTTTTCTTCTTTTTGTTCGCATTTTTTTTCAGTTCTCGCTCAACATAAGTTTCATTAAAGATGTTAAAATGTTCTGCTGCAACGCGCGGTCCGAAATCTTTTCTAGTTAATACTAATTATTAATTTATAATTTATTGAATTAACTGATTATGGATTAAGCAATATAATTTAAAAAAAATTTATTAGTAATATTAACATATTATTATATTTAATATATATTTATTAAATATTAATTATTAATATTAAAACAAAATTTATATAATATAGATAATTACGCGTGATAGGTGGATACCAGTACCTGCTCTATATTTTTTTTTCTATCTTTCTGTTTGTCTTGTGAACCATTTATCGACCTTTCTCCATCTATAACAAACGATCAACTCATATTATTGGTAAAACAGATTCCATAGATTTTTTTTCCATTATCTAAACTAATCTTAATCATCTTCTATTATCTGTTTTTAATTGAATTAAAATGTCAAGAAATATACCTGTTCTTCTGTTCGTGCCTGGTATAATCAATGAACCGAATTCGTGTAAGTTTTCAAAATCTGTTAATGTGATGATGTTAGGAATAATTCATTTAAACTATATATAAAGTTTCAGCTCTTAATTCGTAAAATCAAAGTCAAATTTCGAAGTCAAAGATATAGTTTCAAAATTCAAAATAATGGTTCTTCGCGAAATTCGTTTTTAATTCGATGTTTCAGATTCAATTAGGAACACAGATAGTTTCAAAAGGGGTTTTGCAACCTATTTCATGAAGTAAGTTTTTGTTAAAACGACCTCTAATTCAAAATCAATTTTTATTCCTTGTTCTGTGTTCGACGAACAGCAAGTATGGCTGTTTCAATTTTTTTTGTATTTTCTGTTAACTAAATTCAATTGTTACATATTATTTCGGGTTCGTTTTCGATTCCTAAAATAAGTAAGTGTATTATGGGTGATTGGTACGAATTCCAGTTGATGGGTTTATGAGGAAGATGAAGATATGTAACATAAAATAAACACGGGTTAAGTAAATATAGATATTAGATTATAACAGAAAAGTAACACGCAGAGCATTGGTTTATGAGAGTGTCGGGGGAGTGAGAGGTCACGGGTTTGAGCCTGATCTCGTGCAATTCTTTTTACAGCAGCCTTTAAAGGGTATAAACCTTTTATTTTTTATTATTATTATTATTATTATTATTATTATTATTATTATTATTATTATTTATTATTATTATTATTATTATTATTATTATTATTATTATTTTTGATATTGTGATTATTATTATTGTTATTATTGGTGTTAAAATTATTAATATTATTATTATATGTATAAGTATTATAATCATTATTATTATTATCATTAAAAGTATTAATAATACTATTAGTAGTAAACTTATCATTATTAGTACTATTATTATTATTAACATAAATATCATTTTTTTTTAAACAATGTCATTATTATTATTAGTATTATCATTATCACTATTATCGTTAGTAGTAAAATTATTAAAGTTATTAATATTATCAGTATTAGTATTATTATTACTACCTTTATCACTAAAGTAACTTTATTTTTGAACCTGTCGTTTCTGTTAAAACTAATAGAATCATTAAAAGTAACATCTTTACTATCATTATTATTATTAAACTTATTATCATTCTTATAAAATTATTATTTTGTTATCACTAAAACTATCAATATTATCATAAAAAGATACTTTTATATAAAAATACATTACGTTATACTTTTATTACTAAAAAGATATTAGCTAAGCTATATCAATTAATATATAAATATATACTAAACCTTAACATATAGTTTTTATTATTAATGATAAGTAATAGTTATATAAAACATATAAACTAAATATATTAAATTTATCTAAATAACATATAGTATAACAAGTATATTATTAATAACAAAAAAATATATTTATAATTGATCGATTACGATTACGTGTATTAATAAATCCACAATTGATATAGGTTCGTGAATCCGAGGCCAACCCTACAATTGTTAAATGTCGTCATATGTATTTTTACTACAAAATACAGTATGGTGAGTTCATTTGATTCCCTTTTACTCTTTACATTTTTATGACTGAGAATACATGCGCTGTTTTTATAACTGTTTCCTAAATGCTTTTGAGATATATTTTTGAACTGAGAATACATGAACTGCTTCTATAAACGTTTGACAAAATAGACACAAATATTCAAAATTACATTCTATGATAGAATTATTTGGATTCAGAGGTTCGATTTCTATAAGGATTGTATTATTGACCATCGGTGAGATGATTTCGTCATTGCACTACGCGTTAGCTACCGATATGGTTCGATTTAGTAGTTAGTAACGGTGAGATGATTTCGTCATTGTACTACGCGTTAGCTACCGTTTTAACTACCATCGGTGAGATGATTTCGTCATTGCACTACGCGTTAGCTACCGATGTATTGTATTGTATTGTATTATAGTCGACTTTGTAGTTGGTAACGGAGGGATGATTTTGCATTGCGTACGCATTAGCCCCCGTTTCAGCTACCCTCGGAGGGATGATTTTGCATTGCGTACGCTGTAGCGACCCCGACAAATCGTCAAGTGACGGCGTCGACTACGTAGGTCCCATTACCTGGTCATAAGTCTTTAAAACAGACGTTTGACCCAAAATATGTCGCATCCATTCAAGTGTAAAGATTGTTTCAAGTTTACAAAGATAATTGACCACAAGTTAAGTTACAACGTTATAAGTACAAATGAAAACTATGCGACACAGTTTAAATAAGTTCAAAAGATGCTCCAAAATGCATGTATACTCGACATCCAAGCAAGTATCAAAAGAGTGCGGAAGCATGTATCACTAAGCATTCAAAACCTGAGAAAACATAGAAGAATCTGTCAACAAAAACGTTGGTGAAATCATAGGTTTAGTAAGTATTAAACGTTGTTTTTGAACCACAAGATTTTGTATTTCCATAACGTAGATTATCCAAATCATTTGCATTCCAAAAGTGTTGTTATACGCGAGCACTCAATTATCAAAACTTAACCAACGTTACCCCATCACACAGTGCTAGAACCCACACTAAAAGACAAAAATATATTTCATCCGCATAACGGTAGCGAACCGTCCGAATGAGGGTTTGTTAAACCCGTATGGCCACACAATATAAGTTCTCGCTTACACCCTGCAAGTGTAACTAATGATAATCGAATTGAGGCATTTTTGTTCTAACTCGCACGTGGAATGTTTGTTTTCACACTTGTGTTCAAAACATAAAAGTAAGTAGTACAAGATGTAACAAAGTATATGTTTTCTCAGCCCACGATTTAAAAGTATAAAAGTTGTTGAAAAGGTGGGACTATGATCTCACCTCGAGTGGACGAGTATAAAAGTACTTCACAAAGTAAACGTGTGCATGAAAGTTGCTTAGCCTTGACCTAAACAAGTAAGTTGTATCAATTAACCGGTTACGACACAAGGTCGGGCGAAATGTGTTCAATTAGTCCTATGGCTCGTTACGACTCGATTAAATATAGCATGTGAATCACGTTGCCAAGTTTCATGCGAGAATCAAGTATAAAAGCATGTTAGAACGATTACATAAAAGTTTGGTTATGTTTGACTAAAAGTCAAACTTGGTCAAAGTCAACGAAAAGTCAACGCGTTCGGGTCGGGTCCCGAACTATTTTTCTATGCTAAATATTCATATACAAGTATATTAAAACAAGTTTCATGTGAATCGGAGGTCGGTAGCTAGTCAAACATTTCACGTGAAATGGGACAAAGAGGTCAGAATCTGACCAGGTCTATCTGCGCGCCGCGCGGGGTGAGGTGCGCGCCGCGCCATTTCCTGTACAGGCAATTCTGGTCAGTTTTCAAGTAAGCACGACCCAAAACTCAAATAATCCTAACTCACAAACCGCAAACCTCCTAAACATGTATCTCACGTCGTTGGAAAGGTATTTTAACAAGGAATACAACTAAACACTTTTCATAGATCATAACCGACAATTTCCAAATCGAAAACATCATCAAAGTTCATCATTTTCAACCAAAAATCAAAGAAACGCATTTTATGATTCGGGAACTTTTAACATACAAATGATATGCCGTTTTGAAGGTAATAACGCATACATTGCAACTAGACGCATATTCCAAGTTTCAATAAACATTTACTACGTCAAAATCACTAGCCACGTTATCGTTTCAAAATCAATTTCGACACAAATGAGACTTATGATTCACTAATCAAACGCTAGCATACACCACACCATTTCGAAGCTATTTACGCATACAATTTAACTAGTTAACTAGCATACATTCAAACAAGTGTCTCAACTAGCATTCAACCGCATCAAGTTCCTACCAAAACGATAATCGATTCACCAAAAACACATTTCATGTTATTGAGCTAGTTTTTCATCATCCAACATATCAAAACGAAGCTAATGAAGTAACTAACACTTTTAACACATACACTTTATCTTATAACATCATTTGAGCAACCAAAACTCAAGATTAAGCTAGACCCATTTGGGTGTTCATGTCATATTTTCAAAACACGAAGAACGAGCATACAAATTACATACACGACATCCCTACGAGCCATAGACACTAATTAACCACTTGACAAGTCTAAAAACGAATTTAACAAGTTAGGGTTTCATGAGAAATTCTTACCCCATGCCATGAGACTAGTATCAAATCGAAGAGGATGAAACGAGGATTCCAAAAGTACAATCTGTTTTGATGTTTGATTCCTTGCTTGAATTTGGATGATGATTGAAAATGATGAAGAATTTAGGATGGGAGTTTTTGGTTGAGAGAAAAGAAGAAAGAAAAAGAAATTAAATGTGGAGGATGGTGGAGAAGTAGTTGACTTAGTCAACTACTAGTGAGTAGTTTGGCCATTTGGTAAAAATGGTCCCTCAATTTTAAGCCGGGTGCGTAATTTAACCAAACGAGATATTTTAAAACGCTAGAGTAAACGAGTGGTGTTAAAATTGAATAGCGGAAATATTATGAACGTTAGTCAACGGAAACTACGAATTTAAATAACGAAAGATATTATAAAAAAAAGAAGACGGTGTTAAAATTAAATTTTAACGGAAAAACACGGGATGTTACATTATCCACACCTCAAAAGAAATTTCGTCCCGAAATTTAGTTGGAAGTAGTAGTTGTTGAATCTTCATCGAGGTCTTGTGTTGCCGATTCTACGAGTGAGGGAAGGTACGTCCTTGGGTATTTCAACGAACCTGAAGGTCGGGGTCGTATGTTGTTTTAAGGTTTGGTTCCATGATTTTATGGTTTCCGGTCCTCCTAGGAAGTGAGGTTTATCGTCGATAGTGAGTTCATCAAAGAAGATAACAAGTTCTCGTTTCGCAAAACACGTCTTTGAGTTGATACATCGAATGTAGGATAACGGAGACCCAAAACGAGTCGGAAAAGTCTAAACGGCTAGCGACGGGTCCAAAACGCCCCAAGAATTTAAAGGATCGAAATATAGCGGATTTAGCTTCCTACGTTTCCCGAAACGGATTGCACCTTTCCCAGGTGCGACTCTTAACGTGACGCGGTTTCCCACGTGGAATTTGAAATGTTTACGTCTAAATCGGCGTAGCTCATTTGGCAACAACGAGTCGTGTTGGGTCTTTCTTGGATATGGATAAGTTTTCTCGGTCGCTCATGCATAATACCGGTCCCGGTGAATTGGTCATCGTTTACTTGGTTCGACAAAAGGAGAATGACGTTTCCGGTCATAAAAGGTTTCGAAGGCGTGGCGTCAATACTCGAATGAAAATTTTGTAGTAAGAGAGTTTGATTAAAGGCAAAGACGTTTCTCAAGAAAATTTGAAGTTGGTAATACAAATTCGTATTATGGTTTTCAAGACTTAAATCGTATGTTTGTTCGGTCCGTCGGGTTGTGGATGGTACGCGGTACTCATGTCTAAGCGGGTCTCCAGGGTTTCTTGTAAAACTAGAAGTGAAACGAGTATTTCGATACGGGATAATTGACAAGGATACACCGTGTTGGAATAGAATCTCTTAAGATATGTTTGAACAAGTTAGTTAGGGTTCAAAAAAAAAAAATGTTCGTTAGGACTATTCACCCTCGTGGCGAATACTAATGTAATGTGAGGAGTTTCTCTATCCATGGAGAAATGTTACAAGGAGTTTCCTTAAACGGAAATGTGAGCGATAAAGATAGGGGTGAAATGAGGACTGAGAATAGGATGAGCTTACATCTCGAGGTTGCCATAACGCGCCTCTAGTTGTCGAAAATTGAAGTCTGGAAGAGAAACAAGATAGTACACGTAATTGTATAGTTCGGGGTTGAATAATAGTTGGCCGATTATCAGAAACACAAGGACGTTAAGTCAAAGAAGAGTGAAGTATCGTTGGATTGTGTGTTATCTTAAATCCCAGTAATATCAGACAGTAACGGTGAAATAACAGAGGTATCTTAAATCCCAGTAAGTCAAAGAAGAGTGAAGTATCGGTGAAATATCAGACAGTAACTAGTGTGGTACGTGATGACGAGAAAGTTGATCGGATCTACAGTTTAGTATTCGAATTCTTCGTGCAAAATAACGAATTTTAGTTACGTTAATTTTGAGTCGAGAGAGTATGCCTTTCGGCGTTCATGTAGAAATATTTCCATGTTTGAGTTCCATCTGTTGCTATACAATTTTAACTAGAAATGTTGGTGTGAAGAATCACGCTCAAGGTTCGAACACGGAGAGGTTTAAAGTTTTCCCTTAGTGAGTTAACGAGTTTAAAAGTCGGGTAACACGAGAAAAGTCAGAAATGAATCTTCGGTGATAACAGGCGAGATCTAAGATTTTACGAATACAAGTCTGAGTTGAGAGAGTTTCATGATTACGTGTGGCTTGATTTCGAGATTGATTGTAATGCCTTGACCATTAACATCATGGTCTAGAAAATTTGACTTCGTTTAACAGAAATTCTCACTCGGAGAATTTGGTATAGAGTTGCTCTTTTCTCAAAGTTCGAGCGTAAGATGATGATGTTGTTCGTTTGCCTTCTTTACTTGAATAAGTTAAGATGTCATCTATAAATATGATAACAGATTTGTCTAGATAAGTTGCATACGTGGTTTAGGAGGTTCATGAATACGGACGGAGTCCTAAATAAATCAAACGGTACTAAGAGGGATTTACAACTAACGTTGCGAGCTCGGAAAATGGCTAAGGAGACATCGTCTCCCTTAACCCCCAATTGATGATAACCAGAACGGAGGTCGATTTGGAATACACGGGATCCACGCAAATAATCATGAGGTAATGGATACGAGGAAGAGAGTATTGGTTTCCAACCGAAAGTTACTTAGTTCACAATAATCTATACATAAATGTAGGGCAACAATTTCTCCTTAATGAATAGGTTTTGAGTTCCTTAGTTCTATAGGTGTCGAGTCCAATTTCTTAACGCATATCCTCCGATAAAATTTATAGGCACACAATATTTTCCGTCGGTCACTTAAATCGTCTAAGTAGTATCTGGGGGAAAGAGGTGGAATATAAAGAGCACGAGTCAAATCCTTGGTTATAAAACGTCTAACGGTACTCGAATCGAATAAGTATGAAATATACAGTTTGTTGTGAAGAAACGTACCCGTGACTAGTCCATCATCGTCTCGGGCATCCTAGGTGTCGATGTTGTAAGTTCAACGGCGCGCGTTGGTTTTTGCTTTATTCTTTGGGCATTCATTCCTAAAATGACCCGATTGGCCACATTTGTAGCAAATACTCGGCTTTGGTGCATCGGGCCCCTTTTGAGTGACGGGGGCGGTACTTCCACAATACTTGGCAATATGACCACTACCTTGGCACCGATGGCAAATTAGCTTGCCACATTCACCAAAATGATGCTTGTGGCATTTGTTGCAAAAAGGTCGTGTCCCGGCATAACTTTTCTTGCCGACGGGGGTGAGAGGTTCCTTGGCAAAGTTGTTGTTGTAGTTGCTCGATTGGGGGGCTTCCCATTTTCTTTTGTTGTCACCCGACTCATCCTCGGCTTTAGGTGCCGGCACTTCAATTTCGTCTACCGTTTCGATCAATTGACGGGCCATATTCAGGGCCTCTTGGTGATTACTGGGTTTGGATGACATTACTCCTTGTTTGATGCTCTTGGGAAGACCATCCATGTAAAGTTCAACCCTTAGAGGTTCGGGGGTCACGAGGTTTGGGCACATCAAGGATAGCTCAGAAAATCGTTGATTATATGCCTTTAGGTCATTCCCGACCGCTTTTAAAGTTCTTAGTTCGTGTTCGAGCTTACGGGTCTCTTCGCGCGAGAAGTATTCGGTGATCATCTTTTTCTTTAAGTCGGCCCATGAGAGAGTGTGAGCTTCATCGATACCCACCGACAGCACATACGTATTCCACCATGTGAGGGCGATACCGGCAAAAGTGTGGGTGGAATATTTGACTTTGTCTTGGTCCCGACAACCGCTTATGCTAAAAACGGCTTCTGTTTGCTCAAACCATCGGGTGAGCACAACCGGTCCTCCGGTCCCATCGAAGGTGTGAGGTTTTCACCCCATGAAAGTTTTGTAGGAGCAACCCTCGTTTGAATTACCGGCTCCATGGTTGTTGTGGTTGTGGTTGTTATTGATGTCGGAGGAGATACTAGCCATAGCCGCACCTATGGCGGTGGCTATCATGCGTTGAAAAGCTTGTTCGGAAGTTTCATTACGTGGCCCGCGACGGGGAGGCATTGTTCCTTCAAGACACAAGAATATCGTTGATTAGTATTCTCAATAATACTAATCATGATAGGGAATGATGATGTAGAGAAAATTTTCCTTGACTCGCCTTAAATTCTTTATGTCATAATGTCGGAATGTCCATATGAATCACCGTAATATAATCCCGGAAATTATATTACCCTGATTCTCATGTGCATTTAACATTACCTCATAAAGTCAAGGTGGCGCGTCAACAAAATTTATCAACGTAAGATCAAGATCGAATACGAGTTAGATATGATAGAAGAGTTCGAGTATAGATGCACAAATAGTCAAGTAATTCCTACTTCAGTCTATATGCCGGTTGTAGTCTAGATTCACCTATGTACCCAATGACTCGGGGTGGACACAAATGAACTCTAAATCCCTACAACCAAGGCTCTGATACCACTTGTAGCGACCCCGACAAATCGACAAGTGACGGCGTCGACTACGTAGGTCCCATTACCTGGTCATAAGTCTTTAAAACAGACGTTTGACCCAAAATATGTCGCATCCATTCAAGTGTAAAGATTGTTTCAAGTTTACAAAGATAATTGACCACAAGTTAAGTTACAACGTTATAAGTACAAATGAAAACTATGCGACACAGTTTAAATAAGTTCAAAAGATGCTCCAAAATGCATGTATACTCGACATCCAAGCAAGTATCAAAAGAGTGCGGAAGCATGTATCACTAAGCATTCAAAACCTGAGAAAACATAGAAGAATCTGTCAACGAAAACGTTGGTGAAATCATAGGTTTAGTAAGTATTAAACGTTGTTTTTTAACCACAAGATTTTGTATTTCCATAACGTAGATTATCCAAATCATTTGCATTCCAAAAGTGTTGTTATACGCGAGCACTCAATTATCAAAACTTAACCAACGTTACCCCATCACACAGTGCTAGAACCCACACTAAAACACAAAAATATATTTCATCCGCATAACGGTAGCGAACCGTCCGAATGAGGGTTTGTTAAACCCGTATGGCCACACAATATAAGTTCTCGCTTACACCCTGCAAGTGTAACTAATGATAATCGAATTGAGGCATTTTTGTTCTAACTCGCACGTGGAATGTTTGTTTTCACACTTGTGTTCAAAACATAAAAGTAAGTAGTACAAGATGTAACAAAGTATATGTTTTCTCAGCCCACGATTTAAAAGTATAAAAGTTGTTGAAAAGGTGGGACTATGATCTCACCTCGAGTGGACGAGTATAAAAGTACTTCACAAAGTAAACGTGTGCATGAAAGTTGCTTAGCCTTGACCTAAACAAGTAAGTTGTATCAATTAACCGGTTACGACACAAGGTCGGGCGAAATGTGTTCAATTAGTCCTATGGCTCGTTACGACTCGATTAAATATAGCATGTGAATCACGTTGCCAAGTTTCATGCGAGAATCAAGTATAAAAGCATGTTAGAACGATTGCATAAAAGTTTGGTTAAGTTTGACTAAAAGTCAAACTTGGTCAAAGTCAACGAAAAGTCAACGCGTTCGGGTCGGGTCCCGAACTATTTTTCTATGCTAAATATTCATATACAAGTATATTAAAACAAGTTTCATGTGAATCGGAGGTCGGTAGCTAGTCAAACATTTCACGTGAAATGGGACAAAGAGGTCAGAATCTGACCAGGTCTATCTGCGCGCCGCGCGGGGTGAGGTGCGCGCCGCGCCATTTCCTGTACAGGCAATTCTGGTCAGTTTTCAAGTAAGCACGACCCAAAACTCAAATAATCCTAACTCACAAACCGCAAACCTCCTAAACATGTATCTCACGTCGTTGGAAAGGTATTTTAACAAGGAATACAACTAAACACTTTTCATAGATCATAACCGACAATTTCCAAATCGAAAACATCATCAAAGTTCATCATTTTCAACCAAAAATCAAAGAAACGCATTTTATGATTCGGGAACTTTTAACATACAAATGATATGCCGTTTTGAAGGTAATAACGCATACATTGCAACTAGACGCATATTCCAAGTTTCAATAAACATTTACTACGTCAAAATCACTAGCCACGTTATCGTTTCAAAATCAATTTCGACACAAATGAGACTTATGATTCACTAATCAAACGCTAGCATACACCACACCATTTCGAAGCTATTTACGCATACAATTTAACTAGTTAACTAGCATACATTCAAACAAGTGTCTCAACTAGCATTCAACCGCATCAAGTTCCTACCAAAACGATAATCGATTCACCAAAAACACATTTCATGTTATTGAGCTAGTTTTTCATCATCCAACATATCAAAACGAAGCTAATGAAGTAACTAACACTTTTAACACATACACTTTATCTTATAACATCATTTGAGCAACCAAAACTCAAGATTAAGCTAGACCCATTTGGGTGTTCATGTCATATTTTCAAAACACGAAGAACGAGCATACAAATTACATACACGACATCCCTACGAGCCATAGACACTAATTAACCACTTGACAAGTCTAAAAACGAATTTAACAAGTTAGGGTTTCATGAGAAATTCTTACCCCATGCCATGAGACTAGTATCAAATCGAAGAGGATGAAACGAGGATTCCAAAAGTACAATCTGTTTTGATGTTTGATTCCTTGCTTGAATTTGGATGATGATTGAAAATGATGAAGAATTTAGGATGGGAGTTTTTGGTTGAGAGAAAAGAAGAAAGAAAAAGAAATTAAATGTGGAGGATGGTGGAGAAGTAGTTGACTTAGTCAACTACTAGTGAGTAGTTTGGCCATTTGGTAAAAATGGTCCCTCAATTTTAAGCCGGGTGCGTAATTTAACCAAACGAGATATTTTAAAACGCTAGAGTAAACGAGTGGTGTTAAAATTGAATAGCGGAAATATTATGAACGTTAGTCAACGGAAACTACGAATTTAAATAACGAAAGATATTATAAAAAAAAGAAGACGGTGTTAAAATTAAATTTTAACGGAAAAACACGGGATGTTACATACGCATTAGCCCCCGTTGTAAGAATTATATTGTATTAACTACCACGGTGAGATGATTTTGTCATTGCACTACGCATTAGCTACCGTTGGTGAGTTGTTTGAAAGGTTCCGGTGTTCTTCATATGAATGATTTTCCAGCAGTGAGCAGACCTGCGCAGATTGTTTTCTAATTATGAGTATCTTGTGGTCTATTAAAATGATGAATTTTATTGTTTACGATAAACCTATGAACTCACCAACCTTTTGGTTGACACTTGAAAGCATGTTTATTCTCAGGTTTGAAAGAAATCTTCCGCTGTGCATTTGCTCATTTTAGAGATATCACTTGGAGTCATTCATGACATATTTCAAAAGAAGTTGCATTCGAGTCGTTGAGTTCATCAAGATTAATATTAAGTCATTCATAGTTTGGATATATTATGAAAGGATATGCATATCTGTCAACTTTCGATGTATTGGAAGTTTGTCTTTTAAAAACGAATGCAATGTTTGTAAAATGTATCATATAGAGGTCAAATACCTCGCGATGTAATCATATGTTATTGTATTCGTCATTATGGATTAGGACGGGTCGTCTCAGTTACTGAGTTTGTTACTTAGTAGTGAACTCGATATGTAGGCAACTACTAGGGTTTGTACATTTTTGCGTTTGACTATGCTGACGTGTCACAGTATGATGTGCTAATCAACATTTGAGTTAGAACATTAGCCTTTGCTGACTTATGGGGCTTATGTGACATATCTATGATGTATGCACGCTGCAGTTTCAGGGCATTACATGTTATCACGGTCTGAAGGGCTTACGCATTGCTTGCAACCTGATATCATCTTCAGTACGCCGTTATCCGACTATAAGCCCTTGAAATTTTGAACTTGTTGGTGAAAATGTGGAGCTGGTTTACATGTAATACGGATACGGGATACCAAATACCATATATAGACGAACATTTAGGTTTTGTTTGTTTTTTAAGATGTTTTTGTCTGAAGATCTGCGGACCATGTCTGCAGAGAAGATGTGGTCTGAAGGTCTGCATGCTGAAGATTGAAGACTGTTTGTTTTTTTTTTTTTTTTTTTTGTCTGTTAAACTTGATCTGGTTCTGAATTAAAATCATTGTGATGTTTTTTTTTCTCCAAACAATTGAGTATTAAACTAGAGTATAAAATAAAAACATTGTTGAAATTTAACATTTAAAGCACACTTCAAAGTACAAGTTCAAAAGACTATCACCTAATAATTGAAATAACAAAGATAAAAAAAACATTCAAATTCTTGTTTGGCTAAGCTCTTCAGCAATTTGATCTCGCAAGTTAATCATATATTGACGATCTTCTCTAGCTCCATTTGGTTGAACCTCATCCTCTTCTTCAGTCTCGTGATGTTGACCATGATTACTATCAAGTTGAACGTCGGGTTGGTCATATTTTTCAAAGAGCTTGTCACTTAAACCTTCTTTTCTAATAAAATTATGAAGTGCAAAGCATGCAATTGTAACATTTCGTTGGGTAATCAAGTCAAAAGGAGCCATTTTAGTTAATATCGCAAAGCGTGCTTTTAAGACACCAAAAGAACGTTCAATAACATTTCTTTATTTTGCCTGTCCGTGGTTGAACTTTTCTTTGTTGTTCATTGAACTTTTCTTTGTTATAAGGTCTTATTTTGTCTTATATTTTCAAGAAAACAAACGGTCTACGATTAAAATGTCTGCCCGCCCGCAGACATAAGACCTAATAAGGTCTTCAATGCAAAAAACAAACAACCACCTTATTCTGTTAGTTTTCGTATTCCGGAATTGAGATTTGGTAGAGTTATTAATTAAACAAGACTAACGCGGTTGAAGTGTCTGTTAACAACCATATATTTTGACAACTCAGTTGTGAAAAAATATTCTCCGTAATATTGTGAGCCATGTCGCTAGATACTTATGAATTTTTGCCAATTATTCTTTCCCTTAGTTGAGACGTCAACGTTTATATACATTTTATATCCAGTTTGCCTTGTCTCAGTGGCAATCCCAAATGTACTCCGTATAAGAAATAAGTCAACTCATGGTTGTTCCTAAGTTGGCCTGTCAAAAGGGTTGACGAGTATAAGACAAAGTTGATATCAGCTTAACAATACATGGTTTGAGATTAAAGAACCTAAGGGAGCTATATTTAAACAAACCAAGCTAAGGTTCATGTGTAGAAGCCCTATATAGAAACAATATTATATAAGCAGGGTCAGAACTTTTTCATAAGCCGAACTTCTAGAACAGCAATGCTCAAATATACCCATGAGCGTCTATCGTTTACCTCTGTTTCTCATTCTACATTCTATGACACGTGTATTTAACAAAGCTAGTTTCGCAACATAGTTTGCATGATTTCCTTTTATTTCTTTTAATAAAATTATATACTTGCTAGCCTCAAACAGTCAGTGTTACATAAAAAATACCACCACCATAGCAAGATTTTTTTTGATAGCTACAAACAACATCACCTATACCAAATCTCCTGCTTCCTATTCTTCTGCGCAAAGAGGCATGTCAACACTTTGACCAAATATGTCGGGTATACCGTTCCAATCTTTCTTCTCTCTCGTTTCCCAGTATCCACCGACATAATGAAAACAACCATCTTCGTCTTTTTGGAACCACCTTGGTCTCCATCCTCTTTCTTGCAGTCTTCTTGCCTATCCACATATCATATAAACAGGATCAAAGTCTTGAAGTAATCGAGTAACAGACAAATGAGAATCGTAATTACAAATGATGCAAGGTTGCAAATCTTGTTACTCGGGGGGAGTACTCTGTCGGGACTTTTTAGATAGTACTCGGCAACACTTTTTAGATAGTACTCGGCAACTCGGACAGTACTCGGTGGTTGACTAATTTGGACCGATTTTACGTATAATCCAGAGTTTGACCAAGTTTGACCAAGATTAATTACTCGACTCGGAGCACTCCAAAAATGAGTACTCGGCGAGACGGGGACGAGTAATTCCGAGTTCTGCAACTCTGCATATATGCAACTTCTCAATTTATATTATCCATGCAAAAGTACAGTTTCTCCAATCATACATAATGTATTAGATATTTATAGAAAACTATTGGAAATGAACAAATAAGTATTTGCAGGACAAGCCCAACTCATAACAAAACGTTGCCCGTTTCAACCAGTCCAACTGGCGACACCTCTAACATTAAGGATTTTTTGGAAAGATCAATATAAGGATTGGTGATATTAACATGGTTCTACAGCATTCTTATATATTTTGACACTATTTAAGACAATTGCTGCAGAACTCCGAATTACTGGGCAAGTACTTGCCTACTCGGTTTTTGGAACTCGGGGAGTACTCGGTCAAACTTGGTCAAACCGAAAAACATCAAAGGTCAGAAAGAGCATGTGGCTTCTTAAAGTTAAAAACTAGTCCTGGTGATCAAACAAGTGAATACCTGTCTCTGGAGTTGTTCGAGTCTGAGTTTCTCTAAATTAGCTAGTTCATATTCACCATTCTCCAAGTGACGCTGGTCTGGTCTAAGCCTGGAGTCAGTTGGAGGCAGCTTCTCCTTTAAACCGGGAGTTATTTCGTTCAAAGATATTGCAAATGGTGTGAGGTTGTATCTCGTTTTGGTAGCAGACTTATTATCTCTTTCCCACAACAACACGGCTTCTGTCATCGGATCATAACCTTTCGGTTTTGTTGTTGGATCTCCCAATACATAGTACATAGCCTCGTCCCACTTCCCCATCAACATCGCCACCTTTTCCCCCGTTCGGTTGTCGTGCACAAACCCATGAACCTGCATACACAAGTCATTTCCTTAACTAAAGTGGAGCAGGTAAAACAAACTGCAGATCACCCATAGTCTACATCCGATTTACGGTGCAAGGTAAGGACACGGTTGCAAATGGCGGTTGGTTACTAGCCCGTCCCGTTTCACCCAAAAAAGTCTAATTAGTCGGTCAACGCTAAAAAAGTCAGGTCAAAGTCGGGTTACAGTCGGTCAACGTCAGTCAAAAGTCAGAGATTTTGTCTGGCCTTATTCTAGTGTAAACGAAAATCCCAAGCCCATTTGAAAATTAGCTGGAAAATTAATAAATACACAATAACTACATAAAACACCGACTTAGATAGCATCCCTTATAGATAAATTAATAAATAACATCATAAAAAACCTCAATATTATTTAGGCTAACACTACATCATCTTATTTGTAAATCATTATCTTCTTTATATTTTAAAATATTAACGTTTGAAATATTTATATTTAGTACTCCGTATATTTTTATTTAAACGTCAACGTCCGTCTCGACCCTAACTTGGCCCTTCAAGGTCCTGATCGACTCGTCTCAGTCTCGAATCTTTTTCAACATTGGGTAAGGATTTGTCTAACTCTTAGATATAATTGTTACCTGATGTGGATTTCGGTCAATGATTGACTGCTCCTTGAACTTGAGTTTGCAAGAGTAGTTACCACTACCTTTGATGCGCATGGTACCGTAATGATCACAGTAAATTTTACCAAGAATGATATTGTATATAGATGTAGTGACCTTACTCCATTGAAATGTTTCACCATCTTCAAATTGCAGGGTAAGGACACCCACAGGATCCAACTGAATCGAACGCCCCCAAAATTTTCCCTTAAGGTTTGAATCTGCCCAGAATTTCCAGCCTCTTCCCTCACAGTGACACGCAACGACCATCGGGTGGTGACTCACCTATAAAGCGAGAAAACCATGATTATACTATGATCATTCTTTACTAACAATTGAAACAGAAAATATCTATTTGTTTACTAACAAAATCCAGCAATTACCCCAAATATAGGCAAGGTTGCAAAAATCACTACTCGGAGTACTCGGTCGGGACTTTTAGAGAGTACTCGGCAACTCGGGAGTACTCGGATGTTGACCAAGTTTAACTGTGACCAAGTTTGACTTTGACCATTTTTGACTATTTTTTTAGTAATCCCGAGTTTTGCCAATGTTTTGACCGATTTCCAAGTAATCCCGAGATTTGGTCGAGTTTGGGCGTGTTTTGACCAAGTTTGACCGAGTACTTGCCGAGTGATTCTTAGTTCTGCAACACTGAGTATAGGTCTACTTGGGGCAATAGTTTATCTCTAACTATCTAAACCAATATAATGGGTAATAACTAACTTAAGGGAAACGTGCAAAACGAGACACAAGTAGTTCAAAATGTACTTATAATACTTGAAACTTACAATATCTATTTACTGGAATATTTAAGACTATTAATAAAATAATATAACTTGCCATCATAATTATATTTGAGACGCTAAATTTTACAAGAAATCTTTATTTTATAGCAAGGTTGGAAAGTCGCGAGACGGAGACGAGTCGGTGAGGACTTTTAAACGACTAGCCGGTCAAGTTGGGGTCGAGACTAGTCGGACATTGACTAACGTTGACTGTTAGCAACATATATTTTTAACATTATATATATTACACACATATATATCAAACATAAACATTTCAAACATATGTATAGGGCACAAAATCTGAGTATAATAAATATTACAATTTTGACCTAACTTTGACCAACCTTGACTTTGACCGAATAAGAATCAGACCGACGCTGACTCCGACTGACTTTGACCAGACTTTTTAGCGTTAACCGACTAGTTAGACGTTTTTGGGCGAAACGGGACGGGCTAGTCACCAAACCGACTAGTCAGCTGAGACGACCGCCGTTTACAACACTGTTCTATGGGGAATGTTTCAAGTCAAATCAGCATGACCATATGCGTACCAAAAATGACCATTTTTTGCTAGGAAATTATAATTTCAAGTAAGAAGAAACATTTACCTTTTCAGAGAAGAAACGTAGTCCCTTATCTGGATAATCTGCTTCATAAGTCTCCCCAAGTAGAGGGTTGAAGGGTTTGCATTGTCGACCTTCTGTCGATGCATAACCCGAAACAGCAAAAGCCGCAATGCTTAGTATTCTCATTAAATCATTCCCCTGCATTAAAACAAAGTTGAGGTTAGGTGAAGTTTAAAAGGGCATATGAAACTCCTTTTCCTTTACAAATGCCAAAGTAGTTAGAATTCAAACAAGTACATAATCCCATCATACCATAAATATTATGCTAGGCTAGATGAAAACAGTCCTAAGAATTGCATTTCACATATAAGCAAATCATGCATGTCGAACAACGTGATGTTATTATATGTGTTAATTCGTCACGGTAACTATCAATGGGTCACAATTGAGGTTGTATTATCTCAAAAGGTCAAAGAAGAAAGAGTAAAATCAAGGTTCGTAGCCACCCAAAGTGTATTATTGATGCATAAAACCTCCTCAATCAGGTTATTCCAGCATTTGCTAATTATTGTTATGATGGCACAATAATTAGCTACAAAAAATTAAATTTCTTGAACTATGTTTTGGAACGATAGAATCTGTTTCAAGCAATACCATCAATTACATGCTATGACCTACCAACACATATTGCCACCTTTAAGTTCTATATATAAGAGCGATTGCACGAGAACAAATAACTTTAACTAGTAATCTCAAAGAAAAAAGGCCAAGTATCAATGGAGAACAAATAACTTTAACTAGTAATCTCAAAGAAAAAAGGCCAAGTATCAATGGAGCACTGAATACACAATAGAATTGCCATTAATAAGTATAGCTTGAGTTTTTTATTTTTTATTTTATTTTTAGAAAAGCATAGGTTGAGTACCTGACCTGTTTTCCCCATTCCAACGCTCGGTCAACCAAACAAGAATATTCCAAATCCTCAAAACATTTTTGTAATGAAGAAAGTGGTTCATTAAAGAAAACAGGGAGACAAACACCAGATAGGTCCTTCCCGATGTTATCTTTAATTATGGACCACAAACCAACTGGTTTTTCTTTTTCCTTTGGTTCAGGTAAACTTTCTCTTCTTTTAACATGAGGATACTGAATTATATTGATTTCGGTTCCGGCCTCTCGTAAACGACCAGATAAAAACGAGTCCTTTTCATTAGACAAAGAAGTAGATCCATTTCCTGTATTTTCTCTACTCCGATAGGAAGCACATCTTAAAACATCAGCAGACATGAATTCATTTGTGTCAAAAAACGTTCCGTTTTCATCATCTGATTCGATATCCACTCCATACCGGCTTTCGTTGTCTGCATCGGAATCAGATCCACTGCCTTCTGACATTATGGAATAGAAATCTGTTGCAGTGGCGAGTAACATAAATGAATGAAACATTGCCATTGTGTTACCAATAACCAACACAACGTTTATGTATATTAAAAAAACAAACCATCATCTGATATCATGTATAAAAAAAATAAACTTTGAGATATTCGCTTACCACTGAATCTTCTATCTTGCCCACAAGAAGAATCCCGCTCTTTTGTTTCATCAACTACAGTTGTTTCCAGCTCAATTTTCTCTGTCTGCATGTCAACCAATCAATACAAGGTTTGGCACTTTTTAAAACATAATGTAAAACTTAAACATCAAATCAGTTATGGCTCCAAATGTACCAACATTTTTCATATGAAGGAGAATAAAGAGGTACCTCTAACTGTCTTAATGTGTCCAAGAGAACAATATGTTTAAGTTGAAGAGCCTTCATTTGGTTTTGAAGAGCTGAGAGTTCACTCAACATAATTGATTCACAATCTTTTATTGCTTCCTCTGATACTCCTTCCAAGGATAAACGTGATCGTAGTTTCTCAGTTGAAATAACCATGTCTTCCGAAAGAGCAAAATCTCCAGTAGACAATCTAGGGAATTTATCCTTGGCAGATAAAAGGGACTCGATCCATGCAGCTCTGTCTTCTCTAGATATGCATCGTAGATGAAGAGTTTTTGTTCCAGAAAATATAGACAGTCTTTTGTCATCTGACTTGCTTGCTCTTACAGAGGAGACCTTAATTATCATCAATAACAACAATGATCAGAGAAAAAAACTCATAAATAAGTCCTTAATTATACAAATTAGCAATCTTTGTATGATAGACAAACATACCCAAAAGCTGTATATTATCTGGAACATAAGAAACACAGGGACTGTTGCAAGGAACTCTATACTACAAATACAAAGTGTTTGATAGTGTTCTGAATATTTGATGTCGTTACAAAAAAAAAAAAAAAAAAAAAAAAAAAAAAATAGTGTTCAACAAAACTATGATTCCATGATTAGTATAAGAATGTGCACTCACATCTGGTGTATACAAAGATCAGATTCAAGGAGCAAGATTGTCATTGGTTTATTGAGTTCCTGGTAGTCTCATACAAGATTAAGCTATGAATATTTCGCCTTCCACTTATGAGTTACATGGTTAGTTAAGTACTTAAGTGTCACCGAAAAATTAAGTGATTGTGCTTTATTAGGTCTGGTTAATACACTGAAGTTGGCCCTTTCAGAAAAATCAGTAACAAACTCAATAAATTCAGTATAGCAAAAACAACAAAGATATTGAAACAAAAAATTTCCATATAAAGGACACAATAATTGTATCAGAGGTCAGAACCATCAACTAACTGTCATATATGTTTCACTTAAAAGCTATAGAGAATCTTTATGTGTTCAATAAATTCCAAATAACAAAAATCTTACAATGCCACCTAACAGAAGGCCATGTTGTCTCCATTTATATAGTAGCAATGGCATAGTAAAATTCATAAATTACAATTATACTTCACACCGACAGTAGAACAACACGTCTCATCGTGCTTGTACTATCATTGTAACCTAACAGTTATAATTGACAAAATCCAATAACAAAAAAATAACACTACATTATATTATATCAAGCAAAAAAGAAGGTTGTACCAGCTTTTGATCAATTTTCTTGATGATGATCATTGCCAACCATTACACATTGTGTATAATAACTTGATACATTATAGATTCAACAGTTATTTGAACTAATAAACTAATCTACTGAAGTGTAAAATAAACATAAACCAACATTTATAAGAAAAGATAAAGATCCAAACCTTCAAATGTATCTCCCCATATGGTTTCCATTGTTTCGAACCAAATCGGCCGTGACTGCTTCCATTACTGCATTTCCTCATATACCTAACTGACTCATCTCCAATCACCTTAAATCCTTTATCTCTCACCGAATTAAGCACAATCTTATCAGGTCCATGAGTCTTGTAATAAGATAACACTCCATCTTCTAACGTAAACCATCTAGATCTCCACCCTTTACCATAATTAACCCATTTATACAATATTCCAGCCACAACACCACTACCATTACCACCAAAACCTACCGATTTCGCTACAGAAACCGATTCCCTGGCTTCAATCTCACAATCCTCAACTTCATGAATCACATTCTCTGATTCAGTACCTACAGACGACACCTGCGCCGAAAAACTCACAGGTCTCGTACTCCTAACAGAATTCTCAAACCCTAACTGAGAGTCAGACTGTGATTTCACCACCGCAGAAGACGGCGAATCGTTCCGATCCTTCTCAATCGATACCGGAGCAATACAACATAACGGATTCATCCTTTCGCCTAACCTAATTTCAACAAAATCAATCAAAACTCGAAAACCTAAAATTATATCTGTACGGTACGCCGGAAAACACACCGGAGTACGATCGGAGTCCAATTAAACAACCGGAAATATTGCAATTGAAGTATTGACACGCAACTATACAATGTGAATAGTATAAAATGTAGATCATGAGGAGAGTGTAGATACAGCGCAATTAAGCTAGTGTATGTATAGGTCCACATAAATGAAAAAAGAGATCCATTAATTTCCACAGTGTGATGCAAGTAAGTGTATTTTGGGTGTGTGTCAGAAAGGAGGCGTAGGTTAAGTGTAGAGGCGCATTTAAAGGCTGGGTGTGTGTGTATATGTAGGTCTGTATATAAATGCATCGTTTGTAAATCAGTTAGAGGTGTCATCATTGTGCATACAGCTAACCTACGCATATTGTTGGCTTTGTCCATTGGATACTCGAAGGACTGGCATTGCTATTTTTTTTTCTTATTTCTTTTTATTTCTAGAAACTACACTTTTTTTACATCACTTTGAGATCACCCGGAAGACTTAATCATTCACGCGTTCATCTCACGTAGTTGCATAACTCACTCCCAACTACTACCCTGGAGAAACCCCGGACCAATCATAGGGCAAACCCCACCCTCCCCGCTGCCTCCGCACTAAGCGAAAGACGACCTGGGTGGAAACTTCAGGTCAGGGATAACATTGAGTGCAATGTTGCAGCCCAGCAGAATCGAACTACTGACTCTCGCTAATAGAGGCAGACCACTACCATCTGAGCTACAACTCAATGTTACAAACTACACTATTTAAAATCATAAAATACTATTTCATCGGTTATATTTATTGTTCATTATTCATAAAAATGAATAAAAGATAAAAAATAAAATAAAACTAAAAAATAAATAAAAAGTACACGTAACGGTAATTTCTTCTTAAACTGCGTAATTTTTATTGAAAACAATAAATATTAGGGGTATTAAATTTAGTTGATGTGAAAATAGTAAAGTGTAAACTAGTCGAGTTGAGCTTGAGCTCGGCTAGACTCGAACTCGAATCATTTAAATTTTACATAGCTGAACCCCTGTTAGACGCGGTTCGAGTTTAATATTTCAAATTCGAGCTAAACTGGTTTCATATTATTTAATTACAACATATTGTTTCCCCTTTATAGTATTTAACTTTATTGTATTTCATATTTAATGTTTATGTTTTGTATTCACTTTTAATCATATAATTAGTATTATTATTTCAACTATCTATAACATTCTATAAAGCAAGGGAAAATATAATGGTGTAGCAACGGATGAGTGACCCACGCCTTTACCTAATGACATAGAATTAGCAGGTTTTTTCACGATTATTACTAATTAATTATGAGAAAATTACACATATCATTTTTTAACTCGCCAGTTAAACCTTAACCCCTTTCTTTCAATGTTACGTTCATCCTCATCTACCGAATTAGGGTTCACAAATTCTCAGGCGAAAAACAATTGTCTCTGCTATTAATTGAGAAGGATTTGAGTAGACACACGACATAATCAGTTTTAGAGTCTCCTCCCATTTTCGAAATTAGGGTTTCAATTCAAAGAATCGAGTTAACCTTCGCTCGATCGCATTGATTGCGTGATTGCACCTCTGCACAACCGTTCGATTGAAGCAATTGCACGGTCGTCCGATTGCAGCAATTGCATCCATCTTCGTTCGATTACATCGTGATAATGTTATAACATATTATTCTTGATTCAATCGATTCATCGGGTTGTTCTTTTTAATGATCCATTTTCAGTTTTAGATGCAAATTGAATTTCAATCTTCTCCAATCCCCCACCAGATATGCGATTTCAGGTTAAATATATTTTATCTTTTATCATTAAAATTACTTCTCTTTTGTTATAACCCTTACCTAAAGGATATCTAGGGTTAGGGTTTCACTATAAATACAACCCTAACCTCATTCATTCGACAGACAATAACGTTTTCTATACAACTCGATTCATGATTGCATCCAGAAAACTAACTTACAGTAACAGGTATGTTCTTTGAACATGAACCCTATGCAACCACCCTAGTGTTCATTGTTGCGAAAACTGCCATCAATGATGGACTGGTTTTAATCACCCTTTCGTAGATCATCATCTCAATAAGGGTTTTTCACGGTAAACCGGACCGAAGATTAAAACCATGTTGTCCTTAAACGCTCACACTTGGCACTCGACATGAATCATATCCTAGTCACAGATTTATGTTCGATCAATAAAGAAATATTTAAGATTGTTAGTTTTTTACTTAACACCAATTTTTAGTCAGTCCATCCAAGTCGCTAGCACTTGAATACATAACCAAATATACAGGGTGTTAGAAATGATGCCTGAATACATATCCAAATATATAGAGTGCTAGTATTCCAATTAGTTACCATTAGAAGCCTTAGCCTTTAGAAAACCCAAGTGATATTTCATATTCATACCCTTATTTTTGGTTATTGATGTCGAATTATAATCTTACTTTATCCTGTTTAGATTTAGTAACATTAGTTGGCAACGCAACTCATTTTTGCTTGGAAATAATTGGTTTAAATCAAAATATCAATTATAACTTATTATCATATTATAGTGTTTGTGGATTTTTGATTAGCTTGACTCGGAGTGGTTTTCTACGTTCCACATTGGATTCCACGTTTTACTCATTAGTATTAAAAGTGCACAATCATAATAAAATCACTAGTGTAACACTTTCTAGAGTTTACTCTTTCCTAGACAAAGGTCGAACGAAAATGCTTTTATGTCAGAAGACACCACCAAACATTATCATATCACCACCATCACACATCACCATTATACATAATCCATTACACCACATTACATCATCATCATTATTATTTTCGTCATGTACTTTAGAGATCATACATTATGTTCAGCGCTGCTATTTGAAGAGATGAGAAGACACTTATATCAGACGGGTAAAAAAATATTATTATATGCCAAATATGTGAAACGATTGTGGACCTATCGCCCCTACCATAGGGCGTAACAAGCATTGACCCACTGAGGCATCTGGATCGTTCTCATTTGCGTATATTGTTATACTTGAGAAGAAGACTCAAATGTTTACTATACATTTTTAGCTGTTAGGCCAAATATATATCCATATGACTTGTGATATAGGGTGTATCTAACTAGACTTAGGAGGTTCACTATTTAATCTTAACCTAATCATTTTATACGAATTCTTATGCACTAATAATGTAGACAATGGTATGAGTTTAGCTAGTTAAGAAGTTAAGGCGGACAAAAACTAAAATATAAATTCTAGTTATGCTTGACATTCCAATTTAGATTTTGTAATTTATTATCTATGATAGTATTATTATTTAATTTATCTTTCTACGAATGAGGGTCACGTTAAAGTTTCTAAACCTTACAAAGTTTGATTGATTTGACATTCGTAACCGCTTTACACCAATTTTATCCGTGTCATGACCACCCCCAATTAACCCACTTGGATATTTACCCAAATTAATATTTCTTTTGATACGTTACCTAGGTGATTTTTACAAGTTTTGTGTTAGTCTTTAAATTTTTGAAAGATATTATTATTCGTGCTCTTATGAACTTAATGAAAAATCTCTCATTTAAAGGATTAACTAATTATTGCCTAGAGAGTGTGGTTCTAAATTGTTATTGTCTTTATTTACTTGAGGACAAGCAAGCGCTAAGTATGGAGGGATTTGATATCACCTATTTTGTACATAGTTTATATATCTTTTATAGGCAATATTTGTGTTATTTTATATATGTTTAATCAATTATATGAACTTTAGATACTTAATAGTTTATAGTTGATTTCAGGTAAAAAGGGTGATTTTGGTAGAGAATGAAGGAATGTACGAGAGGAAGTTGAGTGAGAAGATAGAAGAAATCTGATCAGATGGAAAAGGAAAGGAAGTGCCGCCTGAATTTCAAAAGTGGTGCTTATAAAGTAAAACTAAAGACAAATTGTCAGATCAAAGTCTCCACTTAGAGTGAAAGTGTCGCGTAGATTTCTTGACAGAACATGCTGGAATCAAATCCAAGTGCCGCTTGACCGATGATGTGTCGCTTGAATTATTAGTTGATAGGTTGAAGATGATGATCATAACGTCGCTGATATCGGTCAAAAAGTCACGTTTTTACCCCCGATATTGAGCCCTAAATCAATAAAGTTCTAAACTTTATCGGCAAAATAATCGCTTTTTCTATTAATTTTGTAGATTAAGTAATTACGAAGACGATGCAAAAAGAATCAAGTAAAACGGAGCTAAAACGAAGATTCTAGAGCGAAAACGGTGAAAGACAAGTTACGACCCAGGAAATCAAGTTACGATCCCGGAAAAACAGCAGACCAGGGCAGCCATACGGCTTGCCATTCGGCCTGTCCTACGGCTTGCCACAATGGATACGGCTTGCCATGCATCTGGGCACAACAAACGGCCAGGCATGCCATAAGGGCAGGCCATACGGCCTGTCAGCCGTATGGCAGCTGGAACTTTGCTTATTTAAGGAGCTTTTTGCATTCATTTTCACACACACTCAATTTGTAATTCAATTCAGATTTTCAAGTATTTTAGTTAGTTTTTAGTAGTAGCTAGTTTAGCTTTTATTTTCCGGAGGATATCCCGGCGAATCCCTGCCATCTCGGGAAGATTTCTTCGGCCTTTTCAGGTTTTTATCCGATACGCTTGTCTTATCAATTAAACATGTATTGTTATCATTTATGTTTAATAATGTGTTCCGATATTGCCATGATAGTTTAACTAATCTATATGTTTCTGATATTGCCCAAAATATACATATTTATCTTCGCAATATCTCCCTACATTCGTGGCGTTTCGATACAATTTGTGATGATTAGTGAGCGGTTTGTGGTATATGGTCATTTCAGGGCATAAGTGGTCTAAAAGATCATATTTATGCATGAGAAATCGACCATTAGGGTTAAGGAATGAATCAAGTGAAGTTTTGGGGTTAAAAGGCCAAGTTTCATGCAAGAACGGCGTTCCAAATGGCCAGAACGTCGTTCCGCAGCACTAGGAAATGGGAAATCGAAGTCAAAAACTTTTCAGACTTTCTAGGGGGTTTCATGAAAGGACCCGTTCATATACATTATAAACGATTCACAATAGTTGATTACATTGCGAGGTATTTGACCTCTATATGATACATTTTACAAACATTGCATTCGTTTTTAAAAGACAAACTTTCTTTACAACGAAAGTTGACGGCATGAACACCATTTCATAATACATCCAACTATAATTGACATAATAATAATCTTGATGAACTCAATGACTCGAATGCAACGTCTTTCAAAATGTGCCATGAATGACTCCAAGTAATATCCTTAAAATGAGCTAATGCACAGCGGAAGATTTCTTTAATACCTGAGAATAAACATGCTTTAAAGTGTCAACCAAAAGGTTTGTGAGTTCCTAGGTTTATCATAACAATCATTTCAATATATTAATAGACCACAAGATTTCCGTTTATAAATATATGTACACTCGCAAGTGTATAAAAGTATTCTATAAGTTGTAGGCACCCGGTAACAAGCCTTAACATTCATGTTTTACCCTCTGAAGTACACAAGATCAGGTGTGTTTAAAATAACCTCGAAGTACTAAAGCATCCCATAGTCAGGATGGGGTTTGTCAGGCCCAATAGATCTATCTTTAGGATTCGCGCCTACCGTACATAGACAAGTAGTTTAATGTTACCAAGCTAAGGGTATATTTCTGGTTTAAACCCACGTAGAATTAGTTTTAGTACTTGTGCCTATTTCGTAAAACATTTATAAAAACAGCGCATGTATTCTCAGTCCCAAAAATATATATAAAAGGGGGCAAATGAAACTCACCATACTGTATTTTGTAGTAAAAATACATATAACGTCATTTAACAAGTGCAAGGTTGGCCTCGGATTCACGAACCTATATTAATTATATATATTTATATGTTGGTCAATATTTGTCTAACAATTTTTGGTCAAGTCATAGTGTACCACAATCCTAATGCTCGAGACTAATATGCAAAAGTCAACAAAAGTCAACTTGACCCAAAATGACTTCTAAAATTTATACGTGTTTATTATATAACTTAACTATAGTCGTTTTATATATTTAAATATATTTATTAGATTTTATAATAATAAAAGTCATTTATTAATAAAAATTTATATTAACGTTTATATATGATAAAATATACTTTTATATTTCTTAAGTAGTAAAATTTATAAAGTTCACTTAATATCGTAAAACTATAGTGGTAAGTATTATTAATGTAATTATATTACGTGTGGTGAAAAATATCTTTGTATCCCCTATTTATCTGATAAAATAATATTGATCATAATAATAATAAGTAAAAGTTGTATTATTTTGTAATAATAATAATTATTATTCTATAAAAAAAATAACAATATTTATATTTACTAAAAATGTTATTATGATAAAATGATAATACTAACATAATAGTAATAATGATATTTTATAATAACAATGATATTTCTATTAAAATAATAACGACGATAGTAATAATAATCATTTTAACAATAATACTAAAATTCAGTTGACTATAACTTCTAATCCGTTCATCGAAACCATTCGATATCTAAATTAAAAGTTCTTAATTTTTTTGCTAGCTTTCCAATGACATGCATATCATATACCCTATCTCAGTAGCATATGTATCTAATTCAGGATTCAACAAACTTATCTAAGGACAATATCGAATGTACAAGCATGCATAATCCTATATACTCGAGCACTAGTCAGGGATACACTATTGATATATAAAAGTTAAGTTATGAGTGCTCACGTATCAATATTGAGATTCAATATTGCAGAAAAGTACGTAGACGCAACGGAGATGATAAACACTAGATTGACCTCACGAGCATACCCATGAACCATACCCATCACCTCCATAGCTATAACCCATAATTTCTTTAGCTTCGACTCATTCAAAAAACTATTTTGAAATCACTCGGATATCACTCCGTCGTAATATTTTATGTATACTAATAATATCTTGAAATAATACAGAGCAAATATATATATATATATATATATATATATATATATATATATATATATATATATATATATATATATGTATATATATATATATATATGTATATATATATATATATATATATGTATATATATATATATATATATATATATATATATATAAATCGATTGAGAGAGTTTAGAGAAATATATTTTCAAGTTTCTATGAAATAATGAAACATATTGAATTCTATTTATAATAGATTTTTGAATTATTAAAGTGAATTATTAAAGTATGAATTATTAAAGTGAATTATTAAAGTATGAATTATTAAAGTGAATTATTATAGTATGAATTATTAAAGTAAATTATTAAAGTATGAATTATTAAAGTTAAAGTAAAGTAAAAGTAAAGTAAAGGTAAAGTTAAAGTATAGTTAAAGTATAAAAACTATGTATGTATAATACGCGTATAAATATATATAATATTAATTTAAATCGTTATATATATTTAATAAAATAAAATATAAATATCGTTATATTTATTATACTGGTTAAGTAAAGAGTTGTCAAAAGTGATTCTAGATATTTATAAAAGTTATATACGTTTTAATAATAAAGTTCTTTTTAAACTAAAAAAGTTTTTGTACGTTTGAAAATAGATTAATAGAATATTGTGGAAACCAATTCTCCACTAGCTTTTGTCTAACTTTCGTAAATGACACTTTTTATTTTTATTTATAAATAGCTTTACAAATTATTCCGAATATCCTTAAGAGGAATAGATTTTCTCAAATCATAGTGGACCTCTCAATAAAGACTTGTAATCATAATTCAATGTTTCTGATAATTCAATCATTTAATATATTTTTTTTAATTTCGTAGATAATCATATTGAAACAAATACGTTCATATAAAGCATTATACGTTTAAATACGTTGTTGACATTTTCAATTTATAACATATACACATATACATACATATTCATATATGTTCATTTAATGGTTCGTGAATCATTGGAATTTGATCGAGGTTTATATAAATGTATAAACATAGTTTAAATTCCTTGAGATTTAACTTAACAAACATTGCTTATCGTGTCAGAATAATATAAAGATAAAGTTTAAATTTAGCCGGAAATTTTCGGGTCGTCACAGTACCTACCCGTTAAAGAAATTTCGTCCCCGAAATTTGATAGAGGTCGTTATGGCTAACAATGAGAATGTTATTATGACGATTATGAAGTTTTATCATGTCTAAGAAGTATGGATAAAATAATTCAATTACTCGAAGCGTATGAGGGAAATATCGTAAATGAAGGAAATAAGATTATAGTGATTCGTCATATCTTTTGACGTCATCACAATTGATCTCCGAATTTAAAGAAAATCTTTGTAATCTATGTTGGATTTGATGCTTCGATGATTAAGGAGATTATGATTCTCTTCGAATGAATACAATAATCCATCTTGATTTCTCTATCGAGTATTTCACTATAAATCCACCTCCTTCGTTTCCTTACAACTCACACCTTCTATTCTTTCTCCCTTAACTCATATTTTAAAGTATTTGTCAATATGCTTCATCCAGTACTGATTCTCGATATACTTGATAATGCTAAAA